>NC_134580.1:11471048-11796048 GCF_037038515.1 Microtus pennsylvanicus
GAACTATAAGGTAACAGGTATGTGGTGTGCCAATAGCTGGTGACAGAAGTTACTGTTCACTTTTCTGTTACATTCTCTAATGTAAAAACATTACTCCCTCATGGCAAAAGCTACAATTTCATTTCCTTTTCATAAAGTCAGTTTTGTTATCACAAGATCCCCAAAGGTGGCACACTGGGTCTGTTTCCAGCGTTTTGTTTTTTCCTAGTTGAAGATGCAGAAGCTAAAGCAAAGCGGATTGCTAAGATCACATAGCCAGGGAGCAATGAACTTGTAACTTTAGCTTCTTTTTCTTAAACTAACCACAAGTTCAACACTGCTCATCCTGCCAATGCTCCTTTTAGCTCCCCTTCACTCATTCAACCATCCCACATTTTACAAGTATCTCCCACCTGATGCCTTTAATCCCAGCACTCATGAGGCAGCATGGTGGACCTCTGTGTTCCAAGACAGCTTGGTCTACATAACAAAGCAAAACAACCAAAAGAGAAACTCCAAATACAAAAATTAGAAAATAAAGTACCTCCTATCCACCAATTGTCAAAGACAAAATATAAAAACCTATTTCTATAAAATCTCCATTTGTACATTCTATACCCAAACCTTTCTTTAGCCAGTATAATTTCCAATTAGATTTTTATTCCTTATGTTTTACCTGAAGGAAAAAATAGCTTAATTCTCCCATACTGAAATTATTTAAAGTCTCTGCATAGCAAATGTCCTTGACTTAGACGAGGTGAGTACAGTGTCAGAACCCAGACAAAACAGACCCCGTGATGGCTTCAGTTATCATTTAGCTCAGGCTAGCCTTCGATTTCTTTTCTTTTTATGGCTATCCTGGAACTTGCTCCATAGACTAGACAGAGATCTGCCTGCCTCAGCTTCCCAAATGCTGGGAATAAAAGTGTGCACCACCATCACCTAGCCCACTTTTCTATCTTTGAGACAGGGTTTCACTGTAGCCTTGGCTACCCTGGAACTTCCTATGTGGGCCAGGTTGGTCTCAAACTCAAAAGTTCCACTTGCCTCTTCTAAGTACAAGGATTTGTTACCACCACACCCAACTAGATGCTTTCTTCCAAAAGACACAGCATACTGAACTGATGAAGAAAGGCAAATTTTCATTTTCTTTTAATAGAAAAAGTAAAAATTATTTTCAAGCAACTCTGACAGAAAACATACAAACAAAAACAAAAAACCTTCTATTTCTGAACACTATAACTTGTAAATGAATTACAAATGTCTTAGTTTCTGTGCAAATTCAAACAGACATTCAGCTTGGTCTTTCACAAGTGTTTGTACTGTCTAGAGGCAGGGTCTAGAAGTGGCAAACTACAGGGGTGGAGTCAACTAGGAGGCATCTAATTCTCCTTTAAGGGAGGCTGCAAAGGAAGAACACTGCATGACTCTCCGTTCCCAGAACAGCACTTCCCTCTGAGATGTAACAGTGACCTGAATAATCATGCTGCTTAATGAACATCTTTGAGCAGCCTAGAGAGCTGCAGCAATTGGGTCAGAGCATTGTTAGTATACGGATGCCGATCAATTCTGGGCAAAGCCTGCAGATTGCACTCTGTACCACTATATCCTACAGCTTTCAGTCACCACTGTGTTCTTCTGTTCTTACTTACAGTATTTATTCAGTCGTGTTTAGCCATCCCCTAAATTGGGAGGTCTATCATCTCCTGGCGAGGAGCACTGAAATACAGGCAGATGGAAGGAATGCAAGGTCTGCCACTTTAGAGACTTGGAGCAAACTAATGAAGTTGAGTCTTCCAATATTAGTTAAAAAGCTGAAACTTGGAAAAATGTGGGGAAAGTATTCATTTTTGGCTAACAATAAAAAGTTTATTCTCTTTTAATTATACCTCCTATATCTAGGGCAGAAACATCTGTTGATCTCACCATGCACTCTTACTAAATGACTGCAACATGATCTCTATCCAAAGCATTACACCACCTATTATGGTCATAGGAGCATCTTCCTTTGATGCAACTCTTCATTTGATCAATTCTCTTTCCACAGGGCTTAAAAGTGTTGGTCAGGACCATTTAAGCTCTCATTTTTCCTTCCTTGCAGCAAGACACTCTCCTTAGGTTTCTCCATCAAAGTTCTCATCTGGGAGCACACTGTGTTTTGTCGTGCAGCCAACTCAGAGGGCCAAGGAAGTCAGAGCTTTTTCTAGGACCATTTATTTGGTGCAAGAGGTATACAAATGTACTAGTTACACTCATGCCTCACAAGCTGTTTTACAGGTGTCAATTTCAGAACCTACTGCATTTATTAAATGCACAGTTGTGAGTACAAGAAATCAGCTACCAGCCGTATTAGCAACACTCACTGGTTAAAGGCTACTTTTGTATTTAAGACAAGTTTCCAGGTTTGACTGGCATTTTAGAATGAACATGATTGGTTTAATGTGACTATTATTCAGGACCAAATCAGCAAAGGTCTAGTGATGTGGGATTTCCCTCTGTATGCTGTGATCACCGTTAATGAATAAAGAACTGCTTTGAGCCTATAGCAGAGCAGGGAGGGGCATAGCAGAGCTAGGCGGAGAGGACTGGACTGAATGCTGGGAGGAAGAAGGGTGGAGTAGGACAGAAGCCATGTAGCCCCACTGGAGCCAGATGGAACTTTAGCAGGTAAGCCACAGCCACGTGGCAATACACAGATTAATAGAAATGGGTTAAATTTAGATGTAAGAGTTAGTCAATAAGAAGCTAGAGCTAATGGGCCAAGCAGTGTTTTAAATAATATAGTTTCTATGTGATTATTCTGGGGTTGGGCAGCCGGGAACCAACCACCAGTCTCCTCCAACAGTCTAGTGAACAAAGGCCAAAAAAGTCGTCATATATATCAACCTTATTTTTATAAAACAGGGAATTTGCTTTATCTTCCTCATAAAGTTGTGTAAAATCACTGTAAGAGAATCTTACAAGCTACAAAGGAATGTAATTGTTTTGAACTACAAAATTCATAAAATATATCTTTGTACAATGTTTTATTGGTACTCACTAATGTTAAGATCAAGTATAGTATACACTGTATAGCATGTATTGTATAGTTTAATAAATTAAGACAAACTAAGTTATTTATCTATTAACTTATTTTTAATTTTTTAAGATTTATTTATTAATTATGTATACAAGGTTCTTCATGCATGTATGCCTTCAGGCCAGAAGAGGGCACCAGATCTCATTATTGATGGTTGTGAGCCACCATGTGGTTGCTGGGAATTGAACTCAGGACCTCTGGAAGAGCAGAGGAACCTGACTGGTCTAATACAAAGCTGAACAACCACTAGCTAGGCAGTGCTCTTAACCTCTGAGCCATCTCTCCAGCCCCAACTTATTTTTTTTTCTATTTACATCAGTGCCTAAAATAAGCAGACCATGGGGACCTGTTGGTTTTTTAACAGCCTTTTATAAGTGAGGCATTTCAGCATTTCATCTTTCTAAGGATGAGAAAAGCCAGCTCCTGCCAGCTTCATTCACACTCTTAGCAACTGTTTACTTTCATGGAACTTCCTCTGAGGTCTTCTTAATATGGTTGACCAATCCATATTAAGATTTTTTTTTAAGTTTCTTGAAGCATTTTGCATGTGAAAATATTTTATTTTTTTTTAAGATTTTATTTTTTTTAATATTTGTTTATTTATTTATTATGTATACAATTTTCTGTCTGTATGCATGTCTGCAGGCCAGAAGAGGGCACCAGACCTCTTTACAGATGGTTGTGAGCCACCATGTGGTTGCCGGGAATTGAACTCAGGACCTTTGGAAGAGCAGGCAATGCTCTTAACCACTGAGCCATTTCTCCAGCCCATGTGAAGATATTTTAAAAGGGACAAAAATACACTTGAACACATAACAAAATAGAACAATTAATAGGAGTCCAAAAACATTAAAAACTACGTAAGAAGGGGCTTACTGAGCTCAATCTGGGCAACCTGAGTTCTGTGTGTCTTGTCAGGCTCTGCAGACAGTACCTGAATATTGAGTGATAAACAGACCTGCTGCTGGAGGAGGACAGAGGAGGCCGCTTGGCCACTTGTTTGTTTCCCGGCCGCCCAGATCCCCAAAATATTAATAAAGAAATTGTATTAATTAAAACACTGCTTGGCCCATTAGCTCTAGTTTCTTATTGGCTAATTCTTACATCTTAATTTAAACCATCTCCATTAATCTGTGTACTGCAATGTGGCAGTGGCTTACCAGGTACACAGTGTCTGTCTCTGGCGGCTCCATGTTGTGCCACTCTTCCTCCCAGCATTCAGTTCCGTCTTCCCTGCCTACCCAAGCTCTGCTGTATCAACAGGCCAAGGCAGTTTCTTTATTCATTAATGACAATTATAGCACACGAAGGGGACTCCGTAATCAGGTACCAGTGCCCTGCCACTACTGCAGCCACAGGTCTTCAGTTAGCCTCACTCTTGTCACACAGCACTTCCCACCTAATGCTAGACTGTAGCTGATGGAGACCCTAATGCTACAGGAGCCAAAGGATCAGATGTACTACACACACCCAGGAATCTACCAACCTACCTGCCCTACCTCCTCCAGGTCATCTGCTTTCCACAATGATTAGCAGAGGACAGAACACTTGCACACCTGTTTTAGTCTAACCATCATCTTTCAAAGAAAACAAAATGTAGGAACAGGGGCCAACAAGGACAGTTACTGGGTTTGGGATAGAGGGAGTCCCGGTATTGGAGGTAGGAATGCACACAAGAGACTAACCTCAGACCAAAGGTCACAGGACCCAAGAGAAGTAAAATATTATTTTAACTATGTAAAGAATGTATTACATTTGTTTATACTGCATTTGTTTAACTATGTAAAGAAGTTATTGCACTTGTTTTACCTTGACTACCTAAGGAACCTGACTGGTCTAATACAAAGCTGAACAACCAATAGCTAGGCAGTAAAGGAATAGGTGGGGCTGGTGGGCAGACAGAATAAATGGGAAAGAATGAGAGAAGGGAAAGAAGAAAGAACAGAATGAGGAAAAAAGAGAGGGGCACACATGTGGCCAGAAACCAGAGCCACTAGCCAGCCAGACATGAGAAGCAATGAAAGTAAGATATACAGAAGGAAAGAAAGGTAAAAAGCCCAAAAGCAAAACACAGATGAAGAGAAACAGGTTAAGTTATAAGAGCTAGCAAGAAATGAGCCTAAGCTAAAGTTGAGCATTCATAACTAATAAGTCTTTAATGTCACGATTTGGGAGCAGGTTGGTGGCATAAAAGGAAAGCCTGCTACAGTGGTGAGCCCTGGTATCTGGTGGTGTAAGGAGATCTCTTCAGCATTAGTGCAACAGTATTTTGAAGAAGCAGCTCACACACACCACTTGCTTTGGACACTTCTTTTTCAAGAAAGATTCCATTACAAACCAGGGCAATTTGGACTTGGAAGTAAAATCTCAGTGAGAGTGAATAATAAATTAAATTTCTAATAAGTCTTTCTGAGTAACTGAAAGTAAAGCTAGAAACACAGTCTATCTTCCTGTTGAAGAATACCGATCATCTGTTGCCTTACGATTATGACTCTATAATAAGAACATTATTATAGGGCTGGAGAGATGGCTCAGTGGTTAAGAGCATTGCCTGCTCTTCCAAAGGTCCTGAGTTCAATTCCCAGCAACCACATGGTGGCTCACAACCATCTGTAATAAGGTCTGGTGTCCTCTTCTGGCCTGCAGGCATACAATCAGACAGAATACTGTATACTAAATAAATAAATGTAAAAAAAAAGAACATTATTATAAGAGAATAGGCTTCATCCAAGTGACTTCAAGGTATAACCTAAAACTTGCATTTTAAAATAAATCTACAGCCATTTGTGGGGGCTCTCACATCTACAATCTCAGTATGTTAGAAGCTGAAGCATGAGGATCATCACAAGCCTGAGGACAAGCTAGGAGGCATACTGAGTTCCAAATCTGCCTATATTACAGAGTGAGAAACCCTACCTTAAAAAGCTAACTACATCTTTGTTGGCAAACTTTAAGTAGGAAGATACGAATTCCATGAAACAAGCATTTCAGTCACTGTACTTGGTTTTCCTACGTGTGCCTTCTGTATATGTCCTGAGGTACCTTGCTTGTTCTCCACCTGCAATACAGAGCCTAAAAACAGATGAAGTGGTAGGTGTGGTGGCATAAAACTTAAATCCCATCACTTCAGAAGCAGAGGCAAGCAGATTAACTCAAGGCCACCCTAGTTATAGCTAAGGCTATAAAGTGACACTCTGTCTCAAAAAATAATAAAAAATCAAATCATAGTTTAGTAAAAAAAAAGGTGATTCTTTAAAAAAAAAAAAGATCAGATGAAGAACAGAAATAAGAATCTGAGCTAACACTGGGATGTGGAGTTGCACTGCTCACGTAGCAGTACCTCTCCAGAAGGACTAATACTTGGCCTTACTTCTCTGACTTTGTGAGCCTGCTGTGTTTGTATGTGTTTGTCTGTCTTTAAGATAAATCTCCAGCTGAGAAAGGTGAGGGGGAATCTTTTGTTATATGAAGACATTGGTCAACAAAAACTGTAGTATTCCTAGTCACTTTCTATTACTTTCCATCCCAGCAGCTGGAGACCAGGTTGGAAGGGAGGGTGGGTAGTTTGCAAAGTGGTCTACTGCTAGAGACTAAGGTAAACCAGGCATGCTGTCCCACAACACACTTCCTTTGTAAATGTTAAACATTTTTACAGGTTCCGCACGATACCTTTACCTATGCTTAGTCATCCTGCTTTAGTGTGAACACGATGATAATGTACAAACATGTGAGATTATGGCAGGCACCAGTAATTATTCCTAACAAGTTGTCCATGAAAGGGAAAGCTCATGATTATCACACATGGACTGAACGTCAACTGCCATTATAACAGATACAGGTACTAGCCACTTGTGGGTTTTAAATGCTCTGCCATTCGCTAACTCCAATTCTCTGCAGCTTATAGTCTTCAGGATCAGCAAAATAATTTTCAGGAGGTTTTTGTTTTTCTTTCTTTCTTTTTTTTTTTTCTAGACAGGGTTTCTCTGTGAAACAGTCCTGGCTGTCCTGGAACTCACTGTACAGACCAGACTGGCCTCAATCTCACAGAAATCCACCTGCATCTGCCTCCCAATGGCGGGATTAAAGGTGTACACCACCACCGCCAATCTAAAGCAATTTCACAAACAAAATGCATCCACTTGTAACAATTTAAGGTAAATCCATTCTCCATTCCTTCTAGATATTAAAACATTACTCACAAGAGTTGCTTTAATCATGCTTCTCTTACACAAAGTGTACCCATGTTGTTATGCTAATGCACTGTGAGAACCATGATTATTGTCTCAATACAGGCTTCACTAGTGATGTTCTGTGAGCAACACCCAGTTGGTTTGTTTCTTAATTAGTTTGTATTTTATCTTACCCACAGGTATAAATACTTTGTTAAAATAATTTTAATTTTACAGCCCAGGAAGAAAATCACACAACCTCTCTGAAAATATATTTTGTCTAAGTAAGTTTTTTCCATGTTAAGAGGTTAGAAAGGAAAGGCTCTGGAGGAAGGACTAGGTTTAAGGCAGTAATCAGCACTTTTCCTCTGCAAACTGAGAAAAGGCTGAACCCAGCAGGAGCAGCAACCGGCAGCAGCCTGTGATGAAGAGAGAACAACATCTTCTAAGTGTAGAAATACATCTTATAGACAGAGCTTAAAAACCTAGACCTCTAAGCTTCTTATTTTTCTTTTACCCTTTGTTCAAACAGTGAAGTGGCTGGGTAAAAAGAATGGTTATGTTTTGTGCTTTGTGAAGCTAAAAGATTCAGATGAAAGCTGAAATCACCAACCAGGGAAGTGACTCTTTATAGCACTGTTTCTCTCTAGGGCTCAGTCCACCTGTGAACTCAGTATACATGCCCAGAAAGCCAATTACTAAGCTGCTTATGAGGCAACCAAATAGTAATGACTATGTTTTGACACACTATCTGCCACAATCAGATAGTAATAGGATTTCTAGCCTATGAAGATACTACTGAAACACAATCTCCAAAGACCATCCCAATGTTCTGCACTAAGAGCCTTTATTTTTGACTCTCTGTATACTTCATTTTCATTTAATTTCCCCTTTCTTGCCCAGGCCACTATCTCCCCAACACTGTCATCTCTGTAAACTTTCATCTGAGTAACTAAGACTTTATAATCATCTCCTAGAAGTCCCATCCCTAAATATAGGAGCTAAATAACGTATGAGGAATGAGTTTCCATCCTCTCCATACTTCACGGCTGGAATTAAATTTCAACACTGAAATGTTGGGAGACACTCAACCATATGGAAATGGTAGCATATTTAAGCTACTGCCAATAAAACTGCCTATATATCATGGTTCCCACACTCCATTAACCCTTGCCCCCAGCCTCATAGCCAGGCCTTAGGGACCATCACTTGATTTTGAAGTGATAATATGAGGTACACTGAGCACATTTCAGGTCACTCTGACTTTCACAGGCATTCTCACACAAGGCCCTTTATTCCTGGTAACCTGTATTGGAAGGCAAAAGCTTTCAAGAGCACGGCAGTGCTAAAGTCTGTGACCAACTCACCAATACTAAGTTCTCTGAAATGACATCTTAGTTTTTCTAAGTATGATTTTGTCAATTGCAGCTGCCCTTCCCAAAGTGAAAGGTGTATTACAAATGAAGACTAAGGATACAACACTTGGAGACTGCACAGCTCCAAATGTAATGATTACAAGTCCAATCCACTACATTTCATTCTGTTTCAGACTCTCCCAGGAAGAAGACAGTAAAAGGCCAAGGGTACTTCAACAGATAAAGAAAATGGAAACTTCCAAGTAACATGGCAAGGTTAGAAACTCAGAATGATTAAAATGTTTCTGTCATTTGTATGTATAGTGTACATGCATGTATTGGGCCAAGGATCGACATCCAGTGTCTTTTTCTCCATCTTTTCTTTGCGGGGGGGGGGGTGCACAGGAGAAAGGATTTCAAATCCCGAGAGTGGAATTATAGATACTTGTGAGCAGTCATGTGGGTCCTCTGGAAAAACAGCCAATACTTTAAACCACTAAGCCACCTCTCTAGCACAATATCTCCTGAAGGGGGCGTGGTCCACAGGCTAACTGCTAATGACTGCTACTGCCTGAGATGCATATGGGAGAGGAAGGAAGCAACAGTGAGACAGCCAGGAGAAGAAGCTGGTCGGATTAAAAATGAAAAATGCAATGTACTCTTGGATCACAAGCTTTTGAGGGCACAGTAGAAGAGCCTGGGAAAGCAAGAGACTGTGGATCTTTTTTTGTTTGTTTGTTTGGTTTTTTTTTTGTTTTGTTTTCGAGACAAGGTTTCTCTGTGGCTTTGGAGCCTGTCCTGGAACTAGCTCTGTAGACCAGGCTGGTCTCGAACTCACAGAGATCCGCCTGCTTCTGCCTCCCGAGTGCTGGGATTAAAAGCGTGAGCCACCATCGCCCAGCTGAGACTGTGGATCTTGATGTATACTAATATATACTGATTTCATCTGCCACTAAATCTTAAAAACACTCAAGTCAATCCAATAGCAGAGGGTCTGAGTGTGTAGGACTCTGGACAGGGCAGACTTAGACTCAAGTCAAGTGAGCTTCTTGGTGCTTACACAAACTCATACCACCAAGGGACCGTGGCTTCACAGCATTTATACAGGTGTTGACATAAGCTGTTGACAAGCTACAATGCCACTTGGCTGAAAAGAAATTAGGAAACCATCCATAAGAACCCTTCAACTGGAAATGATCACACTTTTAACATACACAAGAGGTATCCTCGAACTAATAGAGATTAAGATACAAATCCTTGTTTACTTCACAATTGTTCTTCCTCCAAGACTTCCTGTTTTAAGGAATGGCACTGCATACTGGTGGACTGTTTTCATTCCCTCTAAAGTGTTCTCTGATCCCAAGGCCGACTCTTCATTCTCCTCTCAGATTCTCAGAAAGACTTTTCCTGATCATATATAGCGATTTCCTAGTCTTCATCACATGGCTTCATTTCACTTTCTTGAGATGATTTATTCCTGGCACATAATGAATCCTGATTAGATACTAGGTGGATGAATGGAGTATTTTGTGCTGGTAAAGCAGGATAGGCATGCATACCCAGGTTTTAGAAAGATAACCCCAGGGACTAGAGGGTGGGCTCAGCAGCTAAAAGCACTTCTTTGCATACAAGAGGACTTTCGAAATTTGGATCCTAGCACCACATTCACAAGCTGGGTGGTGCCAAGGATGATGGAAACAAAAGGATCGATGGAACTGGCTGGCTTCTAACCTAGCCAAAACATAAGCTCCAAGTTTGAGACCCTGGCTCAGACAAACAGGAAGAGAGTGATAAACAAAAGAACACCTAATATCTAGAGACTCGGATACCTGTAAACATCACATATACACACAGGCGCCCACACACGCACACACACCCCTTAAAACAAAACAAACAAAAAAAGAAACCAAGAAAGATCTGCTCAGCATAGAGAATGGACCAATGCAATCAAATGACAATATGAGGAAACCAGTGAAGATGTCATTCTGACGGGAGAATAAAGGCTTCAGCCACGACTATCTCATGACTGGAGGTAAGAGATAGAAAGATTTGAGTTATTTAGGAAGCAATCAACAGAATATAGTAACTGATGAGAGGAGTCTAAGGTAGTTTCCAGGCTTATGGGTGGTGGGGTAGGAAACAAGGTATGGTACACTAGCACCTGTATGTTCTGGTTGCAAGATTTTATCAGCTGGACTGGCAGACCTACAACTTATGTTCAGAGTGTCATGAGATCATGCTTTACACAGGGAACATTTTCTTAATATGGCAGTCTGCTGCCACCATCATCACCAGGTTAGGACTCAAATGTTCACCAAAAGGCAGACACTAAACATATTAAAAAAAAAAAACTTGCACAAAGGAGAACTTACATGAAGGTCCCTGACATATTACACTTAAAAAACAAGCACAGGGACAAGGAATTAAGATTACCACTGGTTGTCCAACTCTTATGCATTATCTTTTCCCTAAGAACTGACCATATCTATCTATCTCCACTTACATTATCATTATCAAAACACATCTTTCTATCTCTATAAAGTGACTCTAGGGTTGGAAAGTTGGAAGAGCATTTGTTGTTGCTTTTCCAAAGGATTTAAGTTCAGTTTCCAGCATCCATGTCAAACAACTCACACCTGCCTGTATCTCTAGCTCCAGAATACTCTCTTCTGGCTTCCTTAAACATATTATATATAATATATATATTATATATAATATAAATATATTATATATAGGCACATGTGACATATATTCACAAAAGCACACACATACTCTCTATCTATCTATCTGTCTGTCTGTCTGTCTATAGGCTTCAATTTATCTTAACATTAGCACCAATTAAGTGCTGTGGTCCCCACATCCTGTTAATCTGTATATGCACTAAGAAACAACCTGACTCGGGCAAGGCCTCAAGAGACCTCATCTGTGCAGTTACAATGCAGACAAGCCTGTGGCTACTGCAGCAATTCATACAGAAGAGTAAGGACTAAGTGTATGTGTAACCGGTGTTACTAAAATGTTACTTACTGCTATAAAGTAGGGACAGAGCATTAGGTGAGCAGACTTTGAGGTCAATGTATTTCCTTGGTTTTGGTTGGTCTAATATTTTAAGACAAGGTCTCATTATGTAGGCCAAGCTAACCTCAAAACCATGATCCTCTTGCCTTAGTCTGCGAAGTGTTAGGATTACACCATGCTTCACCTTCAATGTGCTTTCAAGAATAAAGGTGAATTTGAGCATCCAGACTTGCTTTCTGAGATGGGAGGTGCTAAGTCTCAAACTACTAAATAGTCTTTGTGTAGAGGAGCTGTCCTTTTCAGAGTATTAACATACTTTTATTCCTACAACTCTACAAATTCAACAAAGGGAATCATCTAGCAATTATCATTTTGCTTCTAATTATTACCCTGCTAAAGCACTTTAAAATATTTTTGTATAGGCCAGAGCCAGAGACTGCTGAGGGTCCAGACGTGAATCTGGGAGTAGACCTAAGCCAACACCCCAGTGAGTCTGGGTGTGAGTCTAGGACCTCCCAGGAACTAGGCCTGAGCCAGTACCTCTGCCAGTCTGGGTGTGAGTGAACCTAGGTCCCCTGAGGGAATAGGCAGGAACCAGAGATCTGAGGGGAGGGGAGGACAGGCGCAAGTCTGGGACCTCAGAGAGAGGAGGCCTGAGCCAGGACCTCTGTGGGTTCGGGCATTGGTCTGGGACAAAGGGAATAGGGAGAACCTGGAACCTCTGCGGGTTTGAGAGTGAGTCTGGGACCTCCGAGGAAGTAAGCAGGTCCTCTGCGGGTCCAGGTGCATCCAAGCCCGGGACCCCTGAAGCAGTAGACTGTAACCAGAAACCTTTCCAGATCCGACTCCCAGGAGGGAATCCAGACCAGGATCTACAGATACAGGTCAAAACCAGTAACCTAGACCAAAGTTGCCCAGAGGCAAGGAACTCCACCTTGGGCAACAAATTCCACAGGAGTGGGACTGACTCAGCTGCCCAAGAAGAAACAAGCTCCACTGGGAACAGAAGCCAGGAGCAATTCCAGTCCTGGGAGCCAACCCAGTCCCAGAACACTAGAGGATCAGGACTGAGCCAGCCAGCGACCAGATCCAGGATCAGTGATCTCCACCAGAACAGGTCTAATAACAAGCCAGAGACTTTTGCAGGAGGGGGATCCAGACCAGGATTTACAAAAACAGATCAAAGCCAACAACCAGGGCCAAAGTAAGCCTGAGACAGCAAACTCCAAGGAAGCAGAGCAAAGCACAGGAGCACTGAGTATCTCTACAAACAGGAGTAACCAACTGGGTAACTAGAACTGTGACACTGACTAGCCCCCACCACACCTATTAGAGGAAAAGATAAGTAGAAAAGGTAAGATCACATGCTACACCACAAAGAGCAACACAATACAAGTAAAACCTAAAGACCCTACAACAGAAAGACCTGAACAACCAAATATGGATGAATCAGAAGAAAATGACCTAAAAAATTCAAGAGAATGTTTGAAATTCTTAAAGATGAAATGGGAAATTCCCTTAAAGAAATGGAGGAAAAGACAAAAAATTGGAAGATATCAGCAAATCACTTAAAACCAAGAAAAAAAAAACCAAACATATATATTATGTGTGTGTACACACACACACGGGATATATATATCCAGGACTTGAAAACTGAAATAGAAACAATAAAGAAAACACAAAACAAATCATGAGAAAAAGATCAGGGACCACAAACACAAGCATGAACAGCAGAATACAAGACATGGAAGAGAGAATCTCAAGCACTGAAGATACAATAGAGGAAATAGACTCATCAGATAAAGAAAACATTAAATCTAACAAAAGCTTAACCCAAAAATATCCATGAAATATGGGACACCGTAAAAAGGCCTAATCTTAGAATACTAGGTATAGAAGCAGTTGTTCAATTCAAAGGCACAGAAAATTTATTTAACGAAATCATAGACGAAAACTTTCCCTACCTAAAGAAAGATATGCCTATTAAGATACAAGAAGCTTACAGAACACCAAATAGATCGGATCCAAACAAATGGTCCTCTCACCACATAATAATCAAAACACTAAACATATAGAGTAAAGAAAGAATATTAAGAGCTGCAAAAGAAAAAGGCCAAGCAACATATAAAGGCAAACCTATCAGAATTACACCTGACTTCTCATTGGAGACAATGAAAGCCAAAAGGTCATGGTCAAGCATTATGCAGACATTAAGAGACCACAGATGTCAGCCCAGACTACTATGCCCAGCAAAACTGTTGATCACCATAGAAGGACAAATAAGATATTCTGTGACAAATCTAGATTTCACCAATACCTAGCCACAAACCCAGCCCTATACAAAATGCTAGAGGAGAACTCCAACCCAAGGAAGATAGCTACACCAACAAAAACACAGACAATTGATGATCTCATTAGAGCAAATCCCGAAGGAAAAAATGCATAAATTAACACCAATGATGAAAACTAAATTAACAGGAGCTAGAAACCACTGATCATTAATATTCCTTAATGTAATGGACTCAACTCACCTATAAAAAGGCACAGGCTAACAGATTGGATATGAAAACAGAATCCATCCCTCTTCTGCATACAAGAAACGCATCTCAACCTCGAAGACAGACATCGTCTCAGAGTAAAGGGTTGGGAAAAAAATATACCAATCAAATGGACCTAAGAAACAAACGGGTGTAGCTATCCTAATATCTAACAAAATAGACTTCAAGCTAAAATCAGTCAAAAGAGACAAAGAAGGTCATTTCATATTAGTCAAAGGAAAAATCCATCAAGAGGAAATTTCAATACTGAACATCTATGCCCCAAATACAAGGGCACCCTCATGTCAAACAAACACTTCTAAAGCTTAAATCATATATTAAACCTCAAACACTAATAGTGGGAGACTTCAACACTCCCCTCTCACCACTTGACAGGTCAATCAGACAAAAATGAACAGGAGAAATAGGAGAACAGATGTTATGACTCAAGTGGACTTAACAGACATCTACAGAATATTCCATCCAAACAGAAAAGAATATACCTCTTCTCAGCACCTCATGGAACCTGCTCAAAAATTGACCACATACTTGGTAACAAAACAAACCTCAAAAAAAAAGAAAAAAAACACACACACACACCTGGAATAACCCAATGTACCTTATCAGATCATCATAGTATAAAACTAGAAGTCAATGGTAATATTCAAGATAGTCATCAGTCTGACTATGGGACAAGGCCAGTTCAGGCACCCTCTCCTCCACTGCCCAGGGTCCTAGCTGGGGACATCCCCGTGGACACCTTCCAAGCCTCTTGCCAACCCAAAAATGACTCCCTTAATTAAGGTATCTTCTTCCCTGCTCCCATATCCGTCCTTCCTCCATCTCAACCATCCCACTCCCCCAAGCTCTCCCCAACCCTCCCCTTCTCCCTTCTCTCTCCCCCTCTCCCTTCACCCCACCCCACCCCCATGCTACCAACTTTTGCCTGGCGATCTTGTCTGCTTCCAATTTCCAGGAGGATCTATATATGTTTTTCTTTGGGTTCACCTTATTACTTAGCTTTTCTAGGATCGCAAACTTGTCCTTTGTTTATGGCTAGAATCCACTAATGAGTACATGCCATATTAATATTTTTGGGTCTGGGTTACCTCACTCAGGATAGAACCTTCGCCTGGCGACAGATGGAGATAAGAGACAGAGACCTACACTGCAGCACTGGTCCAGTTGAAGAGCAGAAGGAGGGAAAATATGAACAAGGAAGTCAGGACCGCAAGGGGTTGGTCCACCAACTGAGACACTGTGCCTGCTCTAATGGGAGCTCAGGAAAGCCAGCTGGACTGGGACTGAAGGAGCATGGGATCAAACTGGACCCTCTGTATGTGGTTGACAATTGGGGGAGACTGAGAGGCCAATGATAATGGCACTGGGACTTGTCTTTACTGCATGTACTGGCTTTTTGGGATCCTAGTCTATTTGGATGCACACCTTCCTAAGCCTGGATGGAGGGGGGAAGGGCCTTGGACTTCCCACAGGGCAGGGTACCCTGCCCTCTCTTAGGACTGGAGGGGGAGGAGCAAGAGGGAGAGAAATGGGAGAAGGGGAAGAAGAGGAAATTTTGAATGGTATTATTTATAAGGCAATAAAAATTTAAAAATTAATTAAAAAATTAAAAAAATTAAACTAGAAGTCAACAGCAATACTAATTCCAGAAAACCCACAAGCATATGAAAATTAAACAATGCAGGGGCTGGAGAGATGGCTCAGAGGTTAAGAGCCTGCTCTTCCAAAGGTCCTGAGTTCAATTCCCAGCAACCACATGGTGGCTCACAACCATCTGTAATGAGATCTGGTGCCCTCTTCTGGCCTACAGGCATACACAGACAGAATACTGTATACATAACAAATAAATAAATATTTTTTAAAAAAGAAAATTAAACAATGCTCACCTGAATCATCAATGGGTCAAGGAAGAAATAAAGGGGGAAATTAAAGACTTCCTAAAATTCAATGAAAATGACCACACAACATACCCAAATTTATGGGACACAATGAAAGCAGTGTTGAAAGGCAAGTTCATAGCACTAAACGCTTACATAAAGAAGCTGGAAACATCTCACACTAGTGAATTAACAGAACATTTGAAAACTTTAGAACAAAAAGAAGCAAACTCACCTAAGAGAACTAGATAGGAGGAAATAAATTGAGAGCTGAAATCAACAAAATAGAAACAAAGAAAACAATACAAAAAATCAATGAAACAAAGAGTTGGTTCTTCAAGAAAAAAAAAATCAACAAAATAGGCAAACCTTTATCCAAACTAATCAAAAAGCAGAGAGAGAATATCCAAATTAACAAAATCAGAAATGAAAAGGGGGACATAACAACAGACACGGAGGAAATACAGAGGATCATCAGGTCATATTTTGAAAACCTGTACTCCACAAAATTGGAAAACTTAAAGTAAATGAACAACTTTCTGTATAAATATTACTTACCAAAATTAAATCACGACCAGATAAGCAAATTAAACAGACCCGCCGGGCAGTAGTGGTGCACGCCTTTAATCCCAGCACTCGGGAGGCAGAGGCAGGAGGATCTCTGTGAGTTTGAGGCCAGCCTGGTCTACAAGAGCTAGTTCCAGGACAGGAACCAAAAAGCTACGGAGAAACCCTGTCTCAAAAAAATCCAAAAAAAAAAATTTAAACAGACCTATAACTGCTGAAGAAATAGAAACAGTCATCAAAAGTCTCCCAGCCAAATAAAGCCCAGAACCAGATGGTTTCAGCTCAGAATTCTACAAGACTTTCAAAGAAGAATACCAATACTCCTCAAATTATTCCACACAACAGCAACAGAATGAACACTGCCAAACTCTTTTTATGAGGCTACAATTACAACCTTCCTCAAGACCCAGTAACACCACTTTTGGATATAGATCTGCTCAATCGTGCCACAAGAACATGTGCTCAACTATGTTCATAGCAGCTTTGTTTGTCATGGCCAGAACCTGAAAACAACCTAAATGCCCCTCGATGGAAGAATGGATAAGGAAAATGTGGTATATTTACACAATGGAGTACTACGCAGCAGAAAAAAATGACGGCTTGAATTTTGCAGGAAAATGGATGGAGCTAGAAAACATTAGTTTGAGTGAGGTAACCCAGACACAGCAAGACAATTATCACATGTACTAACTCATAGGTGGTTTTTAAACATAAAGCCAAGAAAGCCAGCCTACAAAACACAATCCTAGAGAACTTAGACAACAATGCAGAAACTAAGAGACTTACATAGATCTAATCTACATGGGAAGTAGAAAGTAGAAAAAGACAAGATCTCCTGAGTAAATTGGGAGCATGGGACCTTGGGGGAGGGTTGAAAGGGGGGAGGAGAGGCAGGGAGGGGAACAGAGAAAAATGTAGAGCTCAATAAATATCAATAAAAAAATGCAAAAATGTTTTAACATTTTATTTTTGTATAAAGTAACTTTTACTAAAAACAGAGGCCTGACAACTGAAACAAAAAAAATTTTTTTCAATGAAATGCTGGTAGTGGTGGATCCCACTTCTATCCAAGGGATTTCTATCTTTTGAGATTCAAGTTGGTTTGGAACTTTGTTCATTTGCACCAACTATGGGGGAGTTTGTAAGTTCTCTTTATTCATTTCTTGACAGTATGTGCCAACATTTTTCTAATTAAGCATCAGATTCTAAGTGTCTACAGCCCAAATAAATCTACCAAGCCTGGCTTACTTCATGAATCAGGAGTAATGTGACCCTAGGCCATCACTGTATCAGATGCAGTCCTGTCTTCTTCTTTGTATTTTCTTGTATCTCCTGTTCCGTGTAAGCGAAACTATGCCAGGCCGTTAGAGAAAACATGCATCCATAGCTTCAGTTCCCAATTCAAAATCCATTTGACTAAACAGTAAAGTAGTGAACTTTGTCTCTTTCCAATTGAACGTTCAAAGGCCTTAAGCTGCATTCTAGGAATTCTGGGAAATAGCTGCTACTGTGCAAAACAGGGAAGGGTCTTTAGGCCAGTAAAATGACTGCGTCACCTCAGTTCTCACCACGGTCAAGTATGATGTTAGTTTCCTAATACTATGCTGTGAACTATCTTGTGAGGATTACAAAGAAACCCAACAGTCATAGTTTTGTTCTGACTGTTATCTTGCTGCCAACACTAACTTCAAGCTGGCTATGTACCCAAGCATGACCTAGAATTCTTGATCCTCCTCCCAAGTACAGAGTATGTGACACAAAGCTCAGCTGGAAAACAGTAAATTGCCCTTCCTATCCCCTCTTCCAATTACATCATAATGTAGCTTATGAGATAATAAAAATAACAAGTTCTTTGCTCTCTTTTCAAGGCTTTTCTCTGTGGGGACTTTCTTTAGCCATACCTTATGATTTCCTATTTTACTTGGCTTGGATTTAAAAATTTACATTTGCCGGGCGGTGGTGACGCACGCCTTTAATCCCAGCACTCGGGAGGCAAAGGCAGGCGGATTTCTGTGAATTCGAGGCCAGCCTGGTCTACAAGAGCTAGTTCCAGGACAGGAACCAAAAGCTAAGGAGAAACCCTGTCTCGAAAAATACAATATATATATATAAATAAAATAAATAAATAAATAAATAAAAAACTACATTTTGGTGGTGGTGAGATGGCTTGGTGATAAAGGAACTAACTGTTAAGCCTGATGACCTAAATTCAATCCCTGGGACCTATGTGGTAGAAAAAAGAACTCTTGCTTCTCTGAACTCCCCAGTAGTCTATGACACCTCCCTTCTCTTTAAAGATAATTTTAATTTTTCAAATTTACTATTTTTACATTTATTTCAAAAGCTAAATAAAAATAATCAGTCCTTATTTAAAAACTCTATACTAAAGCCTGCTGCTGACTTAATCAGGTCTTTTGAACTAAAATGCTTCCATATCTAGTTTTTCTTTTTTTAAAATATTTATTTATTATGTACACAATATTCTGTCTGTATGTCCGCAGGCCAGAAAAGGGCACCAGATCCCATTACAGATGGCTGTGAGCCACCATGTGGTTGCTGAGAATTGAACTCAGGACCTTTGGAAGAGCAGGTAATGCTCTTAACCGCTGAGCCATCTCTCCAGCCCTAGTTTTTCTTCTGTTCACAACATATCAATAATAAACTTTTCTCCTCTTTTCCATTACTGGTGTACTTCCATGTGCCCTGTTGTCCACCCCAGCCACTTGCTCAAAAAGCTAGAACCTTAGCAGCTATACCTAGGCCCCTGCACTTACCTTTAGCTGCCCTATCTAGCTAGTATAAAATCTGTCCAGTATAAATCCTAAAACATTGAGTCTATCCCCTCTGATTTTCTTTTCTCCTTCATATTCAGATGGCATCAACCACATTCTTTCTAACTCCTCTACTTGCCACTCACTTCTTCCTTCCTTTCTTGAGCTTCTTCATTACACAAACCTGGTCACATAGTTCCTATGTTTATAAATCTCTCTAGGTGTATGGAGATGTCTATCAATTGAAAGCCATTAGGATTACCTTAAAGCACACTGGCGCCCTCTAGAGTTCACAACACTTCATTAACTAAGTAGGGATTAGACATAGGTAGAGAGGTATTTGCCCTGATATAGCACACACTCAACAGTTTGAATCTCCATTATAATACTAGTATTTTGAAAAGGTTTACTTAAAAAAAAGGGGGGGGGGGCACACCTTTATTCCTAGCATTGAGGAGGTAGAGGCAAGTGGATTCTGTGAGTTTGAGGCCCACCTGGCCTACTATTTATAGTGAGTTCCAGGACAGCCAGGGCTATGTAGAAAGATCTGCTTCAAAAAACAAAACAAAAAATCCATTATAGACTAGAGATATGCTCAGTGGTAGATACTTGAATAGCATGTATAAGTCCCTGGGTTACACAACTTCATTACCAGGCAGACTCTATTCATCCTTTGATAGATCTTCTTGACTTAAACCTCACTGAAAACTCCTCACAGAAACACTCAGAGCAGTGCATCCTAAGAGATTATAGATGAGGTCAAGCTGAAAATTTAAATTCACCACCACAGAGTTCCTTGAACTTTCTTATATACAGAGATTAATGGCTTTATCGGATTTTTGTTTTGTTTTGTTGTTTTTCAAGACAGACTTCCTCTGTGTAACAGCCCTAGCCGTCCACGAACTCACTTTGCAGATGAGGCTGGCCTCAAACTCATAAAGATCCTCCTTCCTCTGACTCCTGAGTACTGGGATTTAAAGCATGCACCACCACACCCAGCCATGTGTCTTTGTTTTTTGAGACAGTGTCTTGCTATCACGATAGGACTGGAACTCACTATGTAGATGGGGCTAGCCTCAAACTCACAAAGATCCACCTGCTTCTGCCAAAACAAAGTCAGTCAGTTGTGACAATGAATGTTAATTAAAATCCCTGCAGTTGGGAAGCTGAAGCAGGAGGAACAGGAATTTAAGGACAGTCTATGCTACATAGCATTAACATGAAAGCCAATTAATCTGACTTTTAAGTATAATAAAATGCCATTACTTTCTCTTCCTTTTCCCATTTTACTGAGTAGTTGACCAAGAATACAGATGTTCAAGTGTTCTGAAAAGTTAAGTTTAAAATACAAAACTAGCATTCTCATCTTAAGGTGAGCTGTAAAATAAACAGAAGAGTAGAAGAGTTAGGAAATGAGCTGAAAGCTGCAGAGACTGAAGAGAGGTGAGCTGCTGGTGTGTCAGAGAATGACATGTGCAGCCTTGATGGAACTATGGCAGAGGCACATCAAACCTAAAAACAGAGCTCCAGCTCAAATCTACTACAAAGAAGCACTGAGTCAAATGACCTTTACATCATTCTCCTTAAATGAAGCATTTCAAATTTCTATCCTTTAAAGAATAAAATTAAAGCACTTCTGAAACAGTTGTGATCACAACTCCAGTTCTAAAAAACAAAAAGAAGTATTTCCATCACCTAAGTCCCAGGGATTGAACTCAGGTTTGGCACCAATCACCATTACCTGCTGAACCATCTCAAGGGCTCTCAAATGCTCGGGGATTTTCGTTATTGTCACTGTTGTTTTGTTTTTGTTTTTTTAAACATTCAATCACTAAACTGTGAAAGGAGGGGGATTAGAAAAGACATTATCACATTTATTTTATCTGTTCCAATTATAACATTCCAGATTTTATTTTAGGATCAAATCTGACAAGTAGTAGGCTAACATTTTGAGTAGCAATTTTAATGCTTTCACTTAAATGCTATTCACTGGTCACACTTCAGAGGAAGGAGCTAATTGTGATTTAAGGTAGCTCCATCATTTATAAAGTCTTTTACTTTCTGTAACAATGACTACAAATTTAGACACAGAGTAAGGGATTGAGCCTGATTATTTGTGGTGACCAATAATCTGATTAAATAATAGTAGGCTGAAATATGTTTACGCACATGGTCTCTTGCCACAAAGGGAAGTGTGTAAATTCCCAGGTATACTGCTAGATTTGTCAACTTGACATAGGTAGAGTCATTTGGGAAGATAACCTAAATTGATAAAATGCCTCTACCAGATTTGCCTTCAGACAAGTCTCTAGTGTGTTTTTAAATTAGTTATTGATGTGGTAGGGTCAGACCCAAGGCAGGTGATGCCATCGAGCCAGTGGTCATGAATTATAAGCAAATATGCTGAGCAAGCCAATAAGCAGCCTCTACATCAGTTCCCACCTCTTGGTTCCTGCTCTGACTTCCCTAGATGATGGACCATCAATTCTAAGATAAAATAAATCCTTTCCTTCCCAAGTTGTTTTTGGTTATGTTGTTTTATCACAGCAGTAAAAACCCTAACTAAGACATGAGGCTAATGAGGATGTGAAGTAAGAAAACAAATTCTGAAAGCTGGAAATTGGATTAAGAAGTAAATGATCCAGTGAGTTCAAAGGAAGCAAAGAGTAAAGTATAAAAGAAAACAATTAGCCAGGCATGCTAGCCAACACTTTTAATCCCAAAACTAGAGAGGCAGAGGCAAGCAGATCTCTGAGTTCCAGACTAGCCTGATCTACAGGGTGAGTTCCAGGACAGCCAGGGTTGTTAACACAGATATACCCTGTCTGGAAAAAAAAAGAAAAAGAAAAATCAAAAAAAAAAAAAAAAAAAGAGGAACAGCTAGAAAGACAAATGACCTTGTGACACAGAACCTAGGAAGGCCCAGGTCCTTGTATGTGAGGTAGGGCTGGAAAATGGGAGCACTAGCTAAAAGTCTGAGATAAGAAGTAAAATTCCCTAACTCAAACCAACTTAATTAGAAGAACTGTTCTTCCTAGGAGAACAGGTACTATACTGATAACAAGTGGGACGATGTCAAGGTCTACACAGTGAATGCTTTGTCCATACTGTAACAGAAACTTCTTGTTTTTTTTTAAAGATTTATTTATTATGTATACAACATTCTGCCTCCATGTATGCCCGCATGCCAGAAGAGGGAGCCAAATCTCATTACAGATGGTTGTGAGCCACCATATGGTTGCTGGGAATTGAACTCAGGACCTTTGGAAGAGCAGCCAGTGCTCTTAACCGCTGAGCCATCTCTCCAGCCCTAACAGAAACTTCTAAATAATCATTTTTAGCATCTTTTTCTGAGTGAACAGTCATGAGCAACCAAACATTTTGGTTGAGTTTGAGACCAGCCTGAACTACAGAGCTAGTTCCAGAACAGCCAGGACTACAGAGAAAGAGAGACAGAGAGAGACAGAGAGAGACAGAGAGAGAGAGAGAGAGACAGAGAGAGACAGAGAGAGACAGAGAGAGAGAGACAGAGACAGAGACACACCCCGTCTCGAAAAACAAAACTAAAAGCAGCAGTAGCAATGAAAATGAGTTAGTAACTAGAGCAAACGTCGGGTGTGGTAATTCACACCTGCAATCCCAGATCTTGGAAGGCTGAAACAAAAGCATTGTGAGTTTGAGGTCAGACTGGGTTACAGAGTAGACCCTTCACCAAATCAATAAAATTGAACAAAATCTAAAGCAATAAAATACTTTTTTTAAAAAGGAAATATTATCATAGCGTGATTTGTGAGTACCACACATTGAAAAATGGTTTATAGAAATTGCAGTAAAATATTATTCAGAAACTAACTGACATACTTATGAAAGCTGTACTGCTTTAAGTGAATAACCCCCCCCCCAACAAGCAGGGATCAAGGTTGAAAGGGATAAAACAGGGACCCTTGTGTCCTCAAAGCTATATAGGCAAAAACATAAGTTTACAATCTACAGAGACATTACTGATGAAAATATAAGCTACTCCTTTCCAAAATACTTCCCTTTTCTGTTTATCATTTGGGTCAAGGAAAGAACTAATGATCCATAAAAATAAAGACTAAGGTATAAGAAACAAAGCCAAAGTGAAATAACCAGAACCCAAGCTTGTAATGAGTTTTTCCTACTCACCATCTCTCTGGCGATTTCCAGCGCTTCCTGCAGGCCATAGAGCCTGCCACAGACCAGGTAGATTCCATTGGCCCAGAGAATACAACCCTCATGGACCCAAAATTCGTTGCTGTCAAGAGGTAGTTCAGGAATTTGTAACTCCAGCTCAGGACCACCTTCCAAAGTGGTAGGTACAGAGGGCTTTGTGTCCAAAACAGCCTTTTCACTGCTGCCCTCAGTGGCTGCTTTTTTACAAGGGAGTCCCCTGGACAGGGACCGAGGGCCTCCACCACAGTCTTCTGAGCGGTGGCGCCGTTTGAACCTAGGATGAGCAGCCAGGCTCCTCTGCTCCTTCTGCTGCTGCTGCTCCTCCTCCTCCTCAGTGTCTGTTTTAGAACCATTAGAAGCACTTTTGTGCCGAACCTTGACCTTGCTCTGCATTTCTGTGGACCTCTTAGGAGGTGGATTCTTCGGAAGAGTGGCTGCATAATCCTGGGGATAAAAGGGTCCAAAAAGATCACCCATGTTCCGGTAACTGGCCCACTTGCCACAGAGACAACAAACTAGGTGTCCCATAACAGAAGATTCTGTTACCACAGGCCCCTGTAGCATAAAGGATGAAGCTGGGAGCACCTTGCTTTCCGTGCTGCTGGGGGGAGGGGTCAGAGATCTCTGACCCTTCCGGCTCCTCACCAATTTGGTCTGTTCTTCTTCTTCAGCATTGATGATTGTACAAACAGCTCCAAGTTCACACTTATTTACTACATGGATATAAGGGAAAAAAGATTTGTTCTTGGCATCAGCTTTATCTAGAGGCTGGGTAGCATACTTTAGTTTGATCTCTGGTTCTTGAGGTTCTACGATGGGAACTGCTTGTTTGGTTTTCCGCTTCCTTGGCTGGGCCCCAGGCTTCCTTCTCTCCCTCCTTTGCCTCTGCTTTTTTGGCTTTGGCTCTCCATCTGCAGAACCTTCTGGTATCTGAGGAGGTTGAGTGGGTGGAGGTGGTGGCTGCTGCTGCTTCTTTTGCTTATTCACACTACCAATGGGTCTCCCCTTTTTCTTTCCTGATGGGAAATACCCTTTTGGGGGGAAACTTTCTTGTTTGGGTGAAATCATGACGGTTTCATTCTCTTTCTCTTCAGCCTTGGGGTTTGCCTCAGGAGCCAAAATGCCCACTGGAGCTACATTCTTTGAGTCAGGAAAGATTAGTGGTGCTGCCCCGCCCAGGGAACCATCTGGTCTCCCTTGGTTACCACCAGGCTTCTGTGAGGCTGTGGATGTCATAGTACCAGAAGGTTCCTTTCCAGTAGGAGCTGTGTCTGCATGTACCTCGGTCTTGACTTTATCATCCCCACTGCCACGCCAGTCTTCAGAAGGCCCTGGGAGAGGCTTTTCAACATTTGATTCCTGGTTAGTTGCACTGACTAGGTCAGTAACCTCGCCTTTTCTCTTCTCCATCTCAGTCTCTTGAGTAACCACAGCCCCACCTTCAGGAGGGCCAGTCTTCAGAGACAGTATATCATCCAATGTGACTGTGTCTCCCCCAGCCTCAGCATTATTTGTGGATGCACTCCTCCTAATATTTGGGGATGTGATCTTCTGAACTATAGCTTCCAATTTCAATCCCCGTCCCTTCCGTGGGGGCAGTATTTTGGTCTTAGCAGGGCTCGTAAGGGTAACAGCAGGACAGTTTCTATTGTCTGGGTTTGGAAGATCCTTGGAGGCATCTCTCTTCGGGATAGACTTGATATCCTGACTGTGTGAAAGATGGGTGTAGGAATTGTATGCCTTATCAGCACCTTCCTTGGATGGGTGAAGGAGGCGCCCTTTATCATCAGTGTTACTGTTTTTTACATCTTGGGACTGTCTCTTACTGGGAATGGGAGAGATAAAAGAACGGACCCGCCTCCGCATGATTAAGGGATTTTGAGAAGAATGATCTTCTTGACCTGGAAGCCGCAGCATTACATTACTAGGTTTGGATGACTGTGTAGATTCAGTTAGTACATGTCCATCTGTCTCATGGGGTGGCCCATACCTTTTCTGATTAGACATTCCTGGAGGACCACTGCTTTTGGCTGGAGAAGTCTGCCGAGAAAGATCCCAACAAGATTCTTGTAACTTCTGAGAGCTATGCTTCAATTCCATGCCTTTGGTAGGCAAGCCATCACTAGACATGAGACAGCGCCCAGCTTCCTGAGTGCTTGGGTCATGGTACGTCCCTACTGGTGGGCCATACATCATACCATCTTTGTCGTTTTTCAGGGGGCTCCGTACTCTGTCAAGAAACTGCTGCTGCCGTGGGCTCTTCCGTGGCCCTTCTTGCCTATGTTGTGCAGCAGCAATCACTCCCTGAGCAGAACTGCTGGTCCAATCTTTATACTCCTCTTGTTGCTGTTGGTATATCTGTCTCTTATAATGGAGCTGGGAATTCAAACCAGTATTAGGGTCCCCATAAGCATGAGCCCTGGTGTTTGTGTGGTAAGCAGAGGCCAGGCTTTCTGAGTTGGGAGAAAAGGGAGCATGTAAAGAACTCCTATTGGCCCTCTCTGAAAAACTCATGTGTGGGTTCATATGATGAGGGTCTCCCCCTGGACCTCTGCTCCTGCCTGGAGACATCTTCAGTTTTTCTGCAAAGTCATGGTACTGAGAAGAAGACCGACCCCTCATAGTCTCCCGGCTACCAACTCTACCAGGCACCCGCCTCATTGGTGTGGACCTACTATCTTGGGGGCCATAGTCTGAAATGGAATCATGGGCTGCTGCTCCAGGGCTGACATTGCCACGATAAGACTCATGCTTGATGCTGGTAGAATGGCAGTGGTCTCCAGATTTCTTGTTGAAACTAGCTTGAGATTTGGACTGTTCAAAGTCTTCCTCTTTTATCTGCCCACTCTGGGATTTCAGCTTTGTTTCCATGGACACCAACCCACCTGGAAGAATGACTGACTGACTCAAACTTGGGTTGAGACGTTCATTCCTCCCAATTCGAGCATCAGCACCCATGTGTCCCAATGCGTGAGCCCCTGGATCCCTGACAATCTGTCTTAGTGGAGAAATATCACAGATCACTGACCTCCTTTCAGAAAGGGAGCCCCCAGGCTCATGGGCTGATGATGGAGGTTCTATCTCAAACTTTCTGGGAATGGGATAGTCAGACAAATTGATCTGTTTCATTTCAGGAGCTGTGCTGCTTGACTTCCTTTCCCATGGTCCCCAATGGGGATTTTCTAACAGGGATCCGATGCTCTTGTTCAGAAGGCCCCTGCTGGCTAACTCATTGGTTTGACTGACTAAGATGTTGGGCCTTGCAGTTCCTTCCAGGGCACTAGTCATCCCTTGATGTTCCTGAGCACTTCTAGGATACCTTCTGTCAGAATGGTGGTGGTAACCCTGAAGTACTTCCTGTAGGAGGCTTGGAAACTTCTCATTTCTACCCTTTCGTTCCCCATGGCTGGCAAAATCCCCCTTTTCTTGTCCTGAAGGATACTGAGGAAAACCACTGACATTTCGTGGTACAGCTGACCCAAAACTCTCTTTGTAACTGTAGCGCAAACTTCCAGGAGATTTGCTAGGCTCCGTCCTGCCTGTGAAAGTTGGGCCTACTGCAGAGTGGCTACTCTGGCCATTCCCCTCTCCATTGTGGCTGGAGCTATTATCACCATTTTTGTTTCCTTTGTTCCCTCCTCCTGGAGGATCTGGCTGTGAAAGTGATGTGTGGCTGGCTTCCTTTGTACCACTATTGCTAGGTGGCCTCTGACTGGCAGCAGGATCCTCCTCTTGGGATCCTTTATCTTGTCCACCAGATTTTTCTACCCGACCTGTCATGGCTTCCCGGGAGACAATCACCCCAATTGTCTTCTCATTGACTTTTGTGTTTCCCTCAGTCAGCGGTGTGTCCTTAGCACCTGGAGAGGCAGCTTCTTCCCTAGCTGCAGGACTGGTACTAAGCCTAGGGGCCTCGTTCTGAGCACCTTGTGTTGGCGAGGAGCCAGCTTTCTCTGAAGCTCCACACTTGTAGGTGGTGTCAGAGCTCGTGCTCTGACCACTTAGTTGCCTCACTCTCTCACCTTGATCTTCCGAACTACTGGAGCAACCTCCATCCAATGACTCTGCCATAGGGGACTTTAGTTGTTCTTCAGGCTGTGAAGAGCCTTCTGAGTTTGTACAGCTATCTGCTTTCTTAGATGATGATGAGGGCCTCTTGGAAGTCTTCTTCTGAGGTGTCAAGGCATCAGAAAGTAACATGTGCTGGACAGTATTAGGAAGATTGGCCACTTGAGTACTCAGAGCACTCAAACTACTCAACCCAGGATCTGTCAACCGCTTTTCTGGCACACCTTCTAATCCAAACCCTTTGAATCCTGCAGCATGAGAATTAGGACTAGGCATCATTGATGGGGTTGGACTGAGTTGGGGCATTAGCTGTAAAATTCGGTTTCTGGAACTCATGGGCACACTGCCTTGCCCACACTGAAGATTCTCACCACTCTGCATGAGAGGAGATGGGGTAGAGCTACAGCTTGGAGATTGAACCACAGAAGCAGCTGGAGAAGGGTTAGAAATAGGGCTGAAGTTCTGGTGAAACTGCATAGGGGACCTTACAGGAACCTCAGGCTGATTGTACTGCCCCACCTGGGTCTGCAGGGGCAGCTTGGTGGCAGCATTGGTGTACTGCATCACATGCTGGGGGGCATGTTGCTGTTGTTGCTGCTGCTGCTGCTGCTGCTGAGGTTGTGGCTGTTGTTGTTGCTGCTGCTGCTGCTGCTGCTGCTGCCCCTGCTGGGTTCCTGGTGGAATCTTTGCCTGTTCAAAATTTTTCATAGTCTGAGGCTGATAGCTATAATTTGATTGTGTGCCATAAGCCTGTGCATTAGAACCCACATTATGACCTTCATACTGGGATCCAGCATTCACACTGTAACTGCCATCATAGCTTTGTCCAGACTGACTGAAACGCTGTGGTGAAGGAAAGGAGGAAGAGGAAGAGGAGGAAGCAGAAGACTGGTAGTGTTGGCCAAACTGACCCACTCTTAACTGATAACCAGCAGAAGATGGCAGAGTGGAGGGCCGCTGCATTGGTTGTAGATGGGATGAGCCAGAAGCTGGCTGTCCAGCGGCTTGGGGCAGAGGTTGATGGGATTGGTAAAGCTGTTGTCTCAACTGCTGTACTTGCTGCTGTTGCTGCTGTTGTTGCTGCTGCTGTTGCTGTTGCTGCTGCTGTTGGCTGGAGGCCTGCTGTTGATACTGAGCACTCCCAGGAGAGAAAGGCCCTGTGTAATCCTGCTGATAATGAGACACACCACCAAGGGCAGAGTGCTGTGCTTGAAATTGGCTCACATGACCCTCACTCCCATACTGATTGCCAAAGCTGCTCCCCTGGGGAGGTCCATAGCTCTGCACAGGACCAGAAGGCCTTCGCTGAGGAGGCTGTGGGGTTCCTGCTGCCACAGGGTCTTTGTTGCCTGCCATGTAGTAAAAATCTCCAGCTTCTTTCCTGAAACCCTGGTAGCCTTGATGGCCAGAGGTCTCGCTAGCCATCGCTGCAGCAGCAGCTGCTGTTCCTCGCCGTCCACTACTGTTGCTGCCAGTGCCACCACTACCACTATTTGCTCCCCCAAAATTCTGGAACATCTGGGCTTGACGAGGGCTGAACTCTTCTACACGGGATGAGCTGTGTACCTCCTGTGGGTAGCTCTGTTGGTTTCCGTGGTAACTGCTTTGCTCCCGAAAGGACTGCATACTGTTCAGCAGCACAGCAGCAGGCCAACAGCCCTCCTACAAAAGGAAAAGAAAGAAAAGCATGAGCCATACATCTGATTGGTACAAACAAAGATCAAGTCTAAATAACCCACTGACCAGATAAAGCAGACTGCTTTAAATTTCACTCCTTTTTCCTTATTCTATCCATTTCTGATAATGCAAATAAGCAGGGAAATAGTCTAAAGAAGGAAGGCATCTGTGACACAACAAAGAAAACACTAGGTATATACAAACACACTCAATAAAGTCTTTTAAAAACTTCATTATTAGATAAACAAACCTCAAAAATTCAACTGGGATAAATATTCAACTGGGGTAAATAGTAGGATGTTATTACGAGCAACAAAAAACATATTTCTTCATTAATCTTCAGTTATAGTGGGGAAGGGTAACAGAAACCACTTTCATCTCCTTATTTTCATTCACTAGACGGGCTGCTAAAGTGAGGTACCTCAAATAATGAGGCAGTTCTTTCAGGGGCCACCCATGCCTGCTCCACTCACCGACTGAGAAACAGAACTATCCTGGGACTCAAATGCAAACCACTTCAGGTTGACTATAATTACAACGGCCTATGATGACTATCTTCTGGGACACTTAACTCTTTACTACTATGGATTCCTTAGTCACCCATATAAACATCCAATCTGGCCCCCTCTTGACATAAAATTGTGTCCCAAATACTCCCTTTTGACCACCTAACCTCAACTTCCAGGTATTAAGTGCTAGATATAGGCCAGAATAGGTCAGAGACTAGCAGTTAGTAGTCTTTTTTTTTCTTTTGGAGGTTCCAAGAAGATTCAATACTTCTATTTTCCATGTGGCTTTCCATTTGCCATCTAATATTCAGTTATTACTATTATTCCTATGGTAGAGAACAATTAAAAAAAAAAAGAGCTGAAAAGAATATCCAGAAAGATGGTTCCGAGGCTAAAAGTACCTGGGTTTAGTGACTGACTTACAAAAATGTGGAACTCCAGTTCCAGATCTGACACCCTATTCTGATCTTCTTGGGTAGAGGCATATATGTAGTACACATATACACAGAAAGAATGTGTTACTCTTGCAGAGAGGACCTGGGTTTGATTCACAACACCAACATGGCAGCTCACAATTATCTCTAACTCCCATTGCAGGGGATCTAATACCCTCTTCTAATCCCTCAAGGCACCAGGCTCACACATAATGCACAGATATACACACAGGCAAAACATTTAAAAATTAAATATGAAACCAACAAATTAACCAACCATTCATATCACACATACATACATACATACATACATACATATATAAAAATGTTTATGTACACCCAGAACCCAGGTTTCCAGAGTTATCTGAGCTGCCACTTCTGCATCTCTATTAATATATCACCCTCTTATTTAAATAGATTTTTCCATGTTTATTTTTGGTTATGTGGATGTATATGTGTCAGTGTATGTACTTGAGAGCAGGGGCTTGTGTCCCCAGAAGAGGATGTTGGAAATCTTAGAGCTGGAGTGTTATAGACGGTAGTTGAGTAAACAGAAGTGGATGCTGGGAATGGATCCTGGGTCTTCTGCAAGAGCAATATATGCTCTTATTGCCTACTGAGCCCTCTTTTCAGCCTCCTAAATTGATTTTACTTTTGCTTTTGCTTGGGCTTGTCTCCTTTCTCAGAGTCAGAAAAGAGTAAGACGAGGTCAAACTTCCTCAAAGGACTTTAAAAAAAATGAACCTTTAAAAAGTTATGAAAGTTTATGAAATATACATAGCTAGTCCTAATATACTTCTCCCACAGTGGTCTATGGAGCTTCTGTCTTAGTCCCCTTAAAGGAAGTGAAAACGGAGCTGCCCATAGGCAACTAATTACATTTGCCATCTTCTTGCTTTGGGCTAGGCCACCAACACTCTGCTCTGCTTACCATGCTCACTTCCATACTTACACCACCCCCTTCCTGCCAGCCACATGGCTTGTCCTTCTCACCTCTTTCAGTCTCTGGACAAGCATTACCTGTTAGCAAGATCTCCTCCTGAGTAACTTGTTTAAAACTGCTACTATGTACCCTTATCTTTGTTCCTCCTTCCTCTCTTACTTTGTTCCCTCACTCTCAATACAGCTCAGTACAGTCTAATAAATTAAAGCAAAGAAATGTTTACTGTCTTACCTCTCCTTCAACTTAAAACATAAACTCCTAAAAGGCAGAGACTGCTGTTTCTTGCTATAATATCCGTATGTCATTCAAACAGTAAAGAGCAGAAGCAGACATTTTGCATGGACGATGAAATGGCTTAAAAATTAGGTCTTACAGAACTAAGCTAGAACTCACATATTCAGAGACAATGCTAAGGGGGTGAGAGAAGAATTATCATCAATCTAAAAACAGAGCTGGAAGACACTTAAAAAACTACCTGTAAAATCCTTTGGGTCCAGTTCTATGGAAAACACCAAGTTAACCTGGCTACACAGGAGAAATATGAGGAAACACTTCAAAAGTAAACAAATACACAGCAGATGAGCAGCAACCCTAAACTGTTTTCCTCTTTTTTATGTATGTGTGTGTCCGTCCTTCCCCCTGTCCCGCCCCCTTACACACACAGGGTTTCTCTGTGTAGACCTGGCTGTCTTGGACCTTACTCTGTAGACCAGCATGGCCTCAAACTCAGAGATCCAACTTATTCTGCCTCCCTAGTACTGGGATTAAAGGTGTATACCACCACCACCCAGTGACACATTTTTTTTAAAGACTTATTTTGTGTGTGTATGCCTGAGTAAGTATATGCTATGTATGTGAAGGTGCCCTGGAGGCCAGCTCGAGTTACAGGCAGTTGTGAGATAGGTAGGTACTGGGAACCCAACTCAGGTCCTTTGGAATAGCAGCAACAAGCATTGCTAACTATTGAGTCATATCTCTAGCCCTAAGATAAGGACATTTTTGTTTGGTTTAGTTTTTGTTGTTGCTGTTCAGACAGGGTCTCCTCTCTCTATCGCCCTGGTTATCCTGCAACTCAATATAAAAATCAAGCTGGCCTCAAACTCAAGAACACAGGGATCCTTCTGCCTCTGCCTCCCGAGTGCAGGGATTAAAGAACCATGTGCTACCAAGCCTGGCTCCTGACCCACTTCTAAAATACCTTATAACTAAAATAGTTAGACATGGGACTAAGCCTTATTATGTATGGTCACATGACTCAAAGCTATCTTTTTAAATGTTTGTATTAAAAAAGAAATGTCAGGATCTGAAGAAAACTACTTCTTGTCATCTTGAAATGCCTCTTCAACAGACACCATTTCTCTCATGAGTCTGTTTAAACACCATCTATTTAGGTGTTTAATGTTTGGCCCTGTTCCAGCAATTACAATAATACTAACTCAATCCTCACAAGACTAGAACTCTCATTTTACACATGAGGAAACTGAGGTACAGAATTCATCAAGTTCATGAGAGCCCAGTGTGGCAGTGCCACTGGCCACATCTGTCCTACTACATTATGCAGGGGACTCTTTATCAGGTCATAACATGTCCCTTCAGTGCTATCCCTCCAATTCTGTTCCAGTTGGTTTTCTACTTCCTCCAATCTTTAGAACTGCCAAGAACAATTCCATCCACATCTAAACTTCCCTTGTTTCTAGCATACTTACAGTTCTTAGAATTTAGTTCTTAGTGGCTGATGAGAGATAAACTGAACAAAACATTAAAGTTAGCAGTTAACTGAAGGTATGAAAAGCTGCTTCCAGAGATAATCTCCTTATAGACACTTTCTGTGTTGTTTAGTTAACTCTTCAGTAAAACTAGTTTCTGAAGGTTTGAATGTAAATCATGCCATTTGCTTCCTATTTTTCCTAAATCAGAGCTACCAGGAGATCACTTTAGATATCAGCAATTTGGCCTGAAGCTGCTTGGTTATTTTAAACCATATCTCTATAGAGAAAACAGACATGGAAAAATTCCTCTGTGGCTCTGTTCCTAGCCCTGTACTAAACACTCCTTTACTGTGGATTATCCCTCTTTTCCTATAGTAATATAGTTTATAGCCTTGAAAGGAAAAAAATGATAGCCATTATCTCCTGCATAGTACATACTCTTTTTTTAAAGAGTTTTATTTTTTTATATTTATTTATTTATTATGTATACAATAGTCAGTCTGTGTGTATGCCTGAAGGCCAGAAGAGGGCACCAGACCCCATTACAGATGGTTGTGAGCCACCATGTGGTTGCTGGGAATTGAACTTAGTACCTTTGGAAGAGCAGGCAATGCTCTTAACCACTGAGCCATCTCTCCAGCCCTAGTACATACTCTTGATGCACATGAAGTACGAGTAATGAATGTGCTCCAAGTTTATCCTTTGTAGGAGTTTTTTTTTTTTTTTTTTTTGGTTTTTCGAGACAGAGTTTCTCTGTGGTTTTGGAGCCTGTCCTGGAACTAGTTCTGTAGACCAGGCTAGTCTCGAACTCAGAGAGATCCGCCTGCCTCTGCCTCCCGAGTGCTGGGATTAAAGGCGTGCGCCACCACCGCCCGGCGTAGAAGTTTCAAGTAAAGCAGTCAGGAAAAATAAAATGTCAGAAATAAAAAATATAAACTTGAAGTATTTGCAACTTATAATCAGCATATAAAATATCCCAATATGATCCTACCATATAGATACATAACAAAAGAAATATATATATCCCAAAGAGCTGGTCATCAATGGGGAATTTTCACACGTATCTGGAAGAGATTTACCAACACACTTTTCTTCCCTTTCCTCAAACTTCACATTTCAGATGGGCCACAGAGGTGTACTAATGAGCTCCAGGACTTTGAGTCTATACATTCCAGACTATCCCAGCTGTGACTGCTGTCTCCAGCCTGGTGGAAAGCTGGTGACCTCACCATTTTATAGGAAACTAGCATTAATTTTTATTGTCTTTGTCATCATCTAAGAGCATTACACTCCCCAATCCATTCTTTTCTCCCTAAAATCCTTTCAAATATCTCCCAGAAAGTTCTTAGCTTTCCGAGGCTTAACTAACGACCTTCTATTGCCAGAATAACAGAATATGTTCCTTACTTTAAAAAAATAAAGAACAAACAAAAAACTTCAGTCCTCAAGACAATAGTTCTACTTAAATCCCATGTGAGGATATACTATCTGCCCTCGTGACTCACTCTTCACCCAGTGACAAACTCCTTTACCAACTAGGAGGGACAGTACAAAGACAATGGACAGGCCTCTGCCCCAGTACTCTCCTGGCCCTGACTAGGCAATTTCTGAGGCTGGTAAAGACTTTCTACAAACAGGGATGGCTCTGTCAGATATCTGGCAACCTAAACATTTAGCCATTTTCTCTGAGCTCAGAAACTACTTCTTGCCCTTGAGCTGAGGAGGTATCAACAATGCCAGGCCAGAAGATGCCGCTTTCCCAGTTTGGCCATCCTTCTGCACTGCTGGCCACATTCAACAGATCCGGAGCTGGGGCAGTGGTGGTGTCTTTTCCAGCAGTGTTAAAGAGAAGCACAAGGGCGATTAGAAAGATTGGAAAAAGAGAGGCTGATACGACCGAGAGGCAACTGCAGCAGATACAGACTCCCACCAGCTCCCTCACAAACTTCCAATTCCAGTTCTTCCCATGTTGGCCCAATCCTTAATTCTTTTCTTCCTGTTTTTTGTTTTCTTCCCCTTTTTGTTTTTTTGAGACAGGATTTCTCTGTGTAACAGCCTTGGCCATCCCAGAACTCATTTTTAGATCAGGCTGGCCTAGACCTCACAGAGGTCTCTGCCTCTGCCTCTCAAGTGCTGGAATCAAAAGTGTATGCCACAATACTCAGCTATAATCCTTAATTCTTGTACCAAAATTTTTCATAGAATACAAAGATTCTCTTTTCCTGAATGAACTCTAAATGATACAATTAAATGCTCCTCAAATTTCCAGTTTGAATGTGCCACCTGTTTTCTACCAGGGCCCTGATTGATAAAGTTCTCTTATTCCCAGAATTTCAAAGTACACTATTATCACTTGGGGAGTGAGAGACTTCTATTTCATATGATATGGTATACAACAGGGACTAAAAACAAAACTCTTAGAGATGTCAAACAAAGTACAGAGCGACACTGCAAGAAACATATAAGGTTCAAGAGTAGCAATTGGAAGTTAGGCTGTGACCCAGAATGTGAGAGGGTCTTCAGGACTCCATTAACTATTACGGCCAGGGTTCTCACGTCAAAATGCTAGGTTATGCCATTTGTAGTGGGAATGATTTCTATAAAGTCGACTCATATTTATTCTTAGTAAGTCACTTGTTTTTTTCGTTTTTTTGAAACAAGTCTCACTCATTGTTCAGACTGGCCTGAAACTCACAGCAATCCTCCTGCCTCAGTTTCCTGAGTACTGAGACACGACTGTGAGCCAACATGTGGCTAAATTTATTTTCAACACAAAGATAATGAACATTGTTCTTTCCCTGACCACCTCAACAGATGAGTCCCAACTCATCTTTTTTAGTTTGCAAGGCTTTGCTTAATCACAAACCTGTTCTTTTCTATTTGTCCTAATCTTTGGTTCTGACAAGGACACTTTCATCTTCCTGATCTGGAAAAAAAAAATTATACAAAGTTCTATGTTCCAGCATCAGTCATAGGAACAAAAGAATACGCTTTCCTCCACTTACTATTTTGACAATGTCATATTCCCCACAGTCCTGGATGGCCTACAGTATCTTCTTGGTGGTTTCTGCTGTTTCTGTCCAACAATGTCATTCAGAAGTGCCCCTGAGCCATCACCATTCTCCAATGCACAAATGCCCTCCTACTGTATCCTCTCCTACCCTTCCAGGTCACATGGGCCCCAGGGTCCCAGGAGTTTGATGAAATGTGATTTTCTCTACAAGTTAGCCTTAAAGCAAGCCATTTTTGGTTTACTTCACTTAATGAAACTGAACAGTAAAGTATGTTTACATTTAACCAGTATCTAAGGAATGAGTTACTAATATTACTAATAATTACTATATATTAAGCAAATTCCAACATGTCCAGCTGTCTGGTTTTTATGTGTATACATAGATAGACACAAGGGGGAAAACTGATGAATTATGACATGTTCTAAGTCACTTTCTAGGATATGCTTTAACTCAAATTCTTTTGATTCTTAAACTCATGATTCTATCACTATACCATAAGTTAAACAAGAAACATCTCAAATCCACATTTGCTTTCCTTTTTTGAAAATTCTGACCAACAACTTGGGTCAGGTCTAAATTAACAATGGCTATTGCTAATTTATTGCATGCCTAACACATGCTACACACACTACCAGGCACTTTAAATATTAATAGACTCTCTCCTTACCATATCTACAATGTGTTAGTATTCCCTTTCATAAACCAAGGCTTAGATGTTACATAAATTAGTCATGTGTCTCATAAGCAGACTAAGAAACACTAAGAAAGGAATCTTTAAGTTTGCCAACTTGAGTTTTCTACCTTAAACCTGGATTTATCTGTCTCATCTGCTTTATGAGCATGTAAACTAAGTAGATTAGACCGCATATCTGTCCAGTGATTTGTTGAGTTTTTCCTAGTCTGTATCTAGTTTGCAAAAAGAATTTAGCTTGTCCTTGAGGACTGACGAGAACCTCAGTACAATTAGTGCTGACACCACTGGGAGCTCTCTGGAAATCTCAAAAAAAGGACTCTGAAAACATCATAGGAAACCAAGTCAGTTGGAACTCACAAACTTTTTGGTATCTCAGGAAAAAGAACCTGCAATGTTCAGAAGTTGGCTCTTGCCAAGCAGTGATGGCGCATGCTTTTAATCAGCACCTGGGAGGCCGAGAAAAGCGGATCATCGCGAACAAAGGCCAACATAGGAGAAAGGATTACACAGGGGACCCTATCTCAAAAAACCCACCCCAATTTTTTTCCAAAAAAATTTAAGGCAGACAGACATGGTGGCACACACCTTTAATATGAGCACCTGGGAAGTAGAAGCAGATAGGCATACATCTGTAAGAGGCCAGCTGGTCTACATAGTAAGACTCTGAATCAATGCCAACTTAAGGGATCCATAGGCTGAGCGCAGTACAAACGTAACAAAGGCAGCATACATTCTTAGGAATTTCTAAAGATATAAATTGGTAATTTAAAAAAGACTATTTCCAGTGTGACTTGTTAAGAAAACTGCCAAAAAGCTGTAAGTCTTTTATCACTTGAAAATGATTAAGCAAATTATGGCACAGCTACTTAAATAGTACATAAATCATTAATTGTGAAGATTCTAGCCACACGAAATGCCTACTATGTACATACCTGTGTTACAAGTCCATTTGGAAACTGGACATTCTTATAGATGGATGACAAAGAAAATGATGTGGATAAATAAAAAGCTTTTGACCATCTACAATGGCAGGATTCATATGCCCTCACATACAAAGGATAAAATTTACACTACTGGATTTTACGTCATCTCAGCTGTGACTGCTGACATCTCAGGTGTGACCGCAGCTCATATCCTAGCTTCATACCCACCCCTATTGCCATCTAACTTACACAAAGGGGCATCCAAGAGTCAATTCAAAAAGCTACATGGGAGAGCTTGACAGCTCAACAGCTACCAGAAAAGGGACAGGAAAGTAGAACTCGTGGCACCTGGGCTAACTAGATCTCCTTCTCAGTCTTTGTTACCTGTTGATGCCTAAGGCTTTGGGATGTCACTGAAATTTTCTTTCGCATTTAAATGTTAATAGTACAGTACAGTACTATTTTGTACCTTTGTCTTTACAAAAGGATCACAATTAGCAATCAGTGCTGCCACTTAAAGGCAGTGTCTCTATAATTCCTTCAATATAATTTTTGAATTGAGTCAAAAGACTAACTCAAGCTGGGCAATGGCGGCGCACGCCTTTAATCCCAGCACTCGGGAGGCAGAGGCAGGCAGATCTCTGTGAGTTTGAGACCAGCCTGGTCTACAGAGCTAGTTCCAGGACAGGCTCCAAAGCCACAGAGAAACCCCGTCTCGAAAAACCAAAAAAAAAAAAAAAAAAGACTAACTCAAAACAGAAGTAGGCAAAAGCTGTATGAGAAAAACTATAAATTTTTGAGAAGCCCCAAAAGGTTCAAAACAAAACTGAAATAAACTGGAAGAACACACAATTTCAGAAGTCAAGACTGTAACAGATTAGTTTAATAAAATAACAAAGTATTAGTTTCACTTTTAAATAATTTCAAACACACAGAAATGTTCTAAGTGCTTACATACACCTTTTGGCAAGATTGCCCAACTCAGTGCTTTACCTCATCTGCTAAGTTTTCTACATATATCCAAAGCCACAAATCTCTGCCTGATCACTTTGAGAAACCTAAAAGACAAAGGAAGCACTCACTCTTCTGCAGAACCAGCACACAAGTCTCTTCGTCAAGAAGCCAACACTATTACTGCAGTACCAACCCAGCCCACAGACAGGCCCTACCTCAGTTATGACAACAGCCACATTTTTTCCCTTCTAGTCCAACATTTCATCCAAGTGTCATGTCTCTATTGTTGTCTATTGATCTGCAGTAACCCCTCATTCTTTTACTGGGTCCTTTCATTCCATGGGGTACCCCTCAACCTCAGACTGGTCTGCATTTCCTCAATGGAGAGACTGGTAGCAACACAGAACACACAAGATAAGTAGAAATGGCAACCCATTCATACATTGCTGATGTTAACCACCTGGTCAAAACAATGTGGAGCAGGTTCCTCCAAAGTCATATCATTTTCCTCTTCAAAATAATCACTTTCTGGGGCAAACTGTAAGGGTCTGTCAATGCCTTGTTCGTGGTCAAATATCCACATCTCTATGAGCTCTACCAGGTAATGATACTCTAGCCATCATTCCTTATACATTTGTCAACACGCAAAGCATTATCTCTTCATCCATTTGACACTCAAAGTGTTCCAGATTTGTCCAACTGGAAACCCAACTAGCATCAGTGTCCTGACATTTTCTGGTCTATTTCCTGGCAAAAGATGCTTCAAATTCATCTGGTATTTTTCCTGCTTCAACTCCTAGAAGAACCCACTTCTCCAAAGACAATTCCTCTTCAAGATGATTTAGCAACAAAGGTTTAGCTGATAGGACTGAAACTAAGATATCAGTACTTCCAGGTAGAAAGTGCTATGCATGGGCTGGAGAGATGGCTCTGTGGTTAAGAGCACTGGCTGTTCTTCCAGAGGTCCTGAGTTAAATTTCCAGCAACCATATAATGCCTTACAGCCATCTGTAATGACATCTGGTGCCCTCTTCTGACCACCAGGCTTACATGCAGACAGAACACTATACATAATAACTCTTTTTTTAAAGTGCTATGTATATATAGTTACCATTCTTATAACTATTTTTACACATGTAGTTAAATGTTAAAGTTCACACTTATTAATCCAATTCCAGCCCAACATTTCTGAGTTCTTTTCATCTTTGCGTGCTTATTAATTCCTTTCTCAGACAGCAAGAAACCTAGCTCTCATAATCTTTAACAAATACATACCTGACAGTTTACTTCTTTTGCTCAAGACAACCATCTCCCAAAAAAATTCATTCTCATCCTTGTACCCTGCTCCTCCTACCTCCCCAGCCATGGAACTTCCTACTATCTCTGTGGCACAATTCTATTATAGTTTGAGAAAACTAATTCCAAAATTCATCCAAAGAAAAATCTAAACAATATATGTGGTGGTTTCAAAGAAAATGGCCCGCAAAGGGAGTGGCACTATTAGGAGGGGGTGGCTTTGTTGGAGCAGGTATGGCCTTGTTGAAGTGTGTCACAGTTGAGGGGAGCCTTTGAGGTCTCATACACGTTCAAGTCATACTCAGTGAGACAGTCTTCCTGTTGACTGCGTATCAACATGTAGCAGCAACAAGAAGTTCCTCTCCAGCACTATGTTTGCCTGCATGCTGCCTTGCTTCCTGCCATAATAATGAATTAAACCTCTGAACTGTAAGCAGTCCCAATTAAGTGTTTTCCTTTATGAGTTGCTGTGATCATGGTGTCTCCTCAGCAATAGAAACCTTAAGACAATATGTGAGAATAGTAAAGAAAAATTGGAAAACTATAAAAAGGTGAAAAATACTTGCCCTATCCATGTATCAAAACATTTAAGTATAATTAAAATAAAGGGTAGAGACAAGCATACCACTTGGGATGACCTCACCTGACAATATTCATAAAAACAAACTGCAGGTAACTTTAAAAGCTAAACATCATCTTTTAAAAAAATTAAAAGAAAATACAAAACCATTTAGTCTTTGAGATCAAACTGACATTCTCAGTTTTATTCAATTGGTTTGTTTGTTTCATTGGTTTTTCAAGATTTATTTGTTTGTTTGTTTGTTTTTATAGCCCTGAATATCCTGGAACTTCTGCAGAACAGGCTGGCCTCGAACTCAGAGACCCACTTGCCTCTGCCTCCCAAGTGCTGGGATTAAAGGCATGTGCCACCACTGCCCAGCTTTCAGCTTGTTTTTTGAGAAAAGGTTTTGCAAGGTAGCTCAGGCAGCCTCTAACTTACAATCTTCCTGGTTTAGATTCTTGAAATTTATGAAAGCACAAGCCACTTTTAGTTTCTCACTATTGTGTCTTACCAAATAGAACTTAGCTTTCTTTGAAAAAAAAAAATCATTGATTTGCCTAAGAACAGGCAAAATACAAGGTAGGTAACACTTCACTCAGCCACAAAGATGGGATATGCTTTCCACCTAATGGAGATGGAGCCAGCAAGTGTCAGGAAGAAATTTTCATTTTATAGAACTGTGTATGTGTGCATGTGTGTGTGTATGCATATACATTTACTGTAACAGGCTGAGTTAACAATGGGATCTATCCACGAAAGCAGCTTTTCCACCCAGATATGAACAAGGATAAACCTCAGTGGTAATGCAAGTGAAGAGACCTGGTATTTGGAAGGAATAAAATGGAATTGGAGACACAACAATAGAAACATTTGTTAAATCATAAGTGTGGTGATAACATGCGACCTTTGAGGGAGAAGGTATTATTAAAGCCTGGATTTTTTTCTATGTTGACATATTTTTTTAACGGTTCCCTATATTATCAGTTTGAAAAAATAGTAAAATTTATGTAACTTAAGACCTTTTAGCTTCTACCACCAACAAAACTTCCACATTCATTTCTCATGGTCTATCTTTCAGACTCAGGCCTCAGACTTGTAGGCTTTAGATCTGCTCCCATGTCTTGAATACTAGTTCCCTTCCATTTTCACTGTCTGACTAACAAGAGTTCCCTGCTCTAACACTCTTTTAAGAGTTGTCTTTAAGTGAATTAATCACTCCTGCCAGTCCTCAAGTTCCAGGCATCACAGATTCAGAATCAGACAAATTCAGTCTGAACTCAGCTTTGCAGCTTACTGCTACTAAAATGTCCAATGTATTATGCACTTTAAATCTCAGTTTCTTCAAGCATAGAACAGAAATGCCCCTCTGGTCTGACACTGATAAATGATACACCACACCATTCTGTAGGCCACAACTGTGAAGCACATGAATGGGAAGCACTGCTGTTCTCTGAAGCTCATGGCAGGGTCTCAGGCACCACAGGTCTAAAGAATAATATTCTGCATGTCAGGCAATTGTGGTATTGTTTAACAAAGACTGATGAAAGGTCTTGAGGATGTAAGGGCCCCAAACTGGAATCTATTAGAAGTCTCCTGTGAGTTTTGAACTAGATGGTGACACACTCTGGTTTCAGTTTTCAAATATCTTGACTGTTTTATAGAAAACAAGTAGGGGAGGAGCAGAGCAGAAGCATATTTAGTAAAGAAGTTATTTTAGTAATCTGGATGAGGGATGTTGGCTGCACAGATGAATGCGGTATTGATGGAAGTGGCGTGTCAAAGGACACATTTTGAATTCAGGGCCAACAGAAATTGCTAGTGTATCAGAAGTAAACAGCACAGCACCACTAGCTGAATGAACACCAGTGCTTTACATCCTTTACAGGTGAAAACTCAAGTCTGTACCATCATACCAGGTGTGCACAGCTGACAGCCTCACTTTATTAAAATGAAGACAATAAAGCAGAGTTGAAAAGACTGATGAAGGCCCTAACAGTAGGTAACAGATCTGAGCCCTGGTAGCAGGCTTGTGTGTGACAGTACTCTAGTACCATCTCCTACAGTGCAACTGCAAAAATGGGCACTACTGGGGAGGGGACAGACTGGAGCACAATAGGAGGGATGTTGTGCCTGACATGCCATCTTTGAGATTCCCACTAGACATCTGAGTGGAGGGAGAGATGTCAGATAGACTGCTGGCATGACTGGATCTAAAGTGGGGATACAGGTAAAAGAAAAGTCAGCAGCATAGAGAATTCAAAGCCAAATGTAAAATCAATTTAGAGGGTCTTGAACTAAACACTTAAAAAAAACGGAAGGCAGAAAATAACAGATGATGGATCACAGTAAGATGAAGTATACAAAACTGGAGAAACAGCTCAGTGGTTAAAACCATACACTCACTGTTCTTACAGGACCCAAGCTCAATTCCTAATACCCTATAGCCACAACCACCTGCAAGGGGATCTGATGCTGTGGCCTCCCAAAGCATCTATAAACACACGCATACAAAATGAGAAACAATAAAAACAAATCTTTAAGTGATTTGAAGGGAGAAGTGAGGAAAATGAGGGACACTTTAACTGGGAAGGGAGAAGGAAGTCAATATAGAAGAGAAAGAGGGAGGGGAGGAAAAAAAGTAAAACACAAACAAAAACCAAGAACAGGCAGGCATCAGAAACTCCCTTTCAAATCATCGTTTAGGGGAGTTTGAGACTCCCAAAATAATGCAGGCTACTGTTGTTGCCCTCAGTAGTCTCCCAGAAGTTGAAGGTAAGTCCTTATTGTTGAAGGCACCATTCATTTCAGACACAGGACCCAGAAGACCTGAATATGACCTGAAAGTGTTTTCCTGAAGAGTAGCTTTTACAGTACAGGAGGATACTATGTGTATTTCTGTGGTGGTCTGAATAAAAGTGGCCTCCCACAGGTTCAAAGGGAGTTGCACTGTGAGGAGGTGTGGCCTTGTTGGAGTGTGCACATGAAAGTGTGTCACCAGGGGTGGGCACTGAGGTATCAAGTGCTTGAGCCAGGCCCAGGCTCTCTCTCTTCCTGCTGCCTGTTGATCAGGATGCAGAATTCTCAACTACCTCTCCAGCACCATGTCTGTCTGCTTTCTGCCACGCTTCCTGCCATGACGATAATGGACTAAACCTCTGAACCTGTAAGCCAGCCCCAATTAAAATGTCGTCCTTATTCAAAGTTGCCACGGTCATGGGGTCTCTTCACAGCAACAGAAACCCAAACTAAGACAGCTACCAAGTAAGGAAAGCAATCAACAGCTCTTTCCAGCTGCAAAACCTATGAACCACAATGATCAGTACAGACAATACCTTTAAGGGTGCCATACTGACACACATCTCGGTGGTAACAGCTTTCTAATTGGAGTGAAGGCGATTCAACAGGAGAAAACTATGCCTATTACTTGAAAACTAACTACATAGGATAAGTGAGATTTGTGATTTTTAGAAAATAACCTACTTCTAACACTTGATTAAATATGCATAATTCTTAACCAAATTCTAAATATTTATCTTTATAGCCCTCATCAAAGGTAAGAGTAGTTCTCACTATCAAGAAAAAACTTTGAAACAGAGAGACCATAACTGAAAACCACAATTGATCAAAATACAGATGTGTCCAGCCAAAATGAATCCATCTACAACATTAACTCCTGCACCTAAGGATGGGGGCTGGGATGGAAGAACTGTTAAGAGCCAAAAGACCAGGAAATCTGCTCTGAGACTGTGTCCCCTATAAATGACATGCAAGTTTCACCTGCAATACCTCAACAATTGCTGTCTCCACATACCACCAACAAACATACTAACATGGAAAAGGGGAGATCTCACAGGCCACCACTTATCAACAAAGATCTACAAGCAACAAAGGAATGGTGGGAGAAGAAATAGTCATCCCCAGGGATGAGTCCCTAAATGGTTATCCATTACCAAGTAGTCAGCCTTGAAATAATATATAAAAGAAACACTAATAGGACTGAATAGTTGTGTGTGTGTGCGTGTGCATGTGTGTAACAAAGAGAAGCCATGAACTCCAGAGGGAACAAGGAAGGATACATGAACAGGGTTGAAGGAAGAAAAGGAAAATGATACTTCATTTTTTATAAAAAAAGATTTAAAGAAACAAAATACCATTAAACAAAGATGAAGCACACAAACTAGTTTATGAAACAAGTTTAATTTTTTAATTTTCATACATGTGATACCAGGCTGTCACTTGGTGTGGTGGAGTTTTTTGTTGGTGATGGGTTGTTTTGGGTTTTTTTTTGGGGGGGGGGACTGTTTGTCATTTGTAAACAGGATTTCTCTATGTCCTGGCTGCCCTGGAATTTGCTCTGTAAATCAGGCTGTCCTGGAACTCATAGACACTCACCTGCCTCTTCCAAGTGCTGAGGTTAAAGGAGTAAGCCACCATTGCCCAACTAATATGGCTATTTCCCCTTCAACTTTATCCAGTGTGGAACCCTGGTACTCCTAAGGCTAAGCACGGGGCACACATTCAAACATGAGGTAACTTAAGCTCACAGTGCATGTTATCTTTCTGACAAAAACAAAGCTCACACATGAAGAACAACATTTTAGAATGGGGGTATAACTCAGTGGTCAGCATGCAAAAAATCCTGAATTCAATCCACAGCTAACAACAGTTTTACTTTAAACAATGGGAGGAACTAAGAGTAAAAAGGGTTTCTATAATCCCTGCCTCCATTCTCTGCTCTGAACATCACTGAAGTAAAAGGAGAAGCAGGTTGATTTTTTTAACCTTATCTACAAGGTGCTGAACATAACAGGTCACTACTTCTGATAGGTAAAAACTGCTTCACTTACATTAAAATTTAAATAATGCAAATCAAAAGATGGCTTTTTAAAGCTTTTTTTCCTTGAAAGAACTTTTGAAAATTACTTTCCAGGGGCTGACCCTTGAAAGCAAGCTTCTGAATATAGTATAACAAAACGTAAAAACACTTAAGATCTGCTTCAAGCTAAAGGCAGGGTACTAGATATTTAGAATTTGGAAAGCTTTTAATACCAACCTGAACGTATCTGAATTTATGGGAAGTTAAACCCGAACAACACACTGTAAAACAACAGTGCCAACTAACAACCTCAGAAAAGAAATGTAAGATAAGACAAACAGATTTTAATGTGTGCTTGACTTTCTTGCACAAACCAATGAGAAAAGTAGTCAACCAAAGCATTCCAACTTGATTTTATTGAAGGTACCAAAGTCACAGGTCAACCAATCAAATGAAGCAAAAAGCAGAAGAAAGTTCTGGAAGTCTGATCCACTTAGATAAAAGCCAATAATAGAGCTTTTTACATTTTACAGGGTCCTCTCCATCTAGCTGAGGATGCAGGCATGGGAGAAACGTATATGAATGATTAAATTCTGTGAAAAAGATAAAAATGGGAAAAAGTAAAATTCCACAGTTGCCACAAAGTCACAACTCCAAAATAATGTGTTAGCTCTCAATCTACTTTATTAAAACTGTATGTGTGATCCTGTATATGGGTAAACATATCTATGTGTATGCGTGTGACTTGCATGTGGATGCCTTGGATGTCATCCTCAGAAACATCTACCTCTTTCTGACTGAAGCACACTAATCAGGCTACAGTAGAGATGGCAAGTGAACCCCAAAGATCCTCCTGTGTCTATCTCCCCAGTGCAGGGGTTACAAACACAAGTCACTTCACCATGAATTCTGGACATCAAACTGTGTTCCTTGTGCTTACAAGACAAGTGCCTTACTGACTGAGCTACCCCCACCCACCTCAACCTTGCAGCTCTTATATGAGCATCAGTAATGGAAAGAAATTTCTAAAACACTGAGTTTCCCTATATATAAACAAAACTCAAAACCGCTTAAGTCCACACCTATTGAGAAGAAATAGTTTCCTTGCAGTGTCCAACAATTGACATGCTGGAGGGTAGAGAGATGGCTAAGCAGTTAAGAGTTCCTACTGTTCTTGCAAAGGACCAAGTTGGGGTTCCTGAGCCTATGTGGGGGAGGAGGTGACCTCACAACTGCCTATAACTGCAGCTCTAGGTGATCTCTAGCCTCCACAGGCACTACACTGGCATGTAATATATAATTTAAAAGAAATATTTTTAAAAATAACTAGCAGGTTAGCTTAAGATCACAAAGAAACACAGAAGGAACCAGTAAGATGCCTCATCCTCTAAAAGTGCCTGCCACTAAGACATAGGACCTGAGATTGATTCCCACCACACACACACACACACACACACACACAAATCAACCCATCCCCACACTACAAACAAGCACACATATCATACACAAAAATAATAATGTATTTTTTTTAAAGTATATCAGCACAGCAGCATAAGATTTTCATGAATGGAGCCGGGCGGTGGTGGTGCACGCCTTTAAGCCCAGCACTCGGGAGGCAGAGGCAGGAGGATCTCTGTGAGTTCGAGGCCAGCCTGGTCTACAAGAGCTAGTTCCAGGACAGGAACCAAAAAGCTACAGAGAAACCCTGTCTCGAAAAATCCAAAAAAAAAAAAAAAAAAAAAAAAAGATTTTCATGAATGCTGTGACCTCTAGACCCCATTTTAGATTCTCTTATTATTACTAAGGGAAAGGGGCAGGAGGACTGTAAACCTAATAGACAATGAGATAAAAGAAAACTCCTGATAATTGTTAGTTGCCTTTCCACAGAGATCTGAGAAGCAGTGAGCATAAAACCTAGCATCCCCTTCTCGTCCCTCTAAGGTGAGGTCATCCTGAGGGGTCAAGACGGTAAGCGTTACACTACTAGACAGGTCACAGTCATGTCCTGGGACAAGGAGTGGTGAGCACTACTCTCTTACCTGCAGTCAGGAGAAATGAGGTCAAGAAGAAATGAAGAAAGAGGTCAAGAAAAATAGGCTTTAAAAAAATCTAGAAGATGGGTGTGGCGAAGGCAGAGGCAAGCAAATCTCTTTGAGTTTGAGGCCAGCTTGGTCTAGAGAGTGAGCTCCAGGACAGTCAAGGCTACACAGAGAAACCTTGTCTCAAAAACCAAAAAATAAAATAAAAAAATAAAAAATCTAGAAAGAGAATTATATTTTAGTAAGCAGAATGAGAAAACTTTTATTTTAGCAAGGTACAACTACTTCCCTATTTAACTTGTGTGCTATTAATTCTCCTGGATGATACATTGAAGAAAGCAATATGTTTAGAATTAGGAAACCTAAGTTTAAATACTTCCTAATTTTATCTCTTGTAAAAATCTATCCACACTACTCTCTTCATTAGTAAAATGGAATAAAGTGATACCTCACAGTAATGAGCTACAATAATGTAAATTATCATCATAGTATCCCCACCCTCACTTTAGCCCTCTCTAAGGTCAACTTCTGAGCCAATAAAAAAATTAATTAAAAAAAATTTTTAAGGTAAGAAATAAGCAACAAAAAAATAGTAAACAGATTATCCACAAATCAAACAAAAGTCAACCCTACAAACAATATATACCGAAAACTACTTGGCAGCAGTTAATTTCCATGCCACTGTCAAATGATGAAAACTCCCCTATCCTGAGCTCTACAGGCCATTCATGAAAACATGTTGGGGTAAAGTCCTCATTAGCCCGTTAATTCAACCAAGAATGCTAAGCGCCATCTCACTCTACACTGTAGGGGTCACAAGCCACATGCCTAGTTACTACTCTTCCTACCCAGGGACACTACCTGGCTATCAGAACCTCACACTTAAGAGATAGATAGCCTCTTAAGTTTAAGAATTTCTCTTCTTTGCCTCATCATTGGAATAAAGCTAGTAAACACTTGAACCTCAAATCAGTCACACCTTTGATTCTAAAAGAGGTAAGCAGATCTCTGAGTTTGAGGCTAGCCTGGTCTACAGAGGACATTCCAGGACAGCCAGAGCTACACATCCCATTTAAAAAAGAGAGAGAGAGAGAGAGGGAGAAGGAGGAGGGGGAGAAGAAGCAGATTAAAAAATTTGGTTAAAGCCGGGCGATGGTGGCACATGCCTTTAATCCCAGGCAGAGGCAGGCGGATCTCTGTGAGTTCAAGACTAGCCTGGTCTACAGAGCTAGTTCCAGGACAGGCTCCAAAGCCAGAGAAACCATGTCTCGAAAGAACCAAAAAAAAAAGAAAAAAGAAAAAAAAATTGTTTAACTTTTCAATTAACTGATTGGTCAAAATAAACTACCAAAAATACAAACCAGAAAAGGTGGTAAAAAGGATACAGTAAGAAAGGCCACGAGAGAATGCAATGAGGCAGTATATAAAAAGAACCACTAGAAATTTTTCCACAATTTTTCCCAAGCCACAGATTCAAGATCTTGAATACATGGAGTATATATGTATAGGACTGAGCAGATGAGAGCCTAGATTAAAGCATTTAAAGACATATTTAATTCTTTTTTTAAAATGTATTTATGTTTGTGCGCACTGATGCTTTGCCTGCATGTATGTCTGTGTGAGGATGCCAGATCCCCTGGAGCTGGAGTTACAGAGAATTCTGAGTTGCTATGTGGGTGCTGGGAATTGAACCTGGACCCTCAGGAAGAACAGCTAGTTAACTGCTGAGTTATCTCCCAGCCCAGGCATGTTGAATTCTAACAATCCCACCATCTATGTACTATCAAGCAAAATGACAGGAACAAAATGCTAGGGAGCAGAATTCTTATAATTTTTATTATGTGTGTAGATGTTTGGTCTGGTTTGCATCCATGTCTATACATCATATGCACTCATGAGGTCTTCAGAAGGCAAAGGATCCCCTGAAACTGCACTTACTTATGTGTGTGCTGGAAATTGAACCCTAGCTTCTGGAAGATCCAGTGCTTTTTAATGCTGAGCTACCTCTCCAGGTCATAGGGAGGCAGTTTCTAAGGAACTAAAGGTGAACACTGACAGGCACTGAAGGACCACTGACAGGAACAGACTACACTCAGCCAACATTCCAAACACCAACTATTTGTATGACTCACACCCCAGACCTTGGGCATGAAAAACTCAAAGAACAATCTTTTAATAAGGATTTTTTAAAAAAAAAATTCTTTTTGTGGGAGGGGTTAAAAAATATTTTAACCATTTTTTAATATAGATTTAAGCACTATAGTTAAGGGAGGAGAGGTGCTCATAGAGAAAAGATACACCTAAGAATATGGGTGTTGGATTCTCCAAAGGATGGCCAGAAAAGACAAATCTAACAGGTAATTCTTAATTATCTCTATTCAAGATGACATAAATAATTCAAAGTATCTTTTCCTCTATTACTTTAGCTGGTATGAAGAACCTGAGTCCTACCAGTAATTAGCAAGAGGAAAGCCTTCAGTAGTGAGCAGAGAAAGACCTGCAGGAAACATGGAATCCTTCAGCCACTTGAAAACTTACCTTAGAAGGGAGCAAGAGACACATACATAACAACATGTTTGGAAAGCAGAGTTTCTCTCTCATTTCATAAACTGTTTGCCATTTAGAAGTGTCCCTAAAATTCTATGCTTGGAATGTGACCTTCAGACTAAAACACGAGAGGTAAAATCAATATATAACTCTAAAAAGTTAACTTTCAAATTTTTACTGGTGCTGAAACTGAGTCTCAAAACTTGGCTTTTCCAAATCTCACAGTTCTGTGAACTACACAGGTTTTAAAGAGATCTGAAAGATCTTAAAGATATCTGAATGAAATAGAGTAAATAAAAATATAGACACCTAAATAGATTTCAAAACCATTTTTTCTTCTACCTCTAGGATTCTACTGTTGTCCAAACAACAGTACTTATTCATGGGAGCCCCTAAGGTGGCTCAACAGTAGAAGCATTTGCTGAGCAAAACAGATAACTGAGTTCAATCTCCACCCAGGACCCACTTAAAAAGCCAGATGTGACCAACACATTTGTAATACCAACACTCTTACAATAAGATAAGATAGAGAATTGGCCAGAAGCTTGTAGGCCAGCTAGCCTACAGCAATGGTTCTCAACCTCTCTTGGAGTCCAATGACCGTTTGACAGGGATTATATATCAGATATCCTATATATCAGATATTTATATTACGGTTTATAACAGTAGCAAAATTACAGTTATAAAGTAGCAATGGAAATAAATTTATAGTTGGGGGTCACTATAACATGAGGAACTGTATTAAAGGGTTGCTGCATTAGGAAGGTTGAAAATCACTGGCCTAGATAGAGTGAACTGACAGGAATGACAAGACCCTGTCCTAACAAATACTTTGAGAACCAACTCCCAAAAGCTGTCCTCTAACCCCCATTATGTGTGTCTGCATAGGCATGCATGCACACATAGAGCCCACTCTAACAACAAGCAAGCGCCATGCCAATATGAGAGACCGTGTCTCAAAAGAAAGGTGGAAAGCATCTAAGGAACAACACCCAAAGCTGACTTTTGGTCTCCACATATAACTACAGACAATGTACATGCACCACACAAACATGCACTCATGCAAAAAATAAATAAATAAATAAAAAGTCAAAGGACTTGAAGACATTTCTCTGAGGAAGGAAGAAACACAAATGGCCAACAAGGATATGGAAAAAGGTTCAACATCATTAGTCATTACGTAAATTCAAGTCAAAACCACTATCACAAACCTTTAATTCCATTCCAGCACTTGGAAAGGAGGCAGAGGCAGGCAGAACTCTGAGTTCAAGGCTAGCCTTTACTCAAGTTCCAGGACAACCAGGGATACAGAGAGAAACCCTGTTTTTGAAAATAAAAATAATAATAATAAAGTTACATAAAACTAAAAAATTACAAATGCTGGCCAGGATCCAGGAAATTAGAAGTACCATACTTTGTGATGGGAATGTAAAATAGTATAACCACTTTGAAACTGAACATAGCAGCTCCTGAAAGACTGTTACAGAGTTAATATATAACCAGCGTTCTGCAAAACAACTACTTTCTTTTTAAATAGCATCTCATGTATTATAGGATAGCCTCAATTAAACTATGTAAACAAGGATGACCCTGAACTTCTGATCCTCCTGACCCCACTACCTTCCTAGTGCTGGGGATTACAAGTGTATAGCATCACATTTGGTTTATGGGACACAGGATTAAATAAAGACTTCATGTACTAAGTAAGCACTCTTTAAACAAGGCTACATTTCGAACCATAAACAATTACTAAATGCCAATGCTTATTGTCACATTATTCAAAATTGGCCAAAGGTAAAAAGAACACAAACATACATTAATAGATAATGGACAAAAGGGTCTACATTATACTTACAATGCAGCATTACTCAATCATAAGAGGACTGAAGTTCTGCTACATTGTACAAGGACAAACCTTGAAAACAATGCTAGTAAAATAAGCCAGAGACAAAAGGACAAACATGATTCTATATATATCACATAACTAGAACATGCAAATTCAGAAACAGATTAGAAGATTGGAGGTTACAAGGACCTGAAAGAGTAGGAAATGGGGAGCTATTGCTTAATGCCTCAAGTTTCTATTTGGGGTAATGAAAATGTTTTGGAAACAGTGATAATAGTTGCACAACACTGTGAATGTAATTAGTGCCACTTAACTGTACACATAAAAAGGCAAAAATGACTATCTCTTATCTATCCACCCATATAAAAATACAACTTAATTTTCAAAACTTAAAGGAAAATTAATATATAGACACTTCAGAAGATAGTTTGGCAGTGTCTTACAAAGCTAAATCTAGTGATGAATTATCAACAAGCCATATATCTAATTATCCAAACAAGATAAACATGAAAACATGCTTTATCTTTCAAAAATTGTTAGCAACTAAGATGTCCCCTCAGTAGTAAACAGATAAACTGGTGATAATAAAACCATAAACAAAATATTAACAATGATAAAAAATATGACCTATTAATCTTAAGAAAGAAATAGAACTAGCTGGGTGTGGTGGCACACACATAAAAATCCCAGCACACAGGAAGCAGAGGCAGGAGAATCATTCCAAGATTGAGGCCAACCAAGACTACTACATAGCAAGACCCTGTCAAAAAAGAAGACAACAACAAAGAACCTTTGAAGAATTACTGTATGAGAAAACCAGTTTGAAAAGGCTACAGACAGTATAATTCCAATTATATGGCATTCTGAAAAAGACAGTGAAAAAGATCTGTGGTTGCTAAGGATATAGGGAATGCAGGTGGGACACAACAACTGGGGGAGCCAGGGATAGAGCCAGAACAAGCACATGAGCATACAGAGGGGCCTACAGAGTAGTCAATCCCTGTTCGAGCCATCATGGTAGAACCACAAAATTATGTATTGGCTAATTCCAAAGAATGAACTCAAATATGAACTATGAATTTTCAATACTAATATATCAATAATTGGTCACCAACAGTACCAAAAGCACTACATTAATACAAGATGTACAATAAAAGTTGGTTGGAGTTAGGGGAAGTAGCTGTTGCCTACTGGTCATTTTTTTCTGTAGCTCTAAAACTACTCGAAAGTATGACTCTGAATAAGAACTAAAAGGGCCAGAGAGATAGCTGAATGTTGAAGCCGGGCGGTGGTGGCGCACGCCTTTAATCCCAGTACTTGGGAGGTAGAGGCAGGAGGATCTCTGAGTTCGAGGCCAGCCTGGTCTACAGAGCTAGTTCCAGGACAGGCTCCAAAGCCACAGAGAAACCCTGTCTCGAAAAAACCAAAAAAAAAAGAAAAAAAAAGAGCACTTGTTGTTCTTACAGAGGATTTAAACTCTATTCTCAGCACCACATGGCAGCTCCTAACTGTCTATAACTCTAGTTCCAGGGGATTTGATGCCTTTTTCTGTCCTCCATAGGTACCATGCATGCACACAGTGTACAGACATATATGAAGGCAAAACATACACAGAACGAAGAGTAGTGACACATGCTTTTCATCTCAATAGAGGTAGGAGGATCTCTGAGTTCAACACCAGCTTGGTCTACAAAGCAGGTTCCAGGACAGCAAGGGCTGTTACACAGAGAAACCCTGTTTTGAAACACAAAAAAACATTCATACTGGGGCTGGAGAGATGGCTCAGAGGTTAAGGGCATTGCCTGTTCTTCCAAAGGTCCTGAATTCAATTCCCAGCAACCACATGGTGGCTCACAACCATCTGTAATCAGGTCTGGTGCCCTCTTCTGGCCTGCAGGCAGACACACAGACAGAATATTGGATACATGATAGATAGATAGATAGATAGATAGATAGATAGATAGATAGATAGATAGATAGATAGATAGATAGATAGATAGATAGATAGATATAGATAGATAGAACAAAACACTCATACATAAATAAATATTTAACAAACAGGAGGAAATCAACTCCAACATGCTCCCTCTGACTTCCAGCACGTACATGTGCACATTCACCACACCATAACACATAAATAATAAACATATTTATGTCAAAGGGAAGAAGAAAAAAATGTCCAAGAGAGGAGGTATATGGATGTGACAGAGTGCCTGCCTAAACACACACGAAGTCCCAAGTGCTATCTCCAACAGAGGAAACAAAATTCACAAACTAAAGAGATGAGCTTTTAAGGAAGGACATTTGAGAAAAGCCTTGAAAAATAGCAGCCTCATGAAATGCTTACTGGTTAATGTCAAATACATGGACCTACAACTGAGAATGGAGATATTTCTGAGTGCACAGGTAATATGAGGAAGCTGTGAGTTGGGACAAAGACAGACAGGTGCCTACAAATGATCCACACACAAAAACTAAATTTGGAAGACTTTCTGGCAGTAGATAAGAAGACACTGGGAAAGACGTTATTTTCAGGAGGCTGGAGAAGCAACTTAGGCAGGTCTTCCTCCATGCCCATTTAACCCACTTACTTCCAACTACATCTATAATAGCCATGAGATGCCTCCGGCAGAGGGTTCCTCAGCATCTCTGCAGGGTACCTTCAACACCTACACCTTATACAGATGTCTAGAAAGAAAATAATCATTATTCCTACAAAAATCAATTATAGGCCTGTATCATAGAGGAATATAACCTTAAGGTACATAGTCTAATCAGTATGTGAGCCCCTTCTGTGTGCCAGATACTATTCTAAGGAACAGGGATGAAGATATTCCTATCCTATGGAACTCATATTAGGAGAGGAAACAGACAAGAGGCAAAATGTCAGATGATGACTTAAGAAAACACAAAGAAGAAAAAGAGTCTGCCTGAACCCTAAGCAGGCATAGAAGGTCTTCTGCATAGAGAAGAGGAAACAGCCACATGGTGTGAAATTTTTATAACACATCTTACATAAGAGGAAAACAGATTTCGGAGGCACACAGATCCTAGCCCTGGTTCTATCACATAGTGACTAAGTAATCACTCTTAAATTACACCTCTCTTAAATCTATTTCTTTTATCCTCATTTTACTGATAAAGCATTAACCTTGTTATAGTGCTATTTTCTAAGAAACAATGAATATAAACATTGTACCTATTACTTGGTACACGATCTCAAAGTGCTCATCTGTGATTTATTACATCTGTGGTTTAATATGCACAGACACTACTTACTTCTTTTTTAAAGATCTTATGTATTATGTATGCAATACAGTGTTCTGCCTTCATGTATGACTGCATGCCAGAAGAGGGCACCAGATCTCATTGTAGATGGTTGTGAGCCACCATGTGGTTGCTGGGAATTGAACTCAGGACCTCTGGAAGAGCAGCCAGTGTCCTTAACCTCTGAGTTAAGGACATCTCCAGCCCCGACACTACTTCTCTATCAAAAAATTTTGCTGGCCTTGAACTCAGATATCCACCTGTCCGTGCCTCCCAAATGCTAGAATTAAGGTCATGTACCATTACACCTAGCCCTAAGAACTATACACAATCTAGCCTAAATTGTCTGAAATAAATATGATATTCCTCAGTAGTAATTAAGAACCACTTCCAGGATCTCCATAGATACCATGTGGATGCTCAAGTTTCCTACATAAAATGGTTCATTTTTATAACCTACAAAAATGACCTCTCATATAATTTAAATCTAGATAATTTAAAATAATCATTACTACATAAAAGCTATCAAAATAGTTATATTGTATTATTCACAGAATAATGATAAAAGTAAAATTTTAAATCACTTTTCATTTCTGTTTGGCTGAATCAGTGGATGTGGAAACCATAGATACGGAGGGTCAAAACTAATGAGTCTTCTGTTCTATAAACAGAACACTATACTATTTCATAAAATAACATGAAGATCCCCCACCTCTAGCCACAAAAACACTTCTAAAAGCTATTTTAAGCCGGGCGGTGGTGGCGCACGCCTTTAATCCCAGCACTCGGGAGGCAGAGGCAGGCGGATCTCTGTGAGTTCGAGACCAGCCTGGTCTACAAGTGCTAGTTCCAGGACAGGCTCCAAAACCACAGAGAAACCCTGTCTCGAAAAACCAAAAAAAAAAAAAAAGCTATTTTAGCTAAGATACATATATTAACAATCGTGACTTTTTTCTTTTTTTAATTTTTTTTTTGTCTTTTCAAGACAGGGTTTCTCTGTAACTTTTTTCTTTAACATATTATTTCCATAGATAACTTTTTTCAATAAGAATAACTATATTGGGCTGGAGAGATGGCTCAGAGGTTAAGAGCATTACCTGCTCTTCCAAAGGTCCTGAGTTCAATTCCCAGCAACCACATGGTGGCTCACAACCATCTGTAATGGGGTCTGGTGCCCTCTGCTGGCCTGCAGGCATACACACAGACAGAATATTGTATACATAATAAATAAATAAATATTTTTAAAAAAATAAAAAAAAGAATAACTATATTCACATAACTACTTTAACTAGATAAAAGTATACTATTACGAGATTAGTTTTTAATTTAGTGGTTAAATCTTTTTTTTTCCCCGAGACAGGGTTTCTCTGTAGCTTTGGAGCCTGTCCTGGAACGAGCTCTTGTAGACCAGGCTGGCCTCGAACTCAGAGATCCTCCTGCCTCTACCTCCCAAGTACTGGGATTAAAGGCGTGCGCCACCACCGCCCGGCAAATCTTACTATTGATAGAAAATATTACAAGATGTTTATTTTAATAGGTGAATATACTGAATTAGGTCAACAAAAGAAATTAGTTGACTATGAATTAAGTCTTGATTCACTTATAAATGGAAGAAGACAAAACTTCCCCTTTTCCTCTTCTAAGTGACTTAATTTAGAATGAACTAAGGCAAAGATAAAACATTACTTCACTCTTCTCTAGAAACCTCCATTTGCAAATGAGCTCAGATATATGACTTTTATATGACCAATACTGCGATTTAACAATGGCAAAGACACTTCTTGAGCTGAATTGTCACTAGGATCCTGGAAAAAATATTTCCCAATGAACCATAAGCAAGCCTCTTCAGCAGGTACAGGTGGGCCAATGTCAAATATTATAAATATTCTTATAAAATGAGGGGTGGGGGCTGGAGAGATGGCTCAGAGGTTAGCAGTCTTGGCTGAAGTGAAGTATTTTTCTCAGATGTAGTTCCCTAAGTTTCATGTACCTGTGTCCCATATCTTAAGGAAAAGTCAACTTTCAGCATGTTAATCAGTGTAGCAAATTTTTATTCTAACTTCATAGAAACACTTAATGATAGTATCTATGTCTTTCATTCCAACTCAACTTTCTCCTACGCAATATACTAGATAGAATTCAATTCCACTTCCACAAAGTCCTGTCCAATCAGAAGACGAAAACTTATTGTTATTATACTTATCTTTGCAGTCCTGGAGATGGAAGTGGGGTCTTGCACATGTTAAGCAAATACTTTACCCCAGCCCCCTTTGTCAGGTTTAAACTAACTGGGTAGGGGTAGCCCTGAATTCAATACATGTACTTTTTCATTTTGTCTATTCACGTAAGATAAACATATGTCCTATTACATAACCTATGACCTACACTGACTATGGACAGAGACAGAAGTTGAGGATAGGTCACAATAGACCAATGGATCATAGGCAAAACTACTTTCATTGTTAAAGCTATATAAATGGCTCTGACTGGAACCTGGAAGTACAGTAAAGGGCTGTTTGAAAGTATTTCTCAAGTCTTTTTGTCTTTTAAACAAAAATTTTATGTAGGGATCCAAGAGATGACAGAAGAGCTGCTCTGCTGGGCCTGGAGAAGAAAGAACTGCACTCCCATCCCCCACCTGTGCCATTTCTGCAGAACTAGGACGACCCAGCAACCAAGGGTAAGAGTGCTTCCAATCTCAGCCTGGAGTTATTTTCGTTTGGTTTGAGACAGGGTCTTTCTGTGTGAACCTGGCTATCCTAGAACCCACTATGTAGACCAGCCTGGTCTCCAGCTAACAGAAATCTGCCTGCCTCTACCTCTAGAATGCTGGGATTAACGACACCCAGCTTTGGTGTTTTATTTTTGTGTGCAGTTTTATGTATATTTGTGCAGGGGGCATCTCAGAGTCAGAAGATAAGCTTGGGTATAGGTCTTCAGGTACCTTCCTCATTTTGTTCAAGGCAGAGGTCTCTAATTGCCCTGGAATTTTATCAAGCAGGATAAGCTAGCAAGGTGGCTTCTGGGCATTCAAACTCAGGTCTTCACATTTCTGAGGCAAGTGCTTTATCAACTGAGCTATTCCTCCAGATCCCAACTCATATTTTGTTTTGCTTTCAATGTATGTATATTCATATTCATGTATAAACATGGGGACCCTAGAGGCCAGAGTCTAACACGGAATATTTTTTCTCAATTGCTCTCCACCTTATTTTTTGAGACAGGGTCTCTTACTGAACTTACTGATCCAGTTAAACTAGCTGGCTAGCTAGGCATCCTCCTGTCTCCTCACCACTGAGATTACAGGTTTGTTTCATTTTGTTGACAGAGAATCTCACTATGTAGTCTTAGTGGATCTGGAACTCGTGTAGACCAGGCTGGCCTCCAACTCACAGAGATCTACCTACCTCTGCTTCCCGACCACATGACTGACTTTTTAAAAATCACAGGTACTAGAGAAAAACAATTTGGGAAGAAGGCAAAAACAAAAGGAGGAAAACCAAAGAAAAATAAAATTGTTCAGGTAAGGGGGCTGGAGAGATGGCTCAGAGGTTAAGAGCTCTTCCAAAGGTCCTGAGCTCAATTCCCAGCAACCACATGGTGGCTCACAACCATCTGTAATGGGATCTGGTGCCCTCTTCTGGCCTGCAGGCATACACACAGACAGAATGTTGTATACATAATAAATAAGTATTAAAAAAAATTGTTCAGGTAAGAAAGATGATGATGATGCTTCAAGTTGGAAGTGACAGATTCAAAATAAATTCTGGAATCCAGTTAACTCCTAAATTGTTTTCAGATATAATTTACTTACAATAAAATTATAAACAACACAAGATCTAATCAGGTTTGAGGTCTATCAAGGCCTAGAACAAGCTGGCAGTGGTGGCACACGTCCTTAATTCCATCACTTGGGAAGCAGAGGCAGGTGGATCTCAGTGAGTTCAAGGTTAGCCTGTTTTACAAAGTGAGTTCCAGGACAGCCAGGACATAGAGAATCCTTTACTGAGGGGGAAAAAAAAAAACACACAACAACAAAAACATTGAACATTGAAATGGATGTTACATAGAGAAACACTGTTCTGAAAAACCAAAAAAAAAAGGGGGGGAGGAGGCGGGACATGTCCATACTCCAGAATAGAGATTCTCAACCTTTGGTCACAACCCCTTGGGGTTCAACAACTCTTTGGGGTCCAACAGCCCTTTCACGGAGGAGAGGGGGGCTGGAGGGCATTATCACATAACAGATGTCCTGCATACCCAATACTTACATTATGATTTGTGACAGTAGCAAAATTACAGTTATGAAGTAGCAACAAATTAAGTTATGTTGGGAAGTCACCACATGAGGAACTGCATTAGGAAGGTAGAGAATCACTACTCTAGAAACTTATGTCCCCCTCCTAGTCAAGCCTTATCCACCCAAAGGGGGGAGGATCAAAGGCAGACACTGACAAAGACCTATAATCTCAATATTTGGAAGGTGGAGGCAGAAGATCAGAAGTTCAATGCTACCCTCAGCCACATAACCAGCTTGAGGCCAGCTCGAGCATTACTTGCTAATCCTGTTCCTGATTATCACAGGTTAGTTTGGGTTTATAAATAAGAGGATCCATTTTCTAACTGTTCACGCAGCCTGTCTGTGAGACTCATCTTTATTACAGTACCTATGGATAGTACCAAAAAAACCAGCCTTTTTGTTGTGGAGGAGCCTTCCATTACATGCATATATGAGTCTGTTCATCTTGATGGACAAACATCTGGATATGTCCAGGGTATGATCATTATGAGAATAAATGCTATAAGCATTCCTGCATACATCATAGTTGTGGAAACTTTTGTTTCTTCTGAATAAATACATAAAAATGAAACTGCTTGGTCACAAAATATACATGTTCAACTTTCTAGGAATTTCTTTAAGTTTCCCAAAGTGGTTACATCGTTTTACACACCCACCAACAGTGTATCAGACTCCTTGACATACTGTCTGAGAAACTCTATCTATGCTACAACCAAACTAGCATCCTTTTAGCTCTCCAAACACACTTCTACTATTTTAAGAACTTTGCAGATGTACACCAAGAACACTTTTTCTTCTTACTCCACTTTCTATACTGCTTATTTTCTGGTATTTATTTATACCACAAATACCATGAAAGATGAGAAAAGGCTTGATGTACTGGATAGAGGAAGTAGCATCTTCAAGGAACTGAAGAGTGAATGTAGCTAGAAAACAGCAAAAGCATCAAGATAAAAGCAGTCAAAGAGGTAGCAGGAGTCAGGTAGAAGGGGTCTGTTTTCTCTACAAGGTGCTATTGAAAACCATGAAAATATTTCAATCAGGAAAGAGGGGATTCTTATGCTCTGGGCAAGGTAGGATAAGGATAGAGCCAGGTCTCAGTAGAAACAGGAGGCCATGTTAAAGGTCACCAGCATTCCACTGAGTATGAGTAGTGGGAACAGGAGCTACATGTGGGGCTGCAAAGACGACTCCACAGCTGAGAGCACTAGCTGCTCTTCCAGGGAACCTAAGTTAGATTCCCAGGACCCACAGGGCAGCTCACAATCATCTGGAACTCATTCCAGGCAATATTATACTCTATTCTGGCCCCTGCAAACACCAGGCACACAAGCAGTGCACAGACATAAAAATAGGAAAAACACTCATACACATATAATTAAAAACGATTTTTAAAAAGAAAGCTTATTTTATAAAAATAGTATTGACAGTAACTTCATAAGACTGTGACTTAGGAAACTGGAAAAGTAGTGATACCATTGGTAAAAAGGAGACCTATGGAAAAGTTAATATGAAACGGAATGATTATGTCTTTTTCCTTTTGTTCGCTGTGGATAGTCAGTGTGACTATCAGAAGAACTTAAGGGAGATCATTTGTGGTGCCCTGTAAAGGGCTTCAAGAAGAAAAAAAAAAATGTCTGTTTCTGTCGTAATAAAAACTGCAAAGACTTAAGTGTGGTGGATTATGCCTAGCACTCGGGAGAATCAAGTTCACAGACAGTACAAGAATGAGCCTTGTTTCAAAATCAAAAAACGGTAGATATTCTATTGCCGAAAACATCCTTCAGTATGTTTATATTTAAGGCTTCAGATTAAGAGGGTAAACACTAGTGTCTTCTCTACGTCTGTTATCTTGCTAGGTATTGTTTCAAACAGAGGGTACCAAGTGACTGAGTGGAACTGCGGTAGAAGGATGGTGAGAGAACCAAGGGCAGCTATAAGAGGCTCTGGTAAGGGATGACAAAGTACATGAGACAAACTTTGTTGTCAAAAGCTAGGAAGTTCATCTTCTTTCCCAGCTAACTGGTGTCTAGCTTGCTTTTTGATTTCCTTTTCATCTATGATTACAGAATTTTAGAACCAGAAGAAACCCCAAGAAACAAGCAGTGGGAGCTGGAGAGATGGCTCAGCAATTAAGAGTGCTTGCTGTTCTTCCCTAGAACCTGAGTTGGGTTCTCAACACCCACATCAAACAGCTGTAACTCCACCTGCTCTAGGGGATACTCTCTTCTAGCCTCCACAGGTACCCACACACCACACACACAAATAAATAATACAATCTTTTAAAAAAGAAACAATCTAGTTTAACCCTTTGACTTTTGACTTTAGAGTTTAGGAAACTAAAAGAACAGTGACTTTACACTGTTTACCGGCTCTTTGCCACCCAGGCGGAGTGTTTGTCATGCAAAGGTAAGTACCTGATCTGATCCCCAGTACCCACATAAAGGCTGGTCATACAGCTCTTTTCCACCTGGACATGTCCATGTGCACCTGAGTACCTGACCTGGTCCCCAGCACCCACATAAAGGCTGGGTTTACAGCTGTTCTCCACCAGGACATGTCCATGTGCACCTGAGTACCTGATCTTATCCTCAGCACCAACATAAAGGCTAGGCACCACACAGCTATTCTCCACCCAGACATGTCCACGTGCATCTGCATGAACATACATACATCTACACAAACATCCGGGTTTTAAATGGACTCCAATTTAAAAGAAAAAAAATCACCAGGATGTGATGGGCTTGTATGCCTTTAATCCTAGCACCTAGAAGGCTAAGGCAGGGGAATTTCTGTGAGTTCTGGTAGCATGGTCTATGAAAAGAGTTCCAGAACTGCCAGAGCTACAAAGAGAAACCTGGTCTACAAACAAACTAAAAAACTATGCAGTTCCAATCTTAAGAAAGAAAGATTATAACAATATAAAGTTGTAGACATGGTTCACAAAGATGAACCATGTTGGCTCCTTAGACCCCACTGGTGACTCGCCCTGATTATGTCTTGCTTCACAACTGGGCTCTAGGTAGGATTCAAGAGTTAAGGTCCCAGCAGTACTGCGGTCTTCCTTTAGCTCCATATCTCAGTTACAGGACAGCCCTGGTTTCACATCTAAGATCAAAAGTATGAGCCATTACTTTGGAAGTCAGAAAAATATCCACTGTGCTTCTTATTAAGTGAAGTGGCACATACCTGATCCTAGCTTGTGAGGTGGAGGAAGCAGGAGGATCAGGGGTGGTAGCAGACTATGAGAAAGGCACATCACTTCCTAGAAGTGGCTCTGGGTATTTTTTCCCGAGGTTCAAGGCCAAAGTACCTTACCTAACAGTACTATTTACTTGCCCTACAGATTAATCTGGCTGCCCAGTCAATAGAATGTCAGCAGAACAAGGACCACCTTCACATTCACTATCATGTTGAGCTTTCTTTCTTTTCCAGATAGGCTTGCTCACTATGTAGTTCAAACTGGCCTTAAACTCACAATCCTGCTTCTGCCTCATGAGTTCTGGGATTATAGGTGGTCACCACCACATCCATCTATATATTTTTAAATCTCTTTGTAGTTATTACCAAATGACATTCTTAATTACTGTTTACATTCTGTTTTCAGAATAGCTCCTTCTCGAATTGGCCCACCAATGCATCTCCATGCTTTAGAGCAGCCTATGAATACCTGTTATTGCAAATTACAAGATATATACAGGATCTTAACCAACATTCAGGGATGTAATGTTCAATTAAATCTATTTTACATTGTGCTGACTCAATTGAACCTCAAGCAGTCATGTTATAATGAACCCGGTAACAAGCTTTGGGGTTTAGTAGAGGAGAGTCATAGTCAAACCCCACCTCTCACTAGCTCTATATGCTTGGAGGAAAAGGAATGGTAAACAACTCTCAGGTCTATGGGGTAGACATTTTAAGACAGTTTAAAATTCCTTGGCCAGAGTTTACAGATTGTTTTTGTTTTTAATGCAGATGTTAGTATCCTTTCTGATCTCTAAGAGAAAGTTAAATTTAATAAAAGACCAATTCTAATATAATTTAAAATAGATGTGACCATCTCAACTACATACCACTTCATTTTACATAGTTAAAAATATTCTGTAAAAATATTTTACCATCAAAAAGGCAAATCTCATTATTATCTTAAATGTAAGGTCTTCTCTCACATACACATAAATGCACAAACCACCTCACTAAAGTTTTAGGAATTTTTCTTTATAAGCTATAAAACAGGTATACTTAATACACACTTGAGTGTTGATAGGTGCTCCCAATTTGAACAGATGGAACTTTTTCAAATCAACAAGGTCATAATTCAAATCCTAATAGAATTGTTTATTTTGGAAAATTCCAGAATAATTCTTCTGTGCATTCATATGTGTCTCCTTTTGTGATAGGCCTGGCATCAATATAAAAGAAAATCTCTATTAAACCATATACAAGATTAATATTATGAGCCCATTCCCCCAACTGATATTAAGACCATTTTTAAACTGCAGACAAAATAAAAAGATGATCTAAGAAAGACAGTGAACTGAGTGTGGTACACAGACTTATAATCCCAGGTGAATATCATTGGGATGCAGAAAGCTCTCCGAATATTCAAGACCAGCCAGGTCTAAATAGCCAAAATAAAAATAAATAAAAATTTAAAAAGGCACAGAACATCATATTATGCATATGTCCTTCAAATATTACAATACTGAAAGTCTAGAACAAACAAGAGCAGGATCTGAGGTCGGTCTAGAAGAAGTTACCTTTCAAAAGCATATGACCCATAGCCCTCACACACCAAAAAAATAATTATTTCAGTGAAACTAACTGGGGTTCTTAAGCATCTGCCAGGAGGCATCCTGCTACCATTAAGGAGCAAACAGGGTGTGCGAATAATTACTGCATCCTGAGGTAGATGTTAATTCTACTAGCCTACCACTTCACATGGTGAAACTACTTCATCCCTACTCGAAGCCCGAAGTTGGAAATTTCAAGTCAGCCAAATGTCACCCAGAAGAACCTGAAATAGCACCCCTTCCCAACATGGAAAGGGCTTCCAATAAAAACAGACCCAATCATCTTATTCACATTTCCCAAGTAGCCAGTGTCCAAAATCTTTTTTCTGAAAACTCTTCCACAAAGTAAAAATATAATGATGTGCTCTCGACCCAGGCTAGACTAGACCACTATTAATAGCGTGCACTTTCTCTTCAGAGGCGCATTAAAACACTGGAGATTTGAGGGAAAATTACCCGGACCAAGTTACTTTCCAATCCACTAAGACACATCTTGCATCTCAGAAAAGCTGCTACGGTCAAAATGAGAGCACAAAGCAGGAGTGGGAGAACCACCAAACCAAACTCAAACAGACCTTAGAAATGTCTGGCCTACAAGGGACTCTTTAACAGAAGTGTAATTGAGGCACTGAGAGGGTAGGTAACTTGCCCAGAGCTACAGTTTATTTGGTGGCCAAGTTGGAAGTGCATTCCTGGCCTCCTAGATTGGAATTTAGTACAGTTTCCCCAGCTGCCAATGCCATCCCGCGTAAAACGTTTTATAAAACTCTTCACTAAGGCTGTTAACATAAGGATCCAATTATCATTCAAAGATCACCCTGTTAGATAATAGCTCAAAAAATTCCATCCATTTTATAGCATTTACCAGAGTCATCTAATCTCTGGCGGGAGAACGCAGAGCGAGGGGAGAAATCCCCAGTTCTGACTCGTTCCTAAAGGAGTTGAATACAGACAGGCAAGCAACGCTGGTGTCCGCACCCACAAACCGGGGAGGAATCCTCAGCACCACTCGCCCCAACACTAAATTCCACTCCCGTGGCGGCGCACTCAAGATGTTCCACCTCCAGCCGCAGGCCGGATAGCCAACTCTCCTTTAAACCACCACTTTCCCAAGAAAAGAGAGAAGAGAGACTCAGAGGCTCGCCTTCTCACCCCCAGCCCCCGATAGAGAGCTCCTTCCCGGGTTCGGCGGGACCCCACGCCCTGCCTTGCTCACCGTGGCGGGGGAGGGGAGAGCGCCCCACACAGGAAGTGCATCCTGCGCCCCGAGCTCGTGCCCCGCCGCCGGGTACCTGCCCTGGGCCGCCAGCAGGCGACAGACAGCCGCATCCACATGGCCTCAGGTGTTCGCGCGGCCCCTCCCCGACCCGCTCCAAGCCCGGCCCTCCACCGCGCCGGCCTCGCCTCCAGCCCGCAGCCAAGAGGCCAGCAACGCCGGTCCCCGCGGGGCTGCCAGGAACGCGGACCCCTCTGCACCCCAGGCCGCAATGAGCAGGTATCTGCGCACGCAGCCCGAGCACTCCCGGCCCCCTTCAGCCTGGATGCCCGATCGGGCCGTTGGCCCTCTCAGCAGCCCACACCGGTCCCCTTAACCCCCTCAGAGACTCCCGAGGCTCAACACTCGCAGGGCGGGCCGGGCCACGACCTGTGCTCCCAGCCGCCAGGGCGCGCGGCGCGGCCCGGCCCCGGGCCCCGCAGGCCGTCCCTTTCCTCCGGCCCGGCGGCGGTTACCTGCAGGAGCCCCCCGACCCGTCCCTCTGCCTCCGCCGGCACTGGGAGGGGAGGGGGCGGCGGCGCGGCGCGGGGTGGGGGTGGGGGCGCCTCTACCGCCTCCAGCGCGGACGCCCAGGCCGACGGCGGGGCGGGCCGGGGCCGCGGCCCCTAGAGGCTCGCTCCGGCCCGCGCGCTCGCTCGATTACTCCCCGCTCCGGCGCGCTTCAGGGAGGACTCCCCCGGCTGAGGCCGTGGCCGCCTCGCTGGGGCCGAAGGCGGCTCGGCTCCGGGTTTTTTCTCTCCATTCTCCCAACACACAGGAAATAACAGAGCGTCAGGTGACGGCGTGCAACCAATGAGGCGGCTCCGGGCCCCGGCGCGCGGGCGGGCGGGAGGGCGCGCGGCGGGGCGGGGCGCGCGGAGGGGGCGGGGTCGGGGGCGGGGTGGCGCGCGTGCCCACCCGCGTGCGGCAGCGTCGAGAGGCGCAGCAAGGAGACCCCACTCTGCGGTCCAGGACCACGCGCCTAGCGCTGCCTCCAGCCCTGCGCTTGAGACTGGGGTACCCTCAAGACAACTTTCTGGGGAGTTGGTGGCACAGAACCTTCCACTGGGATTTCCAAAGCTGGAGTCGCGCCTTCAGCAGGCGCAGAAACCCACGACAATATAATATACTTAGTTGAGCGGTCATCAGGATAGCTCCTGCTTTGCTCACGTCCACCGGGCCCAGCTGGGTCCCGCCACGCCAGCCTGGAGTGTATGCCTGCTGTCTCTGCGCATGGTGCCTAATGGCTTTTCCTGAATGAACAACTCAACTCTCTGAAACTCGGTACCCTCCATTATGAAAGGAAGGAAACCAGTCTAACAAAAATTTAAAATAGATACGTCCATGCCAGTAGTTTGCAGTGGCACTGAGAGTCTGCACTCCTGGATGGCAGGACCAGAACTGAAGTTAACTCTGGGGCTGTGCCTCAGGCCCTACCTAACCTGCCTTCCCTTGTATCCCTAATGTCTGTACAGAGCAAAGGGCTAACTTGCTTTTTCCTCAAGAAAATCTCATGTAGAACCACTGTCCTGTAGACTGCAGTGCCATGCGCCCAGTCCCTGCTATGCAAAGTGAGACCAGCAAGGATGGCAGACCAGAGACCTCTCCACTTTGGACCTCAGTTTCCCATCGACTGAAGAGGAAGGAGCAGAGTTTGAATTAGGTGTTCCTAAAACTACTGATTCTAAATTAAGCCTGCATCTGGCCTAGATGTTGGGAGAGTATGTGGCTTCTCCTCCTAAAGCAACCCAAGTTGAGAGTAAATTGGGATCCAAAACGTGCTTTGAGTTTAAGATGGAGGCTGATGGGAATCAATTGTGATCTGGGGACCTGGTTTCATATATCTGGGGTCTACAGCTCCCTGAGGCTTGACTTTTTGCCCTTTCACCTTCATTCCACCTAGCACTTGCCTCAGGCCACCCACAGAGGGTCTGGTGATCCCAGGCAGGGCCTGAGTGGTTCTGGGGCCCCTGGAAGGAGGACATGGTGAAGGCAATGATTTCTCCTGGCTTCTGTCCCATCTCACCAAGTGGGGGCTGATTCCAATGCAGGTCAGGACGATTCCTGGGGATTTGATTCCCCCACACCTCTTGCACTCCAGGCAAAGTGCCAAGCCCTTCTGCAGCTGAGCTGAATAGGCCGCTAGGCCCTGCCCTCTGGCTGTTCCCATTGTTCTCTCAGTTTCATTTTCAAATTCTCAGACACTAAAGCTTTTAGGAGACCAAAGCCTGGCTTCAGCTCGCATCAGGATGGCAGAAAGGTGAAGGGATTCTCAACAGACCCAAAGTGTTCTGTAAAAAAAAAAAACAAAAAAAAAACTGGAGAATATAGACATGTTCTTTGGAGACTAAGTGTTGAGGGCATCCCCAGCTTCTTGAGCCAGTTCATGAAGCTCCCTTCTTCCTAGGTTTTGCTTTGTCTCAAGTGAGTAAGGAAGCAGGAACAAAATACAGCAGATCTCACTAGGAAAAGAATGGAGACCCTGGGCCCAGTTCCTGCCTCCTTTCCTGAGGTAACCTCCTCCCTACATAACAGAATACTGTGCAAGTGACCACTGTATGGAAACTTGCAGGTTCTGTAGCCAGGTCTACCGGGGGCCCTTTCAGTCCCTGGTGACCTACCATGTTCCTTTGTAGGCTGTCCCGCGAAGGGAAAGCATTCAGCGAATCGTGACCAGCAGACAGTTAGTAGTAGTATTCTTGTGTCGTGTGTGGCCGTGGACAAATCATTTCACCTCTCTGAGTGCCAGACCTGAGCCCTTAATGTTACACCTCACTTATAGGTATAGTGGGCAAAAGATAGCTGCTGCCTAAAGAACCCTTGCAGTCCCAGACACAATTAACTCCAGCTACACCTCAAGGTATAGTGGTGCACACCTGTAATCCCAGCTCCTAGGAGGCTGAAATAAGAGAATCACTGTAAATTTGAGGCCAATACAGCAACTGAGCAGATGAAGCTCAGATAAATTCATTTACTGCCCCCAAAGTCCTACAACTCAACACCCCATAGGGGTAGTAATTTTGTTTTACTTTGAGACAGGGTCTCACTATGTAGCCCAGGCTGGCCTCAAGTTGTAATTCTCCTCCCGCCTCAGCCTCTGGAGTGCTGGGATCACAGCCCTGACACTATTGTGTCCCTCATCTCAAATGTATCCATCTTTGTTTTCCTTCTCAACTTTGTTGTCTTTTAAGGAAAACAGAGTAAATGAGCAGCTGGTCCTTTTTTCCCCCATCTCTCTTAACCCAGTCCCCTTCAAAATACTTACTGAGCAGAGTCACTGTGTATCAGTTCCAGAGGCAAAATTAATCCTTTCTCTCCTCCTCTGACTCACAGACGGCTTTTGGAAACCCTGTGTCACTCCTTTTATTACAAACCCCTCGGCCCTTCTCTAGGAACCTGGGCCACTCTGGGATTACAAATGGAGCCTTCTGCCTCTAGGTCACTGATTCTGCTACCATCTGTCAGCATGGATTGATTGAGGAGACTGGCCCTGCTTGGTGGCAGATCAGTGACTTGTGAGAACTGAGCCAGGGTGTCTGCCTTCAGCTGCAGGCTAGTGTCCTTCCCAGCACTGGCTGACTTTCTTGAACACCCAAACAGCCCTTACCTTTCTCCTTCAACAGGCCCCTACTCTCCTTCCTCTTGGGAGAGGCCACCTGCTAGCAACACCAAGAGGGAAGCCTGGAATCCTTGCTTATAAGCCTGGGACATGACCTCTAGACTTCCAGGAGGCAGCTTACAGTCTGTTGTTAACAAAGGGGAACCCCCCACACACACATCTTGCCGTGCCTGTCCCAAGGCAGGTAACTTCCCCAGGCAAAGGGTGGAGATTCTGACCGTGTACAGACAAACAGGCACAGCTTGATGCTTTGGGCATACCCTCATGGAAGCACATGCAGGTCTTTGAGGCTCTAAGCCATGAACAGTTCTTTCTCAGGCAAGGTGAAGGAAGACTAAGGCTGGGGATGGGGATGCCCAAACTATAGATAGACGGACCTACTGCTGCTGCTATGCACAAGAGACCTCTGCCCAGAGTCATAGAAAGAGGTGAGACTGGAGTGGGGGCCTGCAGGGCCTTGTATCTTGTGAAGGGTTTGACATGACTATGACTCTTACAGTCTCATAGTGGCCTCTGCTCACCAGCCTGCCCCTCCACTCTGCCCTCCAAGATCAAAGTTATGGTTCCCACTGGTCCCACTGGGTTGTGAGTATGTCTATACTGGTTATTGGACATTTCTACCTCCCTTTGGTGTCTGGCACCCTATGCAAGAAAAGGCAGTATGTCCACAAAAATTTCCTATCAATTATTACGAGACATACCAGGTACTGGGCAGACTTCCTTTTATCATCCTAATTAATGTTTGAAACAACCTCATGAGGTCGATAGTGATGTCATACCCTCTAGGTCATTTACAAATGCACCCTCTGAGATGCAGGGAATTTCAGTAGCTTGTTCTAAGTCATTCATCTCAAAAGAGGCAGAGCTGGAATTTGGTCCCAGACCCCCAGAGACTGTACTTCTAATTATCCAGCTTCTTAGGGCTCCGCGACTACCGGAAAGAGGGGCAGACAGCTGGTAGGCCAGTCTACAGGTGACCAGGGAAAGACACCATAGAGAACAAAGGACTCAGCAGCAGCTTCTCCCACCGGTGTGCTGAGAGCTCGGGGGCAGTCTGGGGAACTCACACCCAGCAGCATCCATTTTCCCACAGATGAACAAGGAGGACCCTGACAGGTGGCAGGAGACATTAGCTTTCCACCCAGCTTGGAATTCGCTGTACATTTGGGCTGACCTCTTCCTGGGCAGCACTGGCATGCCGTACCAACCCAAGACACAGAACTGGGGACCTGTCTGGTCTCACGAGTGTGTATGTTCTTCAGCAAATCATCTAAGGACTTAGCGTCTTAACTTCTTTATCTATAAATCAGGATTTGAGCCATAGGGAGCAAGCGTTCTTCCTGCCTCCTGGGAATGGGGTCCCTTTCCTGGGCGATGCTTCTCACTCCTCACTAAAAGCCTGTAAGGCATCCGCTCGCCACCTTCGAGATACTGAGCAGAAAGTAAGCACACAGAGAGTGAGTGACAAGTTCCAAGTCAGGCAGCCAGCAAAAAGCAGACCGGGCACTGGTACCCAGCCTCCTGGCTTCAGAGCTCTTGACTAAGTCACTCAGAGCGCTACGGAGTTAAAGCTGAATGATCTGGCTATAGTACTAACGGAAGCACAGTCTAAGCATTAACTCTCTTAACCTTCACAGCAGAACTATGAAGTGGATGGTGTTCTTCATTTTGCAAGTAAGGAAACCGAGGCCCAGCAGTTAGGCAGGGTCTGAGCTAAAACACAGACCCAGACAAGAAGGGCTGCCAAGCCCCTGCACCGCTTCATCATGCAGTAACAATGGGAGGTTCCTTTCCATTGGGATTATTTCTGCTTGAGAGCTCAAGACTTTTAGCCACATCATTGTCTGGGCGCCACAGGAAGGCAATGCCACATGCTGAGGCATGCTGGGAAAAGACTTTGTTCCATCCTGTTTTGTTGACATGCTCTTCATTTTTAAGCCTAAAACCTAAGTTTCCTGCTAAGAATGCAAACGGTGGGGGGAAAAAAAAACCACAGCCATGATAACGGCCACTGCTTCCCGAGCCACACTGTTCCTCAGACTTGCGACTCTGTATGTGTCATTTAACCTCAGCTTTCCCAAGGCCAGAGCATCGCCCCAGTCCATGGCCCCCTACAAAGATGCTCAAACGTGCACAGCTACAAAGTGGTTAGACCCAATAGCTGCCCTCAAGTCCTTCAGGTCAAAGTCTCACTCGTGACCACAGTGGCTACCTTGTAAGAGGATCCCAGGGCTTTTACACTGGACAAGAGCGGCTCATGTCCCACCCTGGGTCAGTCATACCATGTTGTACTAGGATCCAGGTGTAAGGGTGCAGAGCTCAGAAATGGGGACACTGAGGTTCCCATTCCAGTGACTTGGGAATGGCTGCCCTGCCACCAAGCCAACTGTCTTCCAGAAAAGCTGCCCTGCTTCTCCCTACCTCCCAGATAGCTCTCAAGGACAAATGCCAGAGCACGTGTGTAATGCCTTGGGAACAGAAAGTAGTAGGAGCCGTGAATTCTCCAACTCACAGTCAGCCTTGACTCCAGCCTCTTTTCTGTGAGGCGCTTTCATCCCTTCCGCCAACTTATTGCAGTCCCATGAGCGCTTTTCCTGACTCCACGGTATGCGGTGGCTGCTGAGTGGCTTCCCAAGTCCCACTCTCCTGGATACAAAGCCCTCTCGTGGCTTAGCTCAGTTTGCCAACCTCCACTCCCTTGTTTCATTGTCTCTGCCAAACCAAACAAGTTGTGTCCCTGTCCTATGCTGGCCTATCCCCAGAGGCAGAGGTGCCTTCTCCTCTTGCTTTTTTGGGTCTGAGTCAAATGCTGCCTCCTTCACAAAGCTCCACCTCGACCATTCACTCAACGCTGATTGAGTCTTCACCACACGCCAAGCACGGAATAAAGGGTCCTTGTTGTCTTGATGTTTGTGGTCGCCTGGGGCTTCATGTTGTGGCTGGATGAGTTCCGGGGAGAAGTGCTGCAGGACAAAGGCCCTGAGGCAGGAGGAAGCAAAGAGAGCAGAAAGAGGGGAGGAGGCAGTACAGTTCAAGTCAAAGGAGAAAGTGGAGGTGCAGTTGCAGGAAGGTTCAGGTCACTCGTTTTGGAACTTTATCCCAAGGAAAGGAGTCATGGAGTCTTTTTGTTTGTTTGTTTGTTTGTTTGTTTGTTTGTTTTTTCGAGACAGGGTTTCTCTGTGGTTTTGGAGCCTGTCCTGGAACTAGCTCTTGTAGACCAGGCTGGCCTCTGAATTCATGGAGATCCGCCTGCCTCTGCCTCCCAAGTGCTGGGATTAAAGGCGCGAACCACCGCCACCACCGCCCAGTTGAGTCACAGATTCTTAATAGAGGGCATTGGCCAATGCTCACCTCTAATCCACCTTTCTAGCTGCCCTGTGGCTGAGCCTCTTAGAAGCTGAAGCTCTGTTTAAGTATTCCCATCAGTGTCTCTGACCGCTGTGGGTAATTTTTCACATCCTTTCTCTTGAGCTGAGCTCAAGGGCAATATTGACTTCTGATCCGTCTAATTTCAGCCCCATTCACTAACCCAGGGCCCAGAACGAGGAACTGTCCAGAAACCTCAGTTGCGTGACCTAGGTGACCACATATCCCCTGTAGGGAACAAGGCTGCCTGAGGGGTCTTCCTCATTCTCTGCAAGTTAGTTACAGAGTACAAAGATTTCAATAAAGCCAGAACTCCAGAAGCCCTTGAGAGCAGAACATGTTTTGATGGCCATGCCCAGTATCTGCATAGGGACTGCACAGGATCTACCCGGGGTCATCATACAAAGGACCAGAAACAAAAATGTCACAGCTGCTTACAACACAGTCCACAGAAGCAATCCCACAAAGTCGACCTCTAATGTGAGGTCGCTTACTGCCCTGATTTCAAATGAGGAAACTGAGGCCCTGGAAAGGAGGACCCCTGGAAAGTTATGACAGCCCTGACCTAAGTTCAGACTCCCTGTGGTGGTCCTGTAAGGCTGACAGACTTTCCAGGCATTTCTTTCACAACTGTTTCCAACTGACATATTTCATCAGGATGTCAGTCACACCAGCAGTGGGAGCCAGCACACCGATTCTCGGAAGCTCTACCTCTCTGCATCAGAACCACATGCTCAGCTCCCAGGCTCCAAGGCTGGCCGCTTAGCTGAGACAGAGAGAGGCTTGGGCCTGGCATGCTGCAGGTACTCAGTTAACACTGAGCTAACAGAGGCATCTGGGCTGACTTGAAATAACAAAGGAAAATGTGCCTGCAGCTTCCACACGTAGGAGCCTCCATGCTGAGTGTATTGCCTGTACTAACCCCCAGCATTCTCACAACAGTGCTGTGAGCCAGGTCCAATTCTGGTTCCCACTGACAGGTAGAAACAGACAAAAGACAGTAAATACATAGCCTGAGGTAGCAAGCTAGCAAATGACTGAGACAGGATTTGAACCCTTGTAGTGCACTTAAAACAACCCCATGTGTGTGAATGTGTACCCTGGGCGGAGGGTGCGAGTGTTCCTGAAAAGCCACAGTCTTGTGAAGCACCCCTACTTCCCACACACCCGATGTCAGCATATCCCTGCAGCAAGCGATAGCAGACTTGCTTGCATGGTAGCAACCTCATACCAAGTTTCGTGTCTCCTGATCCTCCTGTCAGTGGTCTCTGGACTCCCAGCATTATAATCTGCCTCTCCTCCCTTTTGGTAGGCAAATGGGTCTAAGAACCTTCGATGACATCCCTATGCTCTCGGGCCTTCAGTTTTTTCATCCCAGGGAGATTATTATTGCTCACTGCAGAGGGCTTCCTCACATGCAACTCCACCAGTGGCTGTTCGGGGGAAGTAAGATGCTACAACTACCCAGCACCGACTCAGAGGAGCCAAGCGGCTGGTTCTAAAGCTTGTGCTGGCAGGAGAGGCAGTATTCATGATCTCTGGGATGCTGCATGGCAGTGCCAGCTGCGGCCAGCTCCCAAACCTCAGTCCCCATACCTAGATGTACTCGGCATGTGGCACATGCCAAGGGTCTCCTGATGCTGCTCCCTTGCTCCACCCGTGGCCCCTCCCCTCGCCTAGTAGGGAGTAGCAGTAGGCAAGCCAGGCAGAGGTTGCCCATCTGCAGGCTGCCTGCAGAATGAGAGGGAAAACCATTCTTTCTGGAAAAACCAGTGGGCAGATGATCCTGCCCAAGGCACAGCCTACATGGAAACCATCCAAGAAAATCAGCAACAGGAAAACTAGAGCCCTTCGGAGAAGCAGGAAACCTAAGCAGGCCTTAGTTCTCCTCCACAGGAAGGGAAGCCGAGCTTCAGGATGGTGGCCTGCCAAGCTCAGGGCCCCTCAGTGTATCAGTGGCTCTGCCATGTGTCCAACCAAGGGCTCAGTTGCAGAGGTGGGTGGGCCCTTGCCCCCACTGATCTTCAGACCTCACACTCCAGCAGTCTACTTCCCTATCTTGCCCTCAGTAACCAGGGACACTGGCCAGCCTCACCGAGAAAATGCCAAGTCTCTAGAGCTTTTCCCCTGCACTTTCTGCTCTGGGCTACCTGTACCTCCACCTTCCCTAGCAGAGCACAGGGCAGGCAGAAACCATACAAAGTAGGCGACCAGACAGTGCCTCACCCAGTTTACAGTAAGAACTCTTAGTATCCAGCATGATAACCACGCCCATTTCATAGCTACGGAAATTAAGCTTAGGAGGAATTATGCAACTGATGCATAGTATCCAGGTGCTGGGACTTTATTCTGGTCTGTCCTCTCTTCAAGCTAACAGCAAGCTCCCCCTACCCTGGAGAGATCGGCTCTCTAAGAGAGAACTAAATCCTGTAACCTTCATCACAGCCCTGTGACGTGGGTACCACTACTACCCCAGGACACCAAGATTCAAGGCAGGTGACCTGTCAGAACGCTACACAGAGACTAAATCCAAGCAGCATGGCCTTGAGCCTTTGGCCACCTTCTGTGCTACCACTTTGGTAAAACCTACGGCTGGAAAGTAGCAACCCAGCCTTTATGTCACCCCAGGGTCCAGTCTGGAGATGCAGCTCCAGGAACCTGCCTCCAAATTCTCCAAATCATTTCCCTCAGCAATGTTGCCTCCAGCTCAGAATTTGGACTGTCTGGCTCATGAATGCAGCGCAGGACCCTGGGTTTAATTCTCAATGAGAAAAATAAGAGGAATGGAAACTAAAAAAGTTAAACCCATCTTTAAGGTAAAGTGTGGAACCATCCACAAATCCCCGCAAACCAAGGCAGCCTGACAAGCCTGACCTCGCAGAAGCTAGCATGATTCTTGAGAGTGGTCTAAGATACAAACATATCTGAGGGCATGTTTCAATGACATATTTATGCCCAGCCTGCCAACAGTCCAGCTTGCTCTGCCTCTAGACCCTGTCCCACTGTGAAAAAAACAGGTGCCTCTCACCCCGTGGAAGCTCTGCTAGCTCCCTTCCTTCCCTTCGCCAGGTACATTCTCTTCTGCCTTAGCCTGGCAGACTCCTACCTATCCTTCAAAACCCTAAGAAGCCGCCTTCCCTCTGAAGCCTGTCTTGGTTGCCCTGTTGAGACTAACAAGGTGAAAAGGGAGATTTTGTCAATTTGTTTTTTATTTTCTTGCACCTCTAATAGCCACAGCTGCCACAGCTGCACCCACTCTGTACCTGCCGTCTTAATCCCTGTATCGGATCAACAGAAAGAGATCACTGCTCCCAGGCCACTGCCTCTTAAAGCTGCAGCTCTAAGGCTTGCTCAAGGTCACACAGCTAGAGCTTGAGTTAAAGTAACAAAGGACCAGGGAGCTATTGTTACAGCGGGGTTCAGGGTTCAGTCTACGTGGGGGTGGCTGGAGGAAGGGGTTTCCATGCCAGCTGTGAGTGAACAGGCCATCTGTGGACCTAAGCAAGGTAAAGCGAGCTAGCCTGGTGCTCTGAACATTCCTGGCTAGAATGCTCTAGAGCCTACAGCCTGGAATGGTCTTAGGAGAGAATCCATCTGCACCCCCTTTCCTTTTCCATCTGACATGACACAGTTCCACGGAACACCAAAACACTGCAGGATATCAGAGCGGCCAATCCCTAGGCCGCGCAAGATGGCAGCTGTTCTTCATCCAGCTCCTGTTGCCCAGATTACAGTCAGTTCTTCCCTCATAACCAAGGCCGCAGTCTTGGCATCCGAAGCTCCATTGGGAAAGTTCTCCTTTGGGTAGCTTTGCCAAACAAACTGGGCCTAACAAACTGTCCAGTACAGAACTAGGGTTAGCTGTTGCATCTTGGTGGTCCTACTTCATTAGGGATCTCTAAGTCACTCTGCTACCTCGAGCTCCAGGCACATGTCTCCACGCCCAGCTCTGGGTAGATGTCAGGAATATACAAGGGTCCCCTAAAAGTCCCTGTGCTCGAGGCCACCACCCAGGCTCTGCACCCAGAGGACCAGGGCAGGCCACCAGTGTGGTCAGAGCTGTAAGAAGGAACAAAGCCCAAGCCCTGGAGGAGAAACTGAGTCCAGAGGACTCCTCCAGGTAAAAAGGAACTAAGAAGGTCCAGGGTAGGATCAACTCTAGAGGAAGCAGAACTAGAAGGGTCACAGCAAGAAGACCGTGGCAAGCTGAGCTTCTGGCTCCATTTCCCTGACCCTCCAATATAAAGGATTCTTGGCTTAGTCTCAGCCCAGAACTCTCACCCAGTGGAACATGAGCACAGCCTAGCCCTTTGTAAAACCCACTCCAATGCATTCCCTAAGAGCACGCTCCAAGCAGAATGACCCCCTGTGTCCACATCACCCTACCTGCTGAACCCTGTGGCAGCCTAGAACCCTGAGCTGTGGCTGCCTCCTGGCCTAAAGAAGACTCACACTCCCTGCCCCCAAGGGGTAGTGAAAAAGTCAAGGTCCTAAGACATTTTGCCAACACACCCTGGCAGGCCAGGCTAGTACTGCAGCCAGGGGTGGGCATGGAGAGGTCACAGTCCCATCACAGTACGGTCCAGGGCTGTCTCTGGTCACTTTCTGACAGCAGCTGTGGGCAGAAGCAGCCTTCAGAGACCTCAGGTCACCCAGGCTAAAGGAGGAACAGAGTGTGTCTCTGGCCTGGGGGCAGGGGACCTAAGAGAAAAGAAGATGCCCTGGGGCAAAGACTTGGAGGAAGGAAAGGTGCCTGAGCCTCCTACAGAATAAGGAGGTACTAGAAAACCAAGGAAGAGGGGACTCCTCTCCTCCCGCCATGCCGGCCTGTCTATCTCCAGCTCTTCACTGTAAAAGAAATGGAAGAAGCACACGCCAGACAGAAAAAAAAAAAAAAAGGCAGGAACAAATAAAATCCCTAACCGCCGCCCACAGGCTCCCTTGGTGGGTCTGGGCCAAGGCCTTGGCCTGGGTCACTTGCCTCTGCTTTTCCCAGGAAACCACTGGTGCCAAATTTGCATTTACCACAAACAGAGACAACACAATGTCATAATCCTTCTCCTGTCATTCTCCCCTCTCTGCCTCCTCCCACCTCAGACACACACGCTAACACAAAATGACGGCTCCCTCGACAGACTGAATGAGCAAAGCTCTGGATCTGCCTCCTAATTGTTGGCGTTTCTCTTCGGCCTGTGCTCTGTGCCCATCGCCCAACTCGCAGCAGACCACCCACTGCCCCCTCCTTTGTCCCGCATTACCACTGACAAATGGCCTGCTGGAGGTAAAAGAATATGTCAGGAAATAAGGGGGGGGGGGGAGCCAGCCCCTGCCTCCTCCTAAAGCTTCTGCTCCTCACTGCTGGGTCCCAGCCACAGAGGGCAGCTAGACCAGAGGGGACTGGGGCAGTAACAAGGATCTGGCCCCTGAGACCCTGACCTGAGGCCTTGCCCTTCACGCCCCTGCTGCTGCGGCTGCACTCGGCCAGCAGCCCCGGCCACCCCTCCTCTCGCTGCCGCCCTCCTGGGCACTGCTCTGAGCATCCCCCGCGCTCCCCTCCCTCCATAGCTCTTTATGGCAGTTTCAAAGCTGCAGCCGCCACTCGAGCAGCTGCGGCCTTTGATGGGGACAAGGCAGTGAAGGCCGCCCAGGAGGCCCCTGCCTGGCCCGTCCCTGGCCCGCTGGCCCCTGCACGCCCCCGGGGAACCTGGGACCGGCGCGGCGCAACGCCCAGCGGGCACGCCTCACACGCCAGAGCAAACTTTCGCGACCGTGGGAGAGGCCCCGCGCATGCCGTTACCTTTGCAGCTGCATCCTCCCCTGGCACTTGCCCCAGACCCCCTGACAGCCCACAGCACACAGGCCGGCAGGAAAACAACCCCCCCGCGGAGGCAGGGAGGAAGGGAAAGCGAGAAACCGAGAAGAAAAAGGAAAGGGGGCAGTTTCTCCTCTCAATCTCAGTCTCTTCACAGCTCCTCCTGCCCAAGCAAGCAAGTGAAGTCACAGGGCCGGGGCGGTGACATCAGCTGAGCCTCTGACATCACGGCCCCTGCCGGATCACACCTCTGCAGGGTGGAGATGGAGGAGCAGCAGGGAGGAGGGATGGGTGGATAGAGGAGGGAGAGGAGTACCAGATCCCTCCATCGCCCTCAACTGCGGAGAGCGCTTGCCAACGTGGGGGGGGGAGGTAAGGGGAGGGGCATGTGGCTCATCTCTAAAGAATACGTTTTATTTCTCTAGATAGGGGTGATTATGTGTCTGTTTATAATTGGGCCCAGAGTGGATAGCTTAAAAGGGGCCAATGCCCACCGCAGATGGGGAAATCAAAGCTTAGAGCAAGGGTAAGAGTGCCCACTCACATACCTACTGTGCTATGAATTGGCACCTGCACCTTGGAGAGTGATCATAAAGGCCAAAGAGGACTCCATTATACCTGGTGAGCTCAGAGGGGGAAGAGCCTTCCTGAGGCTGCAGAGCAAGAAGATGGCTATACTTGGCACCAGGAGTCACTAAGGAGGTAAGGCTGGCACAGCGGCTGGAGAGCAGCTGGGCAAGGCCACTGGGGGCATACCTAGAACAACACACACACACACAGTGGCTTCAGTGGCAGGTCAGAGCAGTTCCACGCCCTCCATCAGGGGTGACAGCAGAAGGAAGTCTGACCTGGAACTGTAGCTCTGTCCCTCAGTGTCAAAGTAAAAATGCTAAGCAAGTAAACCCCTAGCCTGGTCCTGAGGACTTCACAGTCCCTCAGTCCCTCTATTTAACTCCATGACAATACCTGAGATGTAAGTACCCATCTTTATATTCAGAAAGGGAAACCAAGGCCCAGAAAGCAGCCCCAGGAGTCTAGGTCCAGGTACAGGAAACCATAGCCACATCAAACCAGGCTTAGCCTGTTCAGGCCTCCCCTGTCCAAATGTCTACTGCTGCTCCCTTCTGGCAGCAGGCCCAATAAAACCCTGCAGGCCCAATCTACCAACTGCAAAACAGTTCCCGACCCTGGGCCACATGGCTTTGGGGTTGCCTGCTCCATCAGTCTCCGCAGACACACGCATCTGAGCTTCTTCGATGCTTGCTGAGAGCCTACTGTGCGCTAGGCCCCAAGCCTCAATTATTCTCTACTTATCATCTAAAAAGTACTTCCACTCCTGACATTTCCCAATCCTGGGACAAGTGTTGCCACCACTCTTTTTGTACCAGCCCTTCCTCTACCAAGGGCACGCATGGTCTGTCTTTAGGCCTGACTTGGTGTAGAATCCACAGCAGGCATGGGGTAACCTTCCAGGTAAACCGGTCGCTCAGAAAGGATGTGTCTGCAAGGCCAACACAGAAACCTAGAACACAGTTATGGATTGATTAGGATCTCTGCCCCTGGTCCTTTGCACTTGCTGTTTTCTGTGCCTGGAACACCCTCTCTCCCCACTGCCAGCCCTCCCTTTGTCACCCAAGGATCCTGACTTAGGTAACACTTCCACAGGGAAGCCTGTCCTCAAGACCAACCTAGATGCTGCTGCTTCTCCATGGTTTCCTGAACTACATCCCAGAGGCAGCAAAAAGTAGTGGGACAGGGGCTTTGAGGCAGACTGCTCAGGTTCCTATCTTAGCACCCCCAACTCACTGTGACCACAGATGAGCCACTTGGCTCCTCTAAATCCATTTCCTCCTATGTGAAGATGGGAACGCTAACAGTAGCGTCCACTGGAGGGTCTCAGGGAGGGCTGACCCTCCCTGCCTATTCAGCCGCCTGTTCTACCCCAATGGGGCTTCAAATTCAGCCAAGGACAGATTGGTTTTATTCTCTGATCACTGTCAAAGTACCTGCAAACAGTGGACACTTAATAAATACACACTGGGCAAGCATGGTGGTCCATATCTTTAATCCCAGCACTACAGAGACAGAAGCAGGTGGATCTCTGTAAGTTTGAGTCTACATATGGAATTCCAGACCAGCTACATAGTGAGACCCTGTCCCAAAAAATAAAGAAAGAAAAATATACATAGAGGGACCTAGGCAAGGGCAGCTGAAATCAAGGATTGAAGAATTCAATTTGGCAGGCACCAACATCAGACTGGCTTTAAACTTTGGCTTCTCTACTTCCTTCCTGTGAGATCTAAGGCAAGTTACTTAATTTCTCTAAGCCACACAAGGCTCTACCTGTAAAATGGGAGGAAGACGAGAGCTTCCCTTTTAAGGTTGTAAGATAGCATGAGATAAGGGATGCAAAGTGTTCAGAAGGTTCAAACTGCCCTGGAGCCGATCAAGGTTCAAGGTTCGCTGCCTCCACTACTTTATCTGATCAGGGCCAACAAAGTGTGTGTGCAGAGAGGCCTTGGAAAGGGTGTGGCATCAGAGGGACTCCCACATAACTGGACCACACCTTGCCTTCCCTTTCTTGAGGCAGACCTCTGCTTTCCTGAGACTATGGTTTCTGACAAGAAATACAAACAAAATGTCTACAGACACACGGCTAGCACTGAGCAGAACTGCAACTGTCGTGGAGGCTCTGTCGTCCTCCAGACGTGTGCAACTAAGAGCTCCTTGAGTCAGCGTGAGTGAAGTGAGGCCACAAGGGAAACGAAGGAAACAGCACCAGGAAAGGCTTCCTGAAGAAAGGGAGCAAACTGAGTCAGAACACCCTGCCCAGGGAGAAGGGAGCAAACGCATGGACTTGGTGGGGACACCCAACCCAAAATGCGAAGCTCATTTCTAAGGTGGCAACTCCCAGGCACACTTGGATGGACAGACCCAACCTCGTTTATTTTGGAGATGTGGATTTGGGGAATTATGGTGGCTGAACTGGAAGATCTGGAGAGTACCAAGCTTCCATCCTGTTGATGATCAAGGCCAACGTCACAGAAACAAGAACTGAGATGAGAAGGATGCTAGAATCATCTTTCCAACCATTATACAGATGAGCAAACTGAGGCCCAGATGACTGAACTATATTACCCCAACTCACACAGTTAATAAAGAACAGAGGCAGAATTCCACTAGAAGCTAATTCCGCTACTGTTTTTAACCAATGCACTCTACTGCTTCTCATCAGAATGTGCATCCATTCCATGCTGTATGCACACACCCATCCTGCATGCATGCACCCTTCCACCCCATCCTCTATGCACGAATCTATGCCATCAGGCATCCATATACTCATCCATTTCATTGCACATGTGCACCCATCCAGTCTATCATGCATGCATGCACCAATCTATCTATCCTGTCCATCCCATCATGCATGTATGCATGCCTGCATCTGTCCAAACCATCACAGGTGTGCATGCACCCATCCATCCCATTTGGCATGCATACACCCTTCCATCACACCACACATGCATGCACCCATCCATCAGATTGCACATGCATGCATGCATTCAAGCAGTGCTTATCTGAACTCCTGCTGTTCCAAACAGTGAGATGTCAACAACGAATGCAGCGCCACTGTACCCAGCTGCTTTAGAGCTCACTAAAATCAGTCCTCCTGCAAAGCCTGGCTTCAAATTTAGCTGCTCAAGACCACAGACCACTCTACTGCTGGGAAACCACAAACCAACCTCCTTTCAAAGGCCATTACATTGCTTGCATGGGAAAAGGAGAATGAAGATAATTGATCCAGTATCTACTTCTGGACAGAATGCTGAGTTGTTTGGAGGGCTACAGTCTCACAAACAACAACCAAAAAAAAAAAAAGATTTGGAAATGTTCAGTCCAGGGGCTTGAGGCAACTTAACATCTAAGTTCTACCACAAGAGCTTTTGGCAAGCAGTTCCCTGGAAAAGGAAGTGGGCCAACTGTATACACTGGGTTCTGAAGCTCCCGGACCTTTCTTCCTAAGAGCTGAGCGCCTACTCTGATCCAGACCCAGTATGCTGTTCCATCCCAAAAGGCTGGCATGACTAGCCATTTTTTGCAAATAGAGAAACTGAGACTCAGAGAAAGGAAGACTCGGAGGTCAACACAGGTCTGGCTGGCTCCAGAGATTGTGATCCTCAACACCAAAGATTTGCTTAACCTTAGACAAACAGTTCATCTCTGCTCCCCTCACCTCTGAAGAGAATGCCAGAGGAAAACATCAAGTCTCTTCCAGCCTCAACTCTCACTATAACCAGCCAACTTTCTCCTGACCCTCACCCCTCCAGTTTTAATCCTTCTCCCACCAGTGCCCACAGTGAGACTGCAAAACTACCCAGAATAAAGCTTGTAAAACAGGAATTAAATGTCCTTCCTTGGGCCTCCATTTCAGGGAGGCAATTATTTTATACCCATTTTACAGATGAGACCATAGGTCGTGATCTATAAGATGATACAATCATTACTCTCTTCCAAGGTTTCTGCAACAGATCTGTCATTGCCTGAAGAAGACTGGATGGCTGCTACAGTCAGGTTCTCTGTAGTGTTATTAACCATGACCCCCAACATCTGGACAGCATAACACCACTCCTAGAAAAAAATGCTCACCGCCTGTTTCCTCCATAAAATGTGAAAAGAACAGTTCTTAAAAGAAAGCATGCACCCCCATTTTGCAGATGAGGAAATGGAAGCCAGAAAGGATGACCTAAAGTGTTCAGGAAAGCTGCAACTCAGGATTTGTGACCCAGAACATAACAGTCAGAGGAAGGCTGGGGTGTCAGTGGGCTGCAAATTTGAATGGCACGCTTCTGTGGGCTGGCAGCCTGCCAAGAGCCACAAACAAGGGGTGTTCTGCTCACCCAGGGCCATCAGGAACCTGCAGCCTTCCCTGGGCACAGCTGCTACCCTGGCAGACCCCTAAAAGCCCCCCAAAGAATCTCTGCGCTCCAGAGCTTTTTTCCCATTCCAAACATGCCAGAGCCCCGCGGACCCCGGAGGCTGCTACTTAGCGCCAGATTAATCACACCGAATTCTCCATCCAGATATTGCGTGCAGGCCGAACTCCCACCGCTAATCGCCGTAATATTCTCCTCGGCGTGTGCAGGCGGCTGGGGCGATGTTCCAGGAATATTAATTCTCCACAGCCGGCTCACTCCCGCCGCACGCATGCGCCCCCTGCACTGCTGGCTGCTGGTAGGGGAGCGGGTCTGGCCAGGGGGCCAGGAGCATGTGGGAAGCTGGGCCAGGCCCCAACTATCCCTGGGCACCAGGCTGGCCAAGTAAGAGCCAGTGGTCCAAATCCTAGTCAAGGTCTTGATGCCAGAGAAGGGGTGGCTCCTGCCTGTGGGAAGGTTTGTCCCCACCCCAATACTTACTGCCTCTCTCCCCTTAGTCCCGTCCCCTAGCTTCCTGCCTCACAACCTGCAGGTAAGCTCAGGACCCCTAGAAGTCACACAGCACAGGTTCTCTGATGTCCTCCCAACACAGCAATGCTTTGACAAATGGGCAGCCAGGGGCCAGCTAATCCTGGGAGTGGGGAGGTTGAGGAGCGCACACACACACAAAAAGAAATAAAAAAAAAATTTTCATCTGCTTGAACATAAAAGCGTGGGTGGCAGAGGAGACTGGCGATGTCTCAGCTATGGGGCTAACCCAGACCTGGAGGGGGCAGGCTGGGTCTGTGGAAGCCAGGCTCTGCTGCTGGCCCTTGCTTAGTTCAAGGCTACAGTGTAACTGGTAATGCAAGGGGCTGAGGAATGAGGGAACCTGGGCAGAAGGTCTGTGGCAGCTGGAAGGTCCCTAAGGAAAAGGAGCACTCGCTTGTCCAGGGCTGACTGGTTTTAAGGACATACTGACCTCTGGACCTCCTCTTTGTGGTCTGAGAGACTGGTCTGTCTTTAAAGAGCTCCTGGTAAGCCTGGTGGTCCAAAGCAGGGCTCAGCTAGGGACCTGGGGACATTAGGAAGACCTGCCCACCCAGAGTATGACAGGGAAAAGCGCATTTTCAGCTGCTCAATCTCAAATCAGCCATGAGAGGCAGCTTCAGGCTGTCCATTTAAGGAAACAGACACGAGACAGACAGCATCCCAGTCAGGTCAGCCTTCATGTCACCAGAACTTGAATCCAGGTCGTCCACTTCAGCAGGTTCCATTTCCTTCCCCCTGAAACAACCTTGAAGGTCCATCTAGCTCCCATAGGACTATCGAACAAGTACAAGAATTTATTGATTGCCTACTGTGTGCCTAGCTCAGGAATCCAGCAATGTATGTTCCTAGAAGTCAGTCTGCTGAGGAGAAAAGTAAACTGAAGGTCATCGTGCAGCCTGAGGTGCAGGGTCAGGGGCCCCTCTCCACGGCCTGGGAGTTAGGAAGGGTTTCCAGCAGGTGATAAAACTAGTGTGGATCAGGCAGAGACTTCCATGGGGGTCACAGGTCTTGGATTCAGGCAGACTGACCAGATTCCCACAGCAGCATGATTTGGATGGTCTGCCCAATGCTAGTGCTGGCATCTGCCAAGAGAGCAATGAAGACGGCTTCTTGGGGAATCCTACTGTGGGCAGTAGGAGAATGGTACACAGGAAGGGGTGGGCAGGTGGACATCCATAGATCCAGGTCATCTGAGCCAGCCCTGCTTTCCGCAGCCTGGGCTAGGCCAGGCCAGATGAAGGTGGAGCCCTGGGTCCACTGGATAGAAGAGCATCCTGAACCTCATCATAACTCTGGACCAGTACTGGAAGCGAGAGGCACAGCCTGTAAGAACACAGGAATGTGGACCAGTTCAAAAGAAGCCAGCAGTGGGGGCTGCTTGAGAGTCTGGGGGTTCAACTCTGTTCCTTTCTAGTACAGATCAGAACTGAAGTTTAGGACATGCGCAGCAGACCTGCAGGACAAGCCCTGGCTCTGAGGCTCCACCCCCAACATCCAGCAAAGGCCTAGCTGAAGGACAGCAGCTAACCCCCTGACCCCGTGGGCCTGAGGTGTCTGGTACCTCTCCCATGCTACCATACATGTCTCATGAACGCATGAAAGCCAAAAGGTTTTTCTCTAGTTCTCAGATAAGGAAACTGAGGCTCAGAAACAAATAAGCATGCATGGGCCTGTCTCACATGCTAGAGGCCACAACTTCACAGGGTCTAGGTAAATATCCCCAATGTGCAAGTGGGAGCTCATCCAGGTGCCGCAGGTAGAAGAAGGCAATACGGTATGGTTTCCAGGTCCAGACCTGTGTGTCTGTGCCCAGCTCCACCCAAAGCCCTAGTGCTCGGGGGCCAAGGATGCAGTAAAAGGACCTTTCTGCTCTCATCTTGTCCTGAGGTCTCACTGCTTTGGACTCGGATGAGATTCGGTACCCAGCAGACACTCTGAAACTGATGACATGCTAGGGCTCATCCCTCCCTTCTAGGAGGGAACATCCCAGCCTGTCAACTGCTACCACGTGGGTAACAAGATCCCAGGAAGTGAGCAGCAGGTCCCACGAGGCTTCCCACAGGAGGAAGGTTTGGGCAGGAACCTAGATCAAGAGGCTATCCAAGCTTCAAAGTACCAAGCGGGAGACATGGGAGAAGACGAGGGCCCCATGAGACTCCCAGGCCTCTTCCTTCCGGGCCAATGCCTCTGTGCCTGTGGCTTCTGCATCTCTGGTGCACATGCTTCTGAGTTCAGCCCCAGCAGGCTCAATGCCATGAGAGCCCTACTGTGTCTGATCATGGACAGCGCAGACACATGGTTTCCTCATTCCTTCCACTCTCCTCAGTCCTGCCTGGCTCCAGATTTCATATCCCCTTAGCCAGGTGCTTCCCAAGGAAAGGCAGGACCTGGGACTTGTAGATGTGGGGGCTGAGGGACAGGGATTCAGGCTTAGTTATGAAGCAAGGTAGGGGCAGGACATAACCTGCGTGGATGGGGGGCCCAGTCTCCATGAGGGAGGTAGCCTCCTGTTCAGGCCCAAGACCTGCAGCAGGCTGACAGCTATTATTCTTCCTTAGTGGTTTTCCCAGATCCCATCATTTACACTGCTGGCCTCTGGCCACTGGGTCACAGGAAAAGACCCAGATCTGACCCCGACCTCCTTCTCCTTGCTGACTCAACAAACCACTTGACTGCTCCAAACCTCAATTTGTTCATCTGAAATATGGGCTGACCACACCAGGAGTCAGAGTGATTAGTCACAAAGTGAGTGTCCCTGGGCCTGGACATCTCAGAGGAATAAGAACTGGGCCTGTCCTGTACAAGAGACCACACACTCAATTTCCTTTAGTGATCCTGACAACCCTGGAGAGGGAGGGACTGCTGCCGTATATTCATAAGTGAGAATCTGAAGGCAAACAGACGAGGGGCTGGTCCAAGTTCAAAGCTGCACACATCCCCCAGGGGAACCTTACCTGGTGGTAAAAGGCATTTTCCAGCTATGGAAAAAAGTGGACAGAGAGGTCAGGGGTACCTGAAGCCCTGGCCTGTAGAGGCAAGAAGCCTAGTCAACAGCACACAGTCTGTGAAAAAGGATCCCTTACCCCATCCCCTCCAGAGCCTGCAGCCATCTTGGCTCTACAAGGGTTTTTTTTTTCCTTTTCTTTAAAAAAAAAAAATCCAAGAGCCAGGAAGGGCCTGGCAGTGGGCACAGGCGGCCGGGTAAGCCTCTGGGTAGAGAAAGGCCCGCAGTCCACTCCCCTCCGGGCCCCACTTGGCGCCTGCAGCTCGATGCAACCTCCGGGCCCCAGCGCTGCGTTCACAGAGGCAGGCACCTGCCAATCTCAGCCCAGGGCCTCCGCCCAGCCCCCCTCTCCCGGAGGACAGATAATTCTCTCGCTCTCCCAGCCTGACAAAATAACTAATGCTAACTCAATAAAGTCCCCCTTGAAGGTTTTTAATTACCAGACTGTGCCGAAGACTAAAGACTCCAGGAACGGGAAGGGAGGCCTGGGGGGCGGGGGGGGGGGGATGGTGGGGGTGGGGGTGGGCGTGGCAAAAGCTCCACCGGGCTGGTGGTAAAGTGCCCTCCCTCCCACTTGGGGTAAGGGTTGGGCTGGGCCGGTGCTGTCCAGGGTGCTGGGTCCAGCAGCCATTGGCTTTAGAATTGCTGCTGGCAATAACAGCCATTGATGGAGGCCCAGTTAGGCTCCTGGCAGACTTTGGTGATTTTATCTTTGAGCTTCATGACCAACCACACAGTGGACACCTCCCCAGTGAACAGAAAACACTAAGCCTGCAGTCACCAGCAAGACTGGACTGTCCAGTTTTACAAGGTGTCAGACAGAGGGTCTGGCTGCCCACAGGTAGAATACAGACCTGTGACATGGAAGGAAGAAGCTGTACATAAAGGTGACTGCCAAAGACAGTGTCCTGTGTGCTAACCGTGGCTTTGGGCAGGGTGACGTGCTTGGGACACAGTCTAGCATCAGTGGGACCAAGGCTACCCAAAAGGCCTAATGGGGGCCGCACTCAGCAGAAGGGAGTGTCACAGTTGGCATACAAACCCCCACAACTACAGGCAAGAGCAAAGACAACATCTAAAGAGACGCTCATAGCTGCCTCTACCCTAACACACGACTGTACTCCTCTCTTAGCACAGGCACCCTGTGAGCCTGCCCAACAGTTCCACGGAACCACTCTGGGCTCACTCAGTCATGGGTCCCTTTTAGTCTTCAAGACCTTTGATCTGGCATTTATCCTTCTCCAGGATGAATGACAGGCCCTAGATAAGCCTTTCTGGCACTCCCCACCTTGAACTTTTAGGTCAAACGTCACCTCCTACCCATTAATAGCGACCTTCTCCAGGAGTACTCCTGTGCACCTCAACAGAATGATCAGCACCTCTCATCCTCAGGCTTGGAAAACAGGCTGGGCTCATTCTCAGACCCAGGGTACAAGCTCTGAGTCAGTCTGCTGGGGTCCCAAGCTTGCCTTGACCCTGAACTAGGCTGTAAGTGGGTATGTTTCTTTATATACACACTGGGAAGTAAGAATAGTCCCTAACTCAGACACAGGTTCTGAGGGCTACTAAATTCATATTTGTTAAGATTCAGCACAATACCTAGTAAGTGCTTGGGGTTGCCAGGCAACCACCACCATCATCTTCTTCGGTAGTACCCTATCTTTCCCTATCTAGGCATCAGTTACCAGGATGCTGCATCCTTTGCTCCCAGCACAGCCCTGAACACAAGAACATGCTGAAATACCCATGAGACAGGCCACAAGGCTTAAACTGGCTCCATTTTCTGGATGTCAACACAGAGGCCGCAGGAGGCTCCACACTGCTCCACGGCTCATCCCAAGATGTGCTCCCTTTACTGGGTCTTCCTCAGATCTGTTCTTTGCAGTTCTGCAGAGACAGCACCTTGGGGGCAGTGCTGACAGCTGGTGCAGCTGTGCTCCGCTCTCCAGGGGCCTCAAGGGGTGGTAGGAAGGCCCCAACACCCAGCCCTGACTAGAGTCTTCTGGCTGGGATCACAGCCCTACTACGATGGAGCTGCTGCCCACCAGCCGGCCCCTTGGCATCAGGCCCTGGATGGCAGCCAGCTGGGAGAGGAAGCATCTTGGCTGGCAGCCAGCTCACAGTGCCGAGCTGTCAGCCGGGAGGCAGGCCAAGCAGGGCTGAGACCCCCTGCCCCTGAACAGGGCCCTGGCCAGGCCACCAGGATGGGGCCAAGCTCCTCCTCCCACCAGAGATGCAAGGGGGCCCTGTCAACGCCAGCCCTGGGCAGGGAGAAGGGACATAATCTTGCTGGGTCCCCATTTATTCAGCTCAGCTTTTCACAAGCAGCAACTGTTGTGGAAGCAGCACGTGGAGCAGGAGATTTTCAAGTCAAATAATAATAAAAACAGCAACAACTCCAGCTGACATTGAGCAAGCACTTACTCCGCACCGGGTGCCACTGCACAGACTCCTCTGGGAGGGAGGATGCCATTACTATCAGACGTAGCAGCTGAGCTCAGAAAGGGGCAATAACTCACCTAGAGCCACACAGCATGTCACAAACAGGCTTGAAACTGGTACCTGTGTCTCAACCCTGACACTCCGCTGGCTTAAGCAGGCCCTGGTGCCTGCCTGGTCAGGGCAGAGCCTCATGCATCTTTGAGTGTGTAGTTCAAGACGGGCCATGGGGGTGCAGAGATAAACACTCAGTCCAGGTACTCATATTTATTCAAAGCACTGAGACGGGGTTTGGAGTAGTAGCCCACAGGTTAAGAGCACATACTGCTCTTCTAGAGGACCTGAGTTCCCAGTTTACAATCATCTGACTCCAGCTCAAGGAATCCGACGCCTCCTTCTGGCCTCCTGGGGCACTGCATGCACATGCACAAAATCCACACTCAGACACTCACATATACACATAATTAAAAATAAAAAATATTTTCTTTAAAAAACAGAGCATTTGGAGCTTCTCACCCTAGTCAATTAAGTTTTTGGGAGACGGCCCTGCCACAAGCTCCACTGCCACCTGCCCAAGGAGAGCTAATAACGCCCACAGCTACATGGATGAGGTGCCCAGGGTCAGGCTTAACAGATACCAATACCAAAGCTCCTCCTAGAGAGGAGACAGGAAGGAGGACTGGAAAAGCACGTGTTTGTTCTCTGGGATACAAGTCAAATACCCTGTGGGAGTGGTCTTGAACATCTCTGGGAGGGGGCTTGAAATGGAACTTCTACCCAAACATTCCGGACTCTTCGGATATAGGATGCCAGGGGCTGGGGTGAGGTTTTAACCCAAACATCCCAGACTCTTTGGGTATAGGATGCCAGGGGCTGGGGTGAGGCTTCCACCCAAACACTACCTGCCCAAGGAGAGTTAGTGATTCACCCACAGCTACACAGAGGAGATGCAAACCAGGGCTCCCAGCTTTCTCCTCATCAGATTCCCAGCCCTACAGGAAGGCCCAGAGCCACGCTACTTGGCTCCCAAAGTTACTTAGCTCAGGAGGTTAAAGGGGAGCTGGGATGCAGGGCAGGCAGTACTGACCAGAGGATGGCACCCCAGGGAAGGCAGGAGAAGTCCAGCGTCACTCAAGAGAGCAAGGAAGGGTCACCAAGGAAAGGTGCTTCTGGTGACCCCACACGTGGGAGGGGCATGGACTGGGGTCCATGGTGAGCAGACCCCCGCAGCAGAGGGCTAGCCTGCTTGAGGGATCTTGGCACCTTCCTCATCCTATAGTACTAGTACTAGGGAGGGCTGGCCAGATAATGCCCTCCTGTGCCCTATGAATGGCCAGGTGCACAGCACTCTTGCCAGCTGGTAAGATGCCAGCTTGGCCCTAGTCGCTTCTCTCCACACTTGCCTTTCCAGAGTTTGCCCTCCAGAAGGACAGATTCAACCACCGAAAATGAAGCAGGGCTCTGCTAGAGCCAGGGGTCAGGATGGCGGATGGCCCTTCTCCCAAGAGCGAGACAACCTCCTGTGCATCTGGGGGCCATCCTTGTAGCTGGTGGATGAGGACCGACAGGGAAGGAGCAGGGAGGCCGCAGCACAAGGCTATGGTGTCCCCAGTATCCCATCCGGGGGACAGTAAATGACAACAGCAGTGAACAGACACTAAGGGCTTCTATACCGCACCCCCAGAACTGGAAGAATTTGCCGGAAAAGCCTTGAGAGAACCTGAGAGGACTAAGAGTGTTGGGTGGTAGGCAGACATCATGAACCCCCAGAAAATCTGGGGCCCTTCTTCAGCCCTCACTAAAGGAGGGCAGCAGCAAGGCAAGGCAGGGTGTGGTTCTGAGGGGATCTGCCAAAGCTTGGCTTCTTTCCCTCATCAACCCCACACCAGCAGCACAGCCCCTCTCACTCGTCCTCCGGCAGGGCAGCTTTCAAAGCCATAGGGCTTGTCCCTTCCTGCCTTGGCCAGAAAGGTTACAGCCCTGAACGGCAGAGCCCACGCCTCAAATCCAGGTCACTCAGGAACTCCGTGCTACTAGGGTACAGGGTAGAGAGGTGCCATTCCTCCTGAGAGCCCACTCCAAGACAAGTCACCAGTCCATTCTCCCAGGCATCAACTGGCCAACCTCTGCACTTCTCCCCAATGATGGGGGGCCCCTCCCCGCCATCTGGATCTAGCTGGGCAGGAGCCAGGGAATTAGCTGATACCTGGAGCGGGAGAGTAGAGAATAGCAGAGGAGGAGGAAATGCAGAGGAGAGGGAGGTGGGAAAGAGAGGAGGAGGAGGAAGTGGAGGGGAGAGGGAGGTGGGAAAGAGGAGGAGGAAGTGGAGGGGAGAGGGAGGAGGGAAAGGGGTAGGAGGGAAAAGTGGAGGGGGGGAGATGGGGGAGAGAACTGTGGAAGAATGGAAGGGAGGAGAGGGGAAGGGGGGCGGGGAGGGAGGGACCCGTGGGGGAGGGGCAGTCTACAATCGCTGCAACATCAAAGCCTTCCCCGCCGCAGCGCAGTCACGTGCAACCTCGTTCCTTGCGTTCCTTTGCTAGGAGAAGCTGCTGGGCCCGGGGCTGCTGAAGGAATTTTAAAACGAGGCAGATCGTCTAGAATGGGGGAGTAGACAGGATGAGTAGAGTTATCTTTAAGTAGGAGACGTGGCGGCAGGTTTGGAAACCTTTCGCCTGGAGCGGCAGGAGCTTGAAGGACCCCTGCTCAGTGGCTGGGTAGGGGGCCAAGAGCAAGGACCACCCAACTCCTCTGGTGGATGGAGCTACTGGCCAACCCGGCCTGTTTGAGAAAGGCTGGAAATCTGGCTTTCATTTAAAAAGCTTTCTCCTTCTAATATTGGCTCCAATTTAAAAGAGGAATGGATATGTGAATATATATAATTTTTTTTTGTCAAATCCACCATTTGGGTCAAAATACAGCAGGTCCTCACCAGGCCCTGGGGTCTCAGCTGGGATGGGGCTTCTGATAGGCTCCAACCTGCTGTTTCATTTGTGGGGTCACTAGAGAGTTGTAGAGGCTCGCTCAAGATCACATGGAGGAGATTAGAAGGGAAGATTCCTAGGCCTGGGGCCACTCTGCCCCCCTCCCCCAGGCAGGTTGGTCTGAGGTTACCGGGACTGTGGGACAATAGGAAGTGTATGGAAGCTTGTGGCAACAGACAGTTCTCAAGATTCCAATCCCCTACCCCTACCTCATGCCTAGCTTTGGGCACTTCTGCCCTCCATGGAGGAGACAGCTGTCCTGATGCACTGGTAGGAAAGCCCCCCCCACACACACAGAAGGCTTCAGGAGGACCCCTAAGAGCGCTAGGCACTCAACAGAAAAAGTGGGGTGAGAGGTAGGTAATGCAATGCGGAAGCTTGAACCTTGGATGTTTAACTCCGGGGCCACCGGGGAAACCTGGGGGCGGGGGAGGGGGATCAGGACACAGGGCTGTTCTTTCCTGAAGTCATTCTTCAGCAAATATTTACCTACCATTTCCTCTGTACCAGACAGAATGGTGGGGCAAATGTGATACCACACCACCATGGCAGAGTAGGGTGGGGAGGCTGGGGGAGCCACTATTGCAACAGGTGGGTGACCAGCCCTCCAAGGAACTACTTGCCAGGAGAGAAGACTCTTCTCTGCAGAGTGACACACGAGGCAGGGAACAGCAGGGACTCCCTAAGTGCGGTAAGTCGGCAGACAACAAGGGCAGGCAAGCTGTGACAGGAGGCAGCTTTCAGACCTCTCAAGGGTATGCTAAGGGAAAGGTCTGGGTTGGGGTTGAAGGCAGGTGCACTGGTTTCCTATCTGGAACAGAACCCAGCACACTGGCAGGCATCCCCAAGGCTGACTGGCTTGTGTTTCCACCTGTTATGCCCAAATCCGTGCGGCATAACACACCAAGTCTTACGAACAAAGCCTTGGCCTCATGGACCACTACAGGCTACTACTACACACACATTTTAGGATGGCAGGCCTGAATTCCAAGTTCTGGGCCCTCAAACTCAGGATAAGTCCCACAACTTGAAATCCTTGAAGTTTTGAGAAAGTGCCCTTTTAGAGGACACGTGGGCCCGGGGAAAACCCCATGCAGGTTCTCTATAGTCCTCCAGTCTACATGAGAAGGGCAGCTGAGGAGACACTGGGTGAAGGGTCATGCTTACAGAACTGAGGGGCCATCACCCCACAGAAGAACCCAGAAGTGACTAGGGACAGCTCATGAGATGCTAGGAGCCCCATTCTCAGGTCAGGAGACAAGGGCTAGGAGGGCAACAGATAGGACTCAAGCTGGGGGCCTGTGGGAGGTGGTGAGGAATGAATGACCAGGCTTCTGCAAGGAAGCCAAGGTAACAGGAAGGAGGGTACAGGGTCCTCTCCGTCCTGGCCAGGGGTGGGGGGATGGGAGAACCTGAAGGCAGAGATGTAACCTTGCACTTCCAGCCTCCAACATTCTACTCTGAAGCTCCCCAAATGATCCTCTATCCTTCATGGGCTCCCACTCCACTCTCCAGCCTCTGAAGGAGGTACATAAGCAAAGCTCACCAGCCGGGGAGGGGCAGAGACCAGAGCTGGGCCCTCTACTTCTCTGACCGGCATGGACAGGGTTCCTGGACGTTTCATAAGAGCTGAGGACAAGGAGGTGGGACACCCTTCTTATTCAAGTCACAGACCACAGACCCATGTGGTGCCCTCCCACCCCACAGCTCAGACTCTACCTGAGCCAGCCCCACCCACGTGGTACAGCTGTTTTCAGACTGAGGTCAGCTGGTTGAAACCCAACCTCCAGCCCTGAAAGAGCCGAGTTTAAGACAGGGCAGATTATTATCTTGGCTATCTATTGAATGCCCTTTGTGCCAAATTCTGAAATGTAGACTCTGTCTTCATCCTCCCCACCCTCGTCCTAGAAGTTCTGTGCACTGTGATACTAAGGGAAAACTGAAGGTCAATGAGGCCAAGCCCCAGCCCATGACCATTGCTCAGTGCAGGGAAGGAATCTCGGGGCTCAAGAATATTCACTCATTTAACTCATCAGGAAGTGAAGACAACCGCTTCCTAATTCTCCAGGCCAGACACGTGCACAAGCACAGAGATTCTCGCGTCTGAGCTTGAGCACTACGCTGAGACTCCTCCAGGCTGTCCGACCCCGCCTCTCTACTCACCTTCCCCCATCCAGCAAACCAGGAGAGAAAAGAGGTCTGGCTGGCACTAGGGCTGATCCAAACAGCAGTGCCCGTTCCATACGTCCACCCAGAGGACACTTATGGATGAGACACCATGATGAGAGATGAGACCTGTTCTGAAACGGGCGCCATGGAAGAGCCTAGAAATGGCTCCGGCCAAAAGGAGGAAGAGGAAAAAGGGAAATGAAAGGCAAGGGCTCCAGAGAGAAGAGGTGTGAGAAAAAGGCAAAGAAAGGGCATGGAAGGGGGAAGGGCTGGGGAGGAGCACTTGGCAGCCCCCCCCCCTCTGGTGTCTGAGAGACTACAGCTGGGGCCGAGGCACAGGAAAATCTGCCTGGTCTCTTCCATGGCAAGAACATCAAAGCTGGTTCCCAGCCAGCCCAAAGGTAGCATCCTTTGAGGTTTGGCGGTGATCCGGCCATATTTCAGGCTGATCCGAAGCAGGCGGCGCCCCACCCCCTCCTGCCCGCCTGCCAGGAGATCCCCATCTGGGCTGTCTACTTAATACCCCATTAAGGGAGAAAATATACAGCCAGATCCCTCCCGGCCTCAGCTGCCCATTCCTCCGAAAAGATCAAGGCTCTCCTAAAAACTCCACAAACAGACTGCAGACTTGGGGAAAGGCAGGTAAAGCTCAACATGGCGGTGCCTAACGGGAGGGAGTATGACACCAGAGATCAGCAAGAGCTAGCAGGAGGGGAGCCCTCCAGGCCCAAGAAGAATGGCATGAGGTTCTCGGCGCCTTATTTACAGGTGGGGAAACTGAGGAACATAGCGGTGCAGTGATTGACTCCATATTGAGAGGCTCCAGGTTGTGGCTGATAATGTACACACCTCCACCAGCAGCCTGGGCCCTGAGAACTATTTATCTGCACAACCCTAGTTTTCCAAACTAGGAACCAGATTCAGAGAGGCTCAGACACCTCCTAGAGAACACACAGCAGAATTCTCCCTGATGGGCAAGGTGATGTGGGAGTGTCATATATCAATCTGTTGATTTCATTGGTTAAGCAATAAAGAAACTGCTAGGCCCATTGGATAGGCCCACCCTTAGGTGGGTGGAGTAAACAGAACAGAACGCTGGGAGGAAGAGGAAGTGAGGTCAGACTCCACAGCTCTCCTCTCCAGAGCAGACGCTAGAGAGAGACGCCATGCTACCTGCTCCAGGGAAGATGCACGCTATGAAGCTCCGACCCAGGATGGACTTAGACTAGAATCTTCCCGGTAAGCGCACCTAGGGGCGCTACACAGATGATTAGAAATGGGCCAAAGCAGTGTTTAAAAGAATACAGTATCTGTGTAATTATTTTGGGTAAAGCTAGCCGGGCAGGCGGCTTGGGGTGTTGGGGACGCAGCCCCACCGTCGCCCCTATTACTACAGCAAGGGATGGCAGGATTTAAGCTGAATACATCCAGGTCCCCTCATGCAGTTTACAAAGCCCAAGCAAAGCGTGTGTCACCTCGGCAGGGGGCTATCTCTTGTTCCTTGAGGCAACTGGTGAATGAATCAGTTGCCCTAATTTCTTGATTCATACTGGGCAGGGACTACTTCCTCTTGCAAAGGGCCTTCGTCTTCCTCTTTCCTCCCCGGGTCTCTGCTCCTTCCCACAGAGTCTCACCCAGGAACCTCAGGCCCCAGAATCCTTCAGGATTTTTACTGTCCACACCGGTCATCCACAGGTGTCTCTAAACTGCTCATCTGACCAAGGATCTCTCAGTCCCCAGGAAGATCAAACTGTTCCTCTGGACCGTTGGCTCACACTGTAAGACCCTGGTCTTAGCACCCAGTGAGCTGCTCTCCTGACATCTGTGGGATCAACATCAGATTGTCTGTTCCATGACTGTCCCAGGACCGGGACCTCTTTGCACCTACCTTCCATCCATCCTCCAATACTCTGGCCTCCAGACCTCTGCTCTCTCTACCTTCTAGCCTGCCACCAGGGCACCATCTGTCTACTCATCTCTTCTACTCACTCCTCCACAGGTCCTAAGGCTGGAAGGTCGAAGAGCCCCTTGAAAGTGAGGCACAGACATCCCTGAAGCCCACACCAGTAGAAATGGAGGTACAGAGGGCAGGGGGATCCTGGGCACTCAGAGTCAGCTGCCCCCTTCACAGTTCACCAACAGCCGACCCTGGCAGGGGGACCTCTACGTCCTCTCACCATCAGAGATAGAACAGTGAGCACAGGGTGAGCCAAGCAATTTTCCAGACCTAGTGGGGCTCGGCAAGCCAATTTGAACACAGAATAAACCTCTGGCCTCTGCAAGGGGGGCATAGCAAACAGTGTGAGCACACTAGCTGATGCCACCCCCACTCGGAGCAGACAGCGTGGCTGGGCCAGAGATGCTGCGCTCGGCTGCCAATTCCCGTCTCAGCAGAAAGCCTCCATTTTGCAGGGAGAAATTAATGGAGAGAGAGAAGCCTGGGAAATTACGAGTTGCCACCTGCAATTTCTCCCTCCAAGGAGAGCAGCACGATGGCTGATTAAAGTCGCAGCCACCCTGCCAGGCTGGGCCAGCAGCTGAGGACGGTCCACCTGCTAAGAGGCAGGTGGGAAGCAGCAAGGGGGACTACTAGGAGCCCCCCAGGCTTAGGCAGCCTCTCCCAGGGAATTCTGAAGAGGGAAGCCTCCAGTAAGGGAAACACCCTTCTCCCCTCATAACACTTTAAAAGGGATGGTTCACAGGCTGTCTATGGTACCCCATGAATTATGGGACAGGAGACGCACCTCCACCTGAGCTCCTCAGGCACGATGGGAGAATCATGGAAACGGCACCAGGGGAGAGAGCATCCCCTGTGCCTGAGGCTGAACCAGGCACCTTGGCCATTGTTGCTGGACTCCTCACCAGGATGCGGAGGTTCAAGAGGAAGGTCCTTCAAATGAGGAAACACGGGCCTGGGCACCAGCTGGAATCATCTGATGGCAACAGTGGGGCCTTGGTGACAGCACAGGGTGGACAGTTAAGCTGCAGGACAGTCACATAGCCTCTGCCACAGCTATGACCTACACGTTTGACCAGGAGCACACAGGTGTGGATCCCGGCCACCCTCCACCCCTAGATGGTAAGTAAGGGTAGAACTTCCTCTGGTCACCACCTAAGACTCCTTCCCCAATCCAGCCAAGGTTCTGTGATGGGTAGTGTAACTGTCACCTTGACAAAATCTAGAATCACCTGAGACCAGCTTCTGGGCATGCCTGTTGAGGGTTATCTTGACTAAGTTACCTGATGGGGAAAACCCATTTTAGCTGTGGCTGGTACCATTTCCTGGTCAGGAGAGCCTAAAACGGAGAAAGGCAGCTAAGCATAGGTGTGTATTCATCTCCCTGTCTCCTGACGGTGGACAGAATTTGCCCAGCTACTTCAGGCTCCAGCTGCTTGACTTCTTCCCCCTTGTAATGGACTGTGTCTTGACCTGGGAGCCAGCACAAACCCTTTCTCTGTAACACAAATTCTAATTGGTTTTAATAATAAAAACCCGAAGTCAGATATTAGGGGATGAAAGCTGAAAGATCAGAGAAACAGAGCAGCCAGTCACTAAAGTCACTAAAGTGACTCTCCAAATGTTCAGATTGACTAGGCAAGATCCTGTCTCTATGACTCCTCAGACTGAATCCTGAGCTCCTGTCTCCTGTCTAACTTGCCTCTCTCAGCCCTGCTGTCTTTCTTCCTGTCTCCACCTTCCTAGTGCTGGGATTAAAGGTATGAACCAACACAACCCGGCTCTGTTTCTCTTTTAGACTGGATCAATCTTGTGTGGCCCAGAGTGGCCTTGAACTCACAGAGATCCTTCCTTCTCCCAAGTTCCCGGATTAAAGGTGTGTGCCACCACGCCCGGCCCCTGTGGCTTACTCTGATCTTCAAGCAAGCTTTATTTCTTACATCACAAACAAAATAACATCTCCCCCTTAAACAGCTTTGTCAGAGTATTTATCATGGCAACAGGATCCATCCACACTCAGGATTTGAACAAGGATGTGTGACAAAGGTGGCAGCCAAGTCATCTCTCGGGAAGTCTGTTACGTCTATTCAGACCGGAGCTGGACCACTCCTTCCTTCCGGGAGTCCACTGACCTCCAGGTCCTTCGGATCCCAGTCCTCATTAGGATGTGAATCCAGACTGAAGTGTGAAGAGCTGCTCTCACCCTCACACCTCCTGCTGCTCTGGAGATGGACCACAGGAGCGAAAAAGCCACAGAGATGGGACTCTAGCAGCTCCAGCGCTGCCGGCACCAGGCACAGCAAATGCCACCAATACCAGCAGAAGCCCAGGCCTCCTGAGCTAGCTCTTAGCTTAGTTACTACTCATCGGTAAGCCAAAGACCTCCATGACTGGTTCTCTGGTTCTTCTGGCTCTCCCCTGCCTATCCATGACCCTAGGTAGGTTCTCTCTGAGCCCCAGCTTGGTCAGCTAGGAAGCAGCGTGCTGTGGCATCCTTCGGGAAGTGAACTTTGAGGCACCACTATCTTCCAGCTCCCTGGCCATGGCCGTATATTATAATAATGGCCTTGGCCAATAGGGGCGCAAGCTATTAGAATGAGTTAAGACCAGATTAATCTGCTTAAAAAAATATGCCTGGTTTTTACGCTGTGCATTCCCTCCTAACAACTCAGGCTCCTTCCAGGCCATTATCTCGTTTTATCGTTAATTCAATTCCATAAACATGTATTAAGTGTCTATTATGTGCAGAGCCCTGGTCTGGTAGCTGGGGTGGGGTGGAGGGCCATGGGGGAACACCCAGGTATCTAGAGTCTGGCCAGGACCTATCTGACCTTCAGGCCCGGCTCCTGAAACTGGGGGCAGTGTGAGAAGGCTCAGAGCAAGGGTGAAATTGTCAGGGTATTGCTTCCTGGAGGGCAGTGAGGACTGGGGATAGAGACGGCGGCATTTTGCAAAGTAAGGCCTTCTGTGTTCAGACTTAGTTATGCGCTCACATCCACGGGCTCCCCTTCCAGTCACTCAGGGGTATGCACTGATGTCACTGCCTCTAGCACCAAGTGAAGAAACTGAGGCTTAAGGAGGTAATTTTCTGGAAGACCCTGTAAACTCAAAATCAAACCTCAACTAGACTTCAGCTTTTTTTTTTTAAAAAAAAAAGTTTATTGTGGTTATTTCTTTTGTATGTGTGGCACACGTGCCACAGTGCACATGGTTATCAGGACAACCTAGAGGAATCTGTTCTTTCCTTCCACCATGTGGGTCCTAGGGACTACACTCAGATCATCAGACTTGGTAGGAAATGCCTTTACTTAAGAGAGCCTTTTCATTGGCCCTAAATTTCAAATTCTATAGGTATATCCCAAGGGTCTCTGAAGTGCTGGGTAGGCACAAAACATCTAAGAATAAATGAAGGAATGAATGAACACACACACATATACACATACACACACACACACTAAGCATCCCCATACTCAAAGCTGAATTTGATCTCTCTGATGGTAGCAGGGAGAAGGTAGGGACCAGACAGGTGCTGTCACCCTATGGAAAAAGCTGGGTAAGGAATTAGACCTGATCCAGAGCTTGGTACTGCCTCAACCTGGCCAGCCAGCTCTCTGGGCCTCAGGGAGGACAAACATAGACCGGTTCTGCCCATAGTCATAGGAACTGTGTGGTGTGTCCACAAAGGCCTTGGAGTGACACTCACTGAGGGCATAGGGGCACTGGTGCCTGCAGAGGGTGGAAGGCTGACAAGATGCTGGCCCGGACCCATGCTAGGAAAGCCACTGGAGGACCAGAGGGAGCTGGAGCTGGGGATCAGGGGAGGGCAGTGACACATGCTCTCTCTTCTGAGGAAGGAATAGAGACAGTTACCAGGCTCCTCACATTGCCAAGATTGCCCTGGTAAGGACTTCTATGCAGCTAATGACCCACGGGGACACGTACTTGTAGCTTCCCATCCCCAGCCTGCCCTGCCAACCTCGAGGGGACCTGCTAAGGGAACAGACAGAGACAAAAGACTAAAGAGTCTGGAAGCTGCCAAAAGCCAGGGCCCGTAGTACCAGGACTACAACAAGAGCATATGCCAGGGAGTTCCATTCGGCAGCCAGGCTCTGCTGGCACTCCTCACCTGGGCTCCCTCCCAACTCAGGCCTGGCCACCTCCCCAGTCTCTGTCCTAACTACTCCTCTTCTTCCCCTGCCCTGCGCACCTCAGCCTCCTTCCCTCCCAGTCATACCCTTTCTCACTCACTCACAGACCCCTTTGTCCACACAGCTCTGACGTCAGCAGCGCCCTTCTGCTCCCTCTCATCCAAGAAGATGCGGTTCTGCATCTAGAGTCCCTGAGATGATTCCCATGACTTCCCCGCCTGCCAGGCCCGGGGTGGAACTCCCCACTCTTCACTAAAGAGGCAGAGTTGGCTTTCAAGTTAAGGTTAGGCTTTTAGTAACTAAATGCCGAGATCTGTCGTCTCTTTGAGCCTTGCTCTCCTCGCCTGTAAAGCGAGGGATGAATGAATGAAGCACACATGGAAAACTTAGCGCATCAGCATGCTCCGAAGTTGGCTAAGTCTACCTAGATCCCGATCCCCAACCCTCCCAGTCCTGGCTCCCTGTGCCCCATAGCAGCTGAACCAGAAGGCAGAGCCACCTATTCTGCTTGGGGAAGCCACGAACGCTTCCCCAGGGAAGGAGATATACATCTATGCAGACTCTGAAGGAGGCTTAGGGCAGTGACAGTCGCATGCTACTCATGCATCAAACACATGCTGAGGGGCTATGAGCCAGGAAGTACTGGTTCAATGAGAAGATGAATGGGTGCCGGGGACACAAAATCTGCATCCCAGTAACATCTCTGGGGCAGGCAAGCAGTAACGGGGATCTCATAAATGATTCATTGATTCCAGCTGTCTGGAGGGTCAACAGGAGGGAGGAGGTGCTGAGATTACAAATGGCAGGGATCCATTCTGGCTGTCTGTGTGCCTGTCTCTGTCTTCTCTGTGTGTGCGCGCCAGAACAGCTGCGGTTCATCCAGACGCAAGACATGAAGAGAACATTCCAGGCAGGAATGTTCCTGGAGGAAGAAAAGGGTATGGTTTTAGAGAAGTGATGGCCTTGTGACAGAAGGACCTGGAGTGGCACTGCGCCTGGCACTGTGCGCTCATCTCCAGACAACAGGAAGCCAGGGCAGGCGCCCCAGACAGGAAGGTTTAGGTACCCCATGACCTTGCATGTTCCAAGGCAGGGAAAAAACACCAGCTAGGTAGATCTGTGGCCTGCAAAAAAAAAAAAAAAAAAAAAAAAAAAAAAAACCCTGGGAACCCTGAGGGTTGTACAGCCATGTGCACAGGCACTCGATGCCTTCCCCAGCCGAGTGGCACAAACAGATTGATGAGGCCCAGGCTCAATCCATCTTGAGTTTAGCTCAGCTTCTGGCTGTATCCTGGTGACACTGGCTCATCAATACTGGAGAAAATACGGCCTGGAGGAAGACCAATTAGGAACAGCACCACAGACTGAGGACGAACAGTACAGTGTCTACCGATCACTGCCCTCAGAAAATGGGCACACCAGCCGGGCGGTGGTGGCGCACGCCTTTAATCCCAGCACTCGGGAGGCAGAGGCAGGTGGATCTCTGTGAGTTCGAGACCAGCCTGGTCTACAAGAGCTAGTTCCAGGACAGGCTCCAAAACCACAGAGAAACCCTGTCTCGAAAAACCAAAAAAAAAAGAAAGAAAGAAAATGGGCACACCAGCACACCAGTACGGGAATAGGAGCAGGGCACAGGTGGGGACCAGGCTGCTGAGCTGCTGCCCGTGCACAGTCTGCCACCTGCCAGGCCCTGCAGTCAACTGAGCTGTTGTCCTATGGTATGTCCCATACGATGCAGCATATACTCAGGGAAGCAGATAGGGGCTCCTCGGGGCTTCACCTCCTGTAAGAAGTCTGGGTGAGAAAGACCATTCACAGCCTGTGTGTGTGTTTCTGTCCAGAGTTAAGTGCTCCCTATGCCTAAGTTTCCTTTATTAAGAAATGGGGGAAAGTATGGGATAGCTTTTCGTAGTGCAGTCGTTAAGCTCAGAGGGACTGTTCTGGACGTCCAGCAGGGCCATCCCAGCATCGCATGTCCACACCCAGGACAGGAAGAAGGTAGAGGCAAAATCACAAAAGGAGTCAAAAAGACCTGACCTGGTCATCTGCATTGCAAGGCAGGAATTTAAAGACTGAGCCCAGGGCCACTGTAACAAGGGCAGCAATGGCTTCATCCGTGGTGCCCTGAAAACACAAGAGCCTGCTGCTTGTCCTCCTGACAGCCTGCTTTCCATCTCTTCCGTAAGATAAGCCTTGGCCTCCTCAGCTCACAGGTTACCCAGAAGCTGGGACTCAAAGGGGGTTCTGTCCTATAGAGTAACATTCTATAGGATTCACATTTTAAGAGAACCTGGACATAGCCAGACAGTGGTGGCACACGCCTTTAATCCCAGCACTCGGGAGGCAGAGGCAGGCAGATCTCTGTGAGTTCGAGGCCAGCATGGTCTACAGAGTGAGTTCCAGGACAGCCAGTTACACACAAAAACCCTGTCTTGAGGGGGGAAAAAAAGACCCTGGACAGGACAATAGTAATGCTGAAAAAGGGATCAGCTGGCTGAACACGATGGCACATTCAGGAGTGAAGGCTGAAGGATTAGGAGTTCAAAGTCAATTTAGTAACCTATGTAACTAAGTAACACAACATCAGCTACACAGTAAGAGAAGCCTGGACTACCTGAACGCCTGTCTCAATCAGGAAGGATGAGAGAAAGAAAAAGAAGAAAGAAAAAAAGAAAGAGGGGGCTGGAGAGATGGCTCAGTGGTTAAGAGTATTGCCTGCTCTTCCAAAGGTCCTGAGTTCAATTCCCAGCAACCACATGGTGGTTCACAACCATCTGTAATGAGGTCTGGTGCCCTCTTCTGGCCTGCAGACATACAGACAGAATATTGTATGCATAATAAATAAATAAAATATTTTAAAAAAAAGAGAAAAAAAGAAAGAGGGAGGGGAATTGAAGGAAGGATCAAGTAGGCATAGGAGTACATATCTGTCAATTCTAGCACTCCAGAGACGGGGGCAGGAAGATTGTAGATTCAAAGCCAACCTCACGGATAAGAGGAAAGGAAAAAAATGAAGGAAGAAGCAATGCTAATGGTTAGGAAAAGAAAGGAAACACTGAGGATGAGGGAGGGACTTTGAAGTCACTTTGCAGAAACGGGCCGTGCTGTTTTGGATCTTGAACGTTCCTCAAAGGCTTTATGAGCATTTTTTGACTGGACGCTATTGGGAGGTGGTGGAAAGTTTGAGGGCATGGCAGATGGAAGTCTTCAGGGCACTGCGGCATGCCCTCTGAGGGAACTGTGGAACACCAGTCTCCTCTGATTCCTGGCCATGAGGAAAGCACTTTTGCTCCGCTCCACACTCCTGCTACAGGCCCGAAAACAATAGGAGGAATGGACCATGGACGACACTCAAAGCTGTGAGCCCAAACAAACCTTCTCTTTGTAAGTTGGTATTTCAGGCACCTGTTACTGTAATGAAAGGCTGACCACACAGGGAGGGTTGGTAGGGTGTGCTCAACTGGCTAGCACACTGAGCAAGGGAAATCACTGAAGCCTCAAAAGTGTCATAAATGAATGAATGGATGATATTAAACAAGCCACTGGGTGGGGCTCGGCAGGGAGCCTCCAGGACTTCATTACTGACCCCTCCCAATTGGTTTCCCTTTGGTCAGAAAGACCCCTGGGAAACTCACATTGCCATGGCTCTGACTGCCTGATGTGAGACAGGGACTGGAATGAAATCTTTCTGGATGTAGCCGCGGGCAGAGCGGGAGCTCCATGGCTGGACTTTTCCTTGTGGATAGGAGCTTGATGGGGTTGGCCAGATAAGACACAGTCCACAGAAGAGCCCATAGAAGGGGCTATAAAAATGTATATGGGAAGATGAGTGCTGGAGAGGTCAGATTCAGGAACTGAGGCAGCCCTCACCTCCTGAGTACATTCGCTGGGACCAAAGTCCTCATTCTCTTCCACCACAACTATCTTCTCTCCCAACCAGTGGTTGGCCTGGCCTGGCCTGGCCATCTCTGCCTTAGGCTCCTCTTCTGAAAGGTGGCAACAAACATTCCTTCATGAAGAGGCCTGACTCAGATCTCTGAAGTGCCAAGCATCTCACTCCTGAGTCTACAAAGCAGATTAAAGTGCTGGGTGTCTAGCCTCTGATCAACTTCTCCAGGCCCTGTGCCCTTTCCAGGGACCGCATGTCTGCACAGCCCAAGACAAAATACCCACAGAAGAACAGCTGGATCCAGGCAGTGAGGATGAGAGCCAGGGAGGCATACTGTTCTCTGCTCAGGCCGCTTCATGTCAGCTCGAAGGCTCTTAACCTTCCCAGTCTGGGCTCCCTTGTCAGGCCCATATCATCAGCACACTATACAGCTACCAGTAAGGAGGACGCTCCATGGCTGGATTTGCCCTTGTGGATGGGGGCTTGATGCACCTGGCCAGATAAGTCACACAACATCCCTATCTAGGAAAGCAGGTGCTAATGTCTTCCTGGAGGCTCTGTCGGGAAACATGTGTCGGCAGTTGGTACTTAGTAGGCCTACAGGAGGCAGAAACAGCTGCTGGGACATACCGAATCTCTGGCACACAGCAGAACTTTAATACCAATGTGTGCAGACTTCACAGGCTAACAAGGTAAAGTTACCTGAGAACTCCAGGTGGCCTGAGCTCACCCAGCCCAAAGCAGTGCCCTCTCCAGGTTTGAGTGACAGGTGCAGCCCTGCCCAGGGGACAAGCTCCCTGGTGTTCAACCTCACTATTGTTCCTGCCTCCTGGGAGACGCGGCTCACACCCAACACCCCACACAGTTCCTCCAGGGCTTTTTTTTTTTTTAATCACCTGTCAGCATCAATCTTGCCTTCCCCAGGATGCCTCTGGGGTTCTGTTAGGACTCTGGTCTACCCCTGTGTACCCCAGATGACTCCAAGGCACCTAAGCCAGGCTCACAGCAGTCTAAACAGCCAATCTCAGCTCTAACAGTGCAGCAAGAGCCTTCATCTCAGGTCCTCTGTAAAGTCTTTTCTCTGCCTAGAATGCTCTTTCCCAAGCTCTGGGCATGTCTGGCTCCTTCCTGTGTGTCACTTTCTAGGGTTACAATAGGACTCTGTCTGCTGCGCCCAGTGGATTCCAGGGGAGCAGAGAGCCTTGTTCTTGAGGGCCCTGGATCCTGATGGGGGCTGCCCTATAGGGCACCAGCTCAGGGACCTCAAGATAAACTTGGAGGTGATGTATGCATCTGGAACTGGCTAAATTCGTCTCTCTGGACGTGTGCTCGTGCTCAGGGCAGACGCCTAATGTGAATCGCTTCTGTCATCAGGACACGAAGGGGCTTGACACAGACCAGCTGCTGCCGCCGAAGGACAGGCTGCCAGAGCGCCGATGGGCTCTCAGCAAAATTGATGGCCGCTGTCAGAAAGTGATTTCCCCACGGCCGCGTCGCAGGCCCTCAGAGGAGCGCAAATCCCAGGCAGCGATGCCTCCTGTGGCAGAGGGTGGGCAGCCAGCCAGGCAGGGGGCCAGGCGGGCAGCCAGGCAGCCCACACCTGGCCCAGCTGCTTTCCAGGTCCCAGGGGGGAGGAGAGAGCAATTAGCAGGGAAAGGAGCCCACAGGCCTGCGCCCAGGAGGTGGGAGGTAGAAAGGAGGGCCAGCGGAAAGGACAGAAGCTACTCCATGCTCCCTCCATTCACTCTGCTCAGCACAAGCACCCAAAGTGCGCTGAATGGCTGGCTGGCTGGGTAGCTGGATGGATGGCCATAATTTACAAGTACTGAAAGGCCTCTGAAAGACAGAATTTCTCAGTGGACCAGAAGGTAGGGAGCAGCATGATGGTCTGGGCACCAGTACCCAGTCACTTCACTTTGGGCCAGCAGCACCTCCCCATCCCGAACCAGTATCCCTCGCTCTCAGTGCAGTATCACCTTCTGTCCGTGCTCTCCCACAGGTGGGAGGTGGCAGGGAACCGGACCAGAACACACCAAACCAGTAATTTGTCACATAATTCTTCAAAACTGCCCGGCTGATGCCTGAGAACCAGGGTAGACGGCAGGCTGAAGTGAGTGCAAGACTACCACAGGACACAATCCAGCCTGCGAGGGAAAGCCCAGAAAGGGTCAGGGCGTCCGCAGGCACTGTCACCCAATAGGAGTGACGCCAGCTAGAATCTTAGGGCTCTGTGCCTAGCCAGGGATCCACTCAATGGGGCTCTGCCCAAGGCCCTCGAGAAAGCAGGGAGTGGGGCAAGTGGGGCTGAAGGCAAGGAAGGCACAGAGAGCAGGCACACTAAGAGACCAGCACATCCAAGCCAGGTACAAAGAGATGGCAGAGGAGGACAGGTAACCTAGTGGGTAAAATGGGTATAGAGGCAGACAAAATAATTTACAGTCATTTATTCATTCGAACACTCACTGACTCCATTCCTTGTCAAGGTTCTGAACGGACTCTGGGACCTAAACTGAGTGAGACTCCCACATCCCTGAGGACAGCTCTACAGGTCCACAGGAGTGGCCGGGACCAGGAGCCGGTGCTCATATGAATGGGCAGGCACTGAGGCCAATGGGAAGGAAAAGGAGTATGGTCAGGATGATGACAAGATGTCCTGTGAGGGTGTGACATCTAGAAATGTATAAGAATTTGGGGGTCTCTGCTCAGTCCCCTGGATCTATGGGCCTGGGGTGTACCATGTTCATTGCCCTTGGTGCTGCTGCTGTTCTGTCTCCTGCCTGCTCTGCTGGTTTCTCAAGATGCAGGAAGCCTCACTGACTGGAGAGCAGGATCCCCCTAGAACTCCTACAGCCCTCAGTGCTGACCCCATCCCAGCATCAATACCAAGGGGCTCTCAGGGCTCACACATGCACCTCCAGATCTAGCAGTGAATTCCCTGAGGGCCAGACCACACAGTGCCATCAAGATAGCCAGTACCCTCGTGGTGAGCAGTAAGGAAGTAGGGGTCTTGGAGGAGGGAGAATTGGCTTCCAAGACCCTGTGGGGGCAAGCAAGATCCATTATCCTTTCCAGGAACTTCTACGGGTCACTAGGCAAGGCCCAACACATAGGATACAACAAGGGGTCCAGCATGGCCCTTGTCCATTGGTCCCATGAGCCTGGTCTCATTTACAAGGTTCCTAGAAGCTCTAGAGGTTGCATAAAGATCAGTTGCCACCCAAGGCCCTTCCCAGCATCCCAGGTAGCCCTGCACCAACCTCATGGCTCCTGAATATATCTACTATGGACAGAGCCTAGTGCCCCATGCCAGACCCCATCTCCATTTCCAGATTGCCAAGCTCATCCCTAGAAGGCAACTGGGATGTAAACATTGATATCCCCATGCCCAATCAGGAATCTCAGGGAGGCCAGGGGCAATTCTCCCTTCATGCGCAGAAGGCCACACCCCTTCCAGGGCCAGAAAAGAGACCTTAGCAGGGAACACCTCATATCCGTGGCAGCAGCTCTTCCCTCCCACACCTACCCACCACTCCTAGGAGAACAAACGTTCACATACTGTAACTCCACAACTTCATGCTACCACATGAGCTGCAAAAGCCAAGGCCATCTTCTATCCACGGAAGGAACACCCTGACTACCAGGGGCTCCAGAGGGGTGGAACTGTTTTCATGCCACTAACACCACTGTCAATACCACCACCTCCTTTTGAGCTGCCTCACACCCAGGCCTCTCCAGTCCTTCTTTTCTTCCTGAAGCTGGCATGGAACACATCACTCCGCTGCTCCAGTGCCATCGGTGGCTCCCACTGCCTTGTGAATCACGGCCAGACTCCTTGGCTTCCAGTCCCTGATGCTGGCATCAGTAGCACTTTATGGTCTCATCCCCAAAACTTCAGCCAAAAGTCACCCTATCCTCAAATCCAAAATGTCCCTTCCTGACTCTGTGCCCACAGCTTCTCTCCTTGGAATATTTCTTCTCGAAGCTCCTTCACGGCCAAGTAGAAAGTGTGCCCCAAAGGTCTCAAGGCTTTGGCGATCTCTGCAGGCCCCTGGAGCCCCAAAAGAGAGCACCAACTACAGTACATGTCTGCCTCAGCTGCAGACCAAGTGCTCCACATGCCAGGCTGGCTGACTCACTCCCACACCCTCAACACTTGCTGGAACGAATAAATTACCTCATTTAGCCACAGAGCACGCCTGGCTTGAGTGTTGGCAGTTCAGCCAAGAGCCCTCGCGTGGAAACCACCACACTGAAGGTGGCAATATTTCACCTCACCTAGAAATGTGCTGTGAATGCTGGCGTCTCAATGGAGCAAGCGTTTGTGTGCAGCTGGGAAGTGGAGCATCGATGGCAAGCTCTGGTTTAAACACACATGAAGGAAACCTCCAACTCCAACTGCACAGGGCCCACCATGCCCCCCCTGGGTCTCTTCACCATTCTGCGGGGAACACAACAGGAAAAGTACCTCCATTTCAGAGACGAGTACTGGCTCAGAAAGGCCACGGTGGGCCCACAGAGGCCTTGAATGTCAGGCTGGCATCACTGTGCTTGTCCCTACCTACTCGGGTAGTTGGTAGCAGGGGTGGATGGGGCAGCAGAGCTGCTGGAGAGCAGTTCTCTAGCCTTGTCACATGCTGAATGAGAAGGGTAGAAAAAGGAAACTATAGGGGCCCAGGGTGATCCACCCGCACAGGCCTGATGAGAGAAACAACAGCCAGCCAGCAGGACCCAATTAGGCATATGGCTTCAAAGGCACCCAGGAGCCAAGACGAGCCAGACCCTGCTGGAGCCTAGGCAGGGAATCATCATGGCTTCTCCCTATGTGTGCCAGCCCAGCCCCGGGTAGCCCAGTTGGCTATGCTCCCAGAGCCCTATGGAGCAGGCAGGCCCAGGCAGCAAAGACCTCATTGGAGTCCCAACAAGCCTCAGTACAGGGTATGCCAGGGACAGACTGGGTCCTGACCCCACAAGCACCCCCATGCATTTTTACCTACCAGCGGCCCTAGCTGTGGCCACAGACCCTGCTAGGACACCCTAGGCCCCACCCTATTTTCCTAGTCTTATTTGCATATGCTAATTAGACACACATCCCTTGCTTCCCTTGGAGCCAGCTTGTTTGGGGAACGGCTGGATCTGGCTATACCTGTACCATGCTGATGTCACGCCGAGCTATTTCCAGCCTGGTTGCCATGGGAACCACAAGGCCTCAGCTCCAGTTAGGAGTTCAATATATAATTTACTTACTCCCCCATCCCCCCAGCCCCACCCCAAAGAGATTGGGGCATATGGGGAACAATTGGCTAAAATATACAATAACACCCTCCACTTCTCTTGGAGGCCTGTGAGAGTAGAAGGGAGGAAGGGGGCAGGAGAGCAGCACAGTGGAACGGGTAATCCATTTTTTGAAAAGAGTGGTGGCAGGGGGGAGATAACTCCCTTCTTTAAGGAAAGATGGGAGCTTAGCACTTGGGAACTTCCAGGGAGAGACTCAGGCTTGGCCAGGGGTGATACAGAGCCCTCTGCCCTATGGTAGCCCAATGCTGTCAGGCAACCCTTCATCAGGAATATCAGAAAGATAGTACCCTCAAGGAAGGACCTACCTGCTTCTGTGAATCTTGGAGTCTTATGAAACCACTACTAATTCAGCTGGCACAGTCTGGGCACCTCTACACACACAGATGTTCCCAGGACCTGCTGCCAAATGTAGGGGCCACCCGCCACCTCCAGGCTGGGTGTGTGGTATACTCACGATGGACCCAGAGGCTGGCTGAAGCCAGAAGTCATAGAGTCAGTCAAAGGTGGCACTTGCCTTACTGAAACTCAAGCTACAGGCAGCATTTAGACATTTGCTCTGTGTACTCCCTGCGAGGGGTGCTGGGGACACAGGAGGGCTCAGGCACAGACCTTCACACAGGGAGCCCTTAGGCTGGCTGCAGAGAGGGGATCACAGTACCCAGAGGGTCCACTTTACAAGTAATGTGAGCACGGGGCTACAAGGACATCTCTAAGCATGTGACGACCAGAGGTAGTCAGGGAGAAGAGGACACTGCAGGAGCAACCACAACACCAATGCCAGTTGCCTCTCCAGTGCTGCCCTTGTGGCCCTCAGCAAGTCAGAGCCTGCCTCCCACTCCAGTTCCTGGGCTCTTCTAGTCCTGACCCTACCAGAAGGAACCACAGACATGACCGTGAGAGTTGTCAACCTGACAGAATCTAGAATCATCTTGGAGACGAGCCTTTGGGCATGACCAGATTGGGGGATGGGGTCTTGACTGCATCCACTGATGTAGACGACCCATCTTGACTGTGGGTGGGACCATTCCCTGGACAGGGGATCCTTGACTGAACAAAATGGAGAAAGTCAGATGAGGAGCAACATGGATTCACCCCACTGTTTCCCGACTATAGATAGGACATTAAGAACTGCTTTCAACTCCTGCTACCTTGATTTCCCCACCATAAGGGACTGCGCCTTGATCTGCGAGCCAGAATACAGCCTTTCTCCTCCAAGTTGCTTTTTCCCAGAGCATTTTATCACAGCAACAGGAAAAGAATCTAAGGCCACCATGCCTTTATCCATCAAGTTAGTGCCCATCTCCCCGCATGTCAATCACCTGGGAAGCCAGAGGATGGCCAGTGAGCACAACTGCTGCATCTTGAGGTGGGACACACAGTAGGTGCTCAGTATGTGTGCAGGGATGGAGGACAGCATGAACATACCTGCAGGCACAGAAATGAGCAAGGCATGTGCCCGCGGCCTCATCAGAGCATCAATCCATCCTAAACGCTGGGGACTAACCATTCACAACACGCAGGGCTGCAGAGGTGACAGCTCCGGTCAGCTCCAGGAGCCTTGAGCATTCACAGCTGTGTTTGTCCACACCTCGGCTGCCTGCCTCCCTCACTGCCCCGGTAATGTACACACAGCCTCCCAGGAAACTACAAAAAATGAGTTAATATAACATTATGGCTGAGAATTTAAATACACAGGAGTCAGGCAACACAGACTTACAGTTCCCCAAGCAACTGTAAAAACCACGCAAGCAATTCAGGAGCAAAGGCGGGAGTGGATTTAAGGCCTTCTTGGCCACTGGCGGACTCCAGTGGCTGCACCCTGACCTCTCAGACAGATGGTCCTTCTAGTCCCAAGGAACACTGACGTGAGGGATGAGCTACCCAGGCCACGTGGCTCACTGGACACAATCCTTCAGAGACACCAAGGAGCTGCCAGCAGGAGCTCTGGGACCCCACCCCATGGTCCTGTCAGCTGCACCTCCAGCTGTGCCTACACCTGTTCCGGGCTCCATGGCTAGCCTCTAAGGGCTCAACACTTGCATGTGCCTCTGTGCTCCTGTTCATTCTGCAATGCATGTGTCACAGGGCCACTGTCCAGGACTCTTGTTCCCCTTTTCCTGCCTCAAATGATACAAGAAAGCAGGCTTAGGGTGGAGAGACAGCTCAGTGGTTAAGAGCACTGGCTGCACTTGCAGAGGACCGGGGTTCAATACCCAGCATCCACATGATGCTTACAACTATCTGTAACTCCAAGCACCCTCTTCTCAATGCCATGAGCATAAGACACTCATGTGTACACAGACATACATGCAGGTAAAACACTTACATAAAATAATGAAAAAAGGGGAAAAGGAATAGGAGGAGAGAAGGGAGGGGAGACTGTGGCCAGAATGTAAAATAAATTTAAAATAAAATAAAACAAGGAGGAGGGGAAGAGGAGAGGGAGGAAGAAGAGGAGCACAGGCCCAGGTCCTGTTGGGTTCTCAGCAAACTCCATACCTACAGTCTTTTGTTTTGTTTTTTGTGCTTTATGTTTTTTTTTTTTTTTTTTTTTTTTTTTTTGGTTTTTCGAGACAGGGTTTCTCTGTGGTTTTGGAGCCTGTCCTGGAACTAGCTCTTGTAGACCAGGCTGGTCTCGAACTCACAGAGATCCGCCTGCCTCTGCCTCCCGAGTGCTGGGATTAAAGGCGTGCGCCACCACCGCCCGGCTGTGCTTTATGTTTTTGAGACAAGATTTCTCTATGTAGCCTTGGCTGTCCTGGAACTTGCTTTGTAGACCAGGCTGGCCTCGAACTCACAGAGATCTGCCTGTCTCTGCCTCTTGAGTGCTGGGATTAAAGGCGTGAGCTCATACTTACAGTGTGAGCAAGTCACCAGTTCAGCTGGTGCCTCAGTCGCCCCATGTGTGCCAATTCCTACCTCAGATGAACCAACATTCATGCTTGGTAGACCTGAGCTGCAGTGACTGTCACCACTACCCCCACTGCTGTTGCTACTGTTTTCCTTCCTCAACCAAGAACCCCAAGAACCGCAAAACACAAAACACGGAGGGAAGAACCAGTGTGAGGGAGTGCATCTGTGAGGGATGCCTGAGCCGGACAGATCGTGAGCCCAGCACACACTGAAGCCCTTTCCTGTCTTCTAAGGCTGGCTGAAAGAGTGGCAGGAGAGACCTTCCCCTGATGACTAGATGGTGAGATTAAAGGCAGGCAGTAATGAGTTAGGGTCTCCCTGGGGGGTATGGGGAGGAGACACTGGGGAGAAGAGGTTGGGAGAAGTGCGGTCAGAGGTTTTGTTTCTGAGACTTGGGCCGCTTCTGGGAGCACATGGCCAGCAGGATTCTCACAGGGCTGAGGGAACCACTGCAGCAGCTGGAGCCACAAATGAGCGCTGGGAATGGCTCAAAATGACAGGGCTCCCCATCTTCAGGCCCAGATTGGGTCACTCACATGGCTCAGTCTTTTGGATTAAAGTCCTTGTGAGAAGACTTTACAGGTCCTGTATCTGGCAGAGTCTGGGTCCTGGGGAAGGCTGATTAGAACAGCAAGATAGAGGGGGGGGGGGTGCCACAGAGGTGCCAACATGTAGGGGAGTCACTCTAGCAAGACCTGGGTTCTGAGGATGCTGCAGCTGGAGGCACTCAGATCATCTGGTTAAAGTAACTGGCATCATGGAGAGGAGCCATGTGTTCAGCTGGAGGAGTGTAATAACAGTTAGGAGTTAGGGTGACAGAGTAGGAGAACTACTCCTGGTTAGCTGGCGGTGGCTCTCAGAGCAGGTAACGGCTGAACTAAGCAATGCATGGCCATGGGTAAGGGTATTCCAGAGAAACTGCAGGTGCAAAAGCTTGGAGGCAGGGCCAAGCCCAGCATGATGGAGCAGCAGGAGAGAGGTAGCCAGGCAACAGGGCGAGAACATGGCAAAGATGAGCGCCAGTTAATGCTACTCAGTTCAAGGCCCAGAGCCAAAGGCCCAGGTCTGAATACCAGCATAGAATCTCAGATTCCTCATATGGAAAACAGGGGGTGATATCTATAACCAATGCTTGAAGGGGCTGTGAGGCATGAGCCTATCACTGGAAATCCAGGCAGGTACCATGGGAACCTGAGCTGCTGCTCTTATTACGGGAAGGTACGGGAGCCCAACATACCCACAATGGCAATCAGGAAACACGAATTTAACTCCACAGGCCCACAGAGTTGGGAGAAGGGACACAGTAGAAAGCAGAAGCAATGACAGCACAAGAAGACCCATCCCCTCTGCCACTTGCTTGGAATAGTGTGGCATGCTGACATCCTTTTCTGTCACCCAGAAATGGACATGCTTCCCAGCTTACAAGACAGGACACAGAAGAATCCCAGGTTGAGGTTCACAGGACAGGAGTCAAGTAGCAGTAACCTTGCACCTGGCACAGGGCTAAAGATAATGGATGGATATATGCAAGGATGGGTGATGCATGCATGCATGGATGGATGCATGGAGGAACAGACAGAAAGATGGACAGCAAGCAGAAAGAGTCAGATACCTCACTAGTAACCTCGCTTCATGCTTCCCCAGGACCCATGCAGCTCACTGGCCCCCAGATACTCAGTGGTCCCAGCACCTGCATGTATCCCTGGCTGTTCTAGAACTGGGCCATGAATGGGGGATGTATCTTTCCAGGAGATCAACAGTGCCCCCAGGCTGGCTTGGATGACAATGGCTTCTATGAAAAGTGTCCTTAAACTATTCCCTCCCACCTGTTGGCTTCTCATCAACCTCCTCCTGCCATCTGGCAAGTGGGGCCTCTGTGCCAGGCCCACTTGACTGTCACAGCGACCCCACATGTCCTGCCCAACAAATCTTCTTCGCATCCCCAAAGGTATTGCTTCAAGGCAGGGCTGGCACCAGCCAGGACCATCTGCTCAGCCCGAGGGAGGGGCAGGAGCTAAGATTTCACTTTATCTGATGTATCTGTGGAGCAGCATGGAGCTGGGCATCCTGCCAGGTGACCCCTGTGGGTAGGGGACCAAAGAGGGCCAAGTCCTGGACCTCAATAAGCTCATATCAAAATCAGGGTCAAAGCTGAGTAGTTTCGAGTAAAGAGCCACTGAGGGTGGGAGAATAGGGTTTGCTGGCCTGTCTGGGTTTCCAAGAGAGGCTGTGTGTGCAGGACAGGGAGGAGATGGCACTTCAAGCAGAAGGCCCCATGGGAGCAAAGGCCTGGCATCTCCAAATGCAAGAGACGAGGCTGAAGGTAAGAGGCAGAGTGGGAAGGCCATGGCGTCCCTCCAGGTGTACAGGGATACAGGGTTAGTATGCATTCAAGGCATCGAGGTGACGCCTGCTTCCTTTTTTTTTTATTTTATTTTATTTTTATTTTTTCGAGACAGGGTTTCTCCGTAGCTTTTTGGTTCCTATCCTGGAACTAGCTCTTCTAGACCAGGCTGGCCTCGAACTCACAGAGATCTGCCTGCCTCTGCTTCCCGAGTGCTGGGATTAAAGGCGTGCGCCACCACCGCCCGGCCAACGCCTGCTTCTTTACACATCTGATTCTGCCTGGGGATACCAAGGCAGCCATGTCCCACCCAGAACCCAGCTTCCAGACTTACAACAGCTTCTCTCGGTGGAAACAGAAGGACCTCTCACAGGCCGGCCCTGCTTCCAGTGACAGCTGTACAAGTGACCAGTCAAGGCAGGATGAGATGCTGGGCTCTGCTCTAGAGGCTGAGTGGCTCTCCTGACACCACTCCTCACCCTGTGGTGCCCTTCCTAACACCCTCTTCCTACGAGCTTCTCCTACTGTGCAGTCAGACTGGTGAAGCTGACCGGTGACAATGCCACTGTGAACTCAGCTCCCTGCAGACAGGGGGTGGCATGGCATCTCTACCTCTGTCTGCTCTTCCTGTCTGAACTTCAGACTTGGCAGAGAGCAGCAAACTCCCTGCCCTTCTCTACTGCAGAGTGCCATTCTGAGGGCTGGCTAGGCCACTCTACAGCAAATGACCCTTCAGCTTTCTGGGCCTCAGGGTCCTTATCGTGCCATAATCTGAACAGAGACTCTAGGCTGGAAGGAGCTCCCACGTCCACCCGTTCTGTCTCTTCTGGGACAGCACCGCCCTCGCACGCCTTCCAGAGGAGCCCACAAATGATGATCAATTGTCTCTGCGGTTAGCAGCTCTGTAGTGGTCGCTCTGTCGCTTCCCCGGGGAGGAAAGCCCTTCCTCTGTCTGAGTCTGGGATGGGATTCTGGCAGCTGAGCCTGGGTCTCTCCAGTTCTGACTACAGACTGACATGGCTATGGTGTGGCTCAGTCTCTGAGAACACTGTTGAATGTGGCTCTTCCTGACTCCTCCATGAGGGAGGAGGGACTTGAGTAGAAGGCACAGGAGTAGATAGAACATTTGCTGTGTGACCCTCATAACACCCCACCTGAGGAGGGCACCTCCGACCTTGGCCATGAACTCCCATTGCCCAACCTGAAAAACGTGCAGGATATCCCCCCATCGCTTGGCAAGACGTCGAGCAGAACCTAGGAAACAGGCGACTCACACATCTCGAGTTGGCACCTCGCAAGGGTGAGACATATTCCCACTGATGGGAAGGACAGCTAGCTCACTTTACATATGGTGGGGAAAGCACACAGATAGTAATATTCCTCCTCAAGACAGCAGGCGGAGAAGCGGTGGGCATGGGTCGGAGGTACCCTAGATCAACAATTCCAGATGTCCATATCTGACATCGGACTGGCTCACTCCCAGGAAGTCCCTCCTCATCAAATGCTACAGCCCTTACCGTCAAACCATCTTGCTCGAATCACACACCACCCTCTTCCTGTTCTTCAAACACATGTTCTCCCTGCCCAGGGCCTTTCCGCTCTCCTCTGCCTGGCCGTTGATGGCCGTTGGCATCAGTTAACTACTAACCCAATCTGTCACTGCCGCTCCGGACTCCTCCTTCAGAAAGCCTCCCATTCTCTCTCCTCTTTGAAGTACTTATCTTGGCCACAGTGTCACTTGGTCACAATGTCAGGATCATCTGTAAGTTTCTGATGAGCCATTAAGGTTCTTCCTTTTGAGGTGGCCTCACTATGTAGCCTTGGCTGATCCACAACTCTGTGAAGACTAGGCTGGCCTTGAACTCACAGAGATTAGCCTGATTCTGCCTCCTGAGTACTGGGATTAATAGCATGCACCATCACATCCAGCTCCAGAACGTATTTCTAACAAGTGGCCCACTCAGACACTCTGAAGAAGAGCTTGGGGGCCTTCCCCAAGATAGGACAAGAATGGGTCCCTTCACAATTCAGGCACCTAATAGCACAATGCAAGTACCTGAGATCCAGGCCCACTGAGGGGCAAGCAGTTACCCCAGTAGCCCATGGGTGAAGGCTCATTCTCAGGCATGGCTCCACCCATACCCTTGAGCCTAGTCTGATTATCGATCTAGTCCCCTTACTTCTCCTTTGTCTTGGTCACAAGTTCCTGTCTCTGACTTCAAATTCCCAGGATCACACACCAGCCCATCCTTGGGCATCCTTGGGTAGGGTAAGTAGCTGAGTCTCTGTGTGCCTCGGCTTCTCAACTGTAAAATGAGAAGAGGGACCGGGAGCATGGTATCTCCTGGGGTTGTGAGTAGAGCCTAAGGGATGATGCACACAGTATCTCATTCAGAGTCTCAGGAACAAGAGGAGCTGTCACACCTTCCAGGCATTGCTTTCCACTCCTTCAGGGAAGTCAGTCAGCCTCAGACAGAGGCAGACAGACCACTGTGTCCTGGTACTCCCTCGCTGAAGCTGGCCTAGCCCTGACCCCCCCCCCCCCATTGCTCCCTCTCTGCAGAGTCTGCCTACCAGCACTCTGCTTCAGGCCTGGCCAGCTGATGCCCACTACATCCACACCCACACCAGCCTTCTATCACTGGACTCTGCACCTCTGCTTGGCAGCTTTATTTCCCCCTCTGCCCCCCTGTGAGACAGAGCTAAGAAAGGCCAGGAAGTGAGAGATGTGATAAGCCACCTCCCTGCCAGAGCCACCTCCTCCCTAGGGAACAATCACCACTAAGATACGAGAGAACTGAAGGCAGCTAGGTAGTGCTGGGGATTCCTCTCTTCCTAATGGAGTCCATAAACCCTTCCTTCATCCTTCATCCCAGCATCCCAGGCTGCTGAGGGATGCTCCCATCTGCCCCACCAGGGTGAGCCTGTCACAGTCTGGCACCCAGCCTTAAGACACCTGTGGGAAAAACAGTCATAGGATGGGGGAGGAGGAAGCCTGGGCCTCTAAACTCCCCACTCCAGGGCAAAAGGATTTATCATTCCTCAGAAGCCAAGTAAGGACAAGCAGGCTGTGTGTGCCAGGAGGAGGAGGGAGCTGAGACTGGAAAGACTGAACATGGGCTCTGCCACGGTAACAGGGAGTCATGGATGTTAGGGGAAAGTGGTAAGGCAAAGGGCTTGTGGGAATGGCTGGCCACAGCAGATACATCACGGAAGCAATGCTGGACGCCACCATGGGAACTCACAAGTTGAGATGGTAGTGTGGTACCTTGCAGTTGGGAGGCAGTTCGGGGCTAGAGCCAGGGCAAAGGAGGAGTCAATGCTTAGTCCCAACACCTGAGTCTTCTTCCTCCCCCTGCTTGCCCTGTCCCTATGCCAAACCACATTGGTTGAAAGCTTAGCAATGTGGTAGAGGGAATGTGGACTCAGGCCACCAGGTTCAAACACAGGTTGTGGCCTGGAATGACAGAAGACTCACAAGCCATCTAGAAGACCTGGTTATCTGCTGGCCTCTGTCCTATCCTTCTCCACCACAGGGGGCCCAGGTCCCAGCCCTACTACTCCTCATTCAGACTCCCTGCAGGGCAGGAAGGCCCTTGACCCAGGGACTCTGAAACTATCAGGCATGCTACAGCCTCCAGGGGCATCACCTTCCCATGCTATGGACCCGAAGTTCCCCAAGTACAGCAGGTAAAAATGATACCCCTCTTCCCAGAGCAAACAGATAGGTTAAAGGTCAGAGCACTGGCATGTTCTTTCCCAGCAAAGGTCATGAAGCCCGTGCCTTCTCTGTCTCCAGGTGCTTCACACTGTTCAGGTGGAAGCTCCCTCAAGCCCCTCCCCCATCTCCTTCCAAGCCCTGCTGCCTCTCAGAAAGCCCACCAAATGATGACCCCTCCCCAGAGACGTCAAGACCACTCCCACTTAAACTGTCCCGTCCCCCCTGGAAAAAGATTCATGGTTTTCTGGTCTTTCTTTCCTGTCTCCTTTCCGGGAGGCTGGAAAATCATCTGGAAGCACTGTATCCATTAAACCTGGACTTTTCGAGGCAGGCGGATCTCTGTGAGTTCGAGACCAGCCTGGTCTACAGAGCTAGTTCCAGGACAGGCTCCAAAGCCACAGGGAAACCCTGTCTCGAAAAAAAAAAAAAACCTGGACTTTTCTAATTCCGTGTGATTTGGTCTGATTTGTATTGCTACGTCAGCTTATCAGGGTACAGAAGCGTTTCACACACCTCTCCCCTCTACCCAGGACCTTTGCACACACACATTCTTCCTAACTAGAACATTCTTTGTGGCCTCCCCACCCCCACCCATGGCTATTCTGGACTCAGCTGCCACTCCTCCAGGAAGCCCTCCTAAGACCCCAGATGAACTCAAGGTCTCACAGGTCTCCACTACCAGGAACAGCAGGGACCGTGAGGGGTGAGGAAGCTGCCTTGAGGGTTTTATGTGTCCACGGAAACCACTGATTCAGCTTACACAGTGAGGGAAGTGTTCCAAGAGGCGGCGACCCCTCCGTCTAAAATCAGAAGCTTAGAGATGTAAAGAAGCCCCAGCACCCACTTTGCAGATGGGAAAACTGAGTTCTAGAGCTAAGGGCTACCCTACAACTGTCAGAGAAGCAGCTCTGTTCCATCAGTTCCAGGCTCTGCCAGGTTCCCCTCTCCTGGAGGGGCATCATTCCCCCCTGAGGCAGCCCCAACATCCTACCTGGGGGCTGCCTGGTCCTGTGGATCACCCTGTGGACGGGTGGCTGTAGGCTGGAGTATCACTGGGCGCCCAAATGCGCTACCGAGCCGGGCAGCTGGCAGCAGCGCAGCTCCGAACCAGCTGTTTGGATGACAAACTGCGTTCAAGCTTCATTAGGGTAATCACGGGCTCCCCTCCCGGCAGCGCTGCGGAGCGCGACTGTCAACCTGAACTAATCAAACCCGGCCCCAGGACACCCACCCGCCTGGCTGACAAGCCGCTAAGCCGCGGAGCCACTTTGAACAGCACTGGCTCACTCGGAGGTGGCGGCAGGGCTGGGCCCTGGAGACAGACAGACAGGGAGTCCTGCCTCATGCTCCCTGGAACCCTGTGAGCTTCAGGGCTGTCAGGGCAGCTAGTCTAACCACCACTTTTTTTGTTGTAGCCAGAAATAGAGCTTGGTGATGAGGCCATTCCAAGGGAGGGGTGAAGCCAGACAGAAACCCTGGTCTGTGGGCCCATCATCACTGCCCCATTGCCTGTCCCTCTGGGAGTCACTGAGGACTAGGAACAGCTGAATGGCTTCAGCGAGTCCCTTTAGCCCTGCACCCCAACAGGAACTTGGGGATTCTGGTGACCAAGGTGTGGGAAGCAGTTTGACAAGCAGTGGGGTCACTGCTCAAGCAGACACAGCTGTGAGGGCAGGTCCCCCCCGCTCAGCTGAGTGGCCCTTGGGCAGCTGTCCCTACCCACAATCAGAACCAGGCCAGAGCGACATGTCTGGTTTCTTCATTTGACAGCCGGAGAAACCAAGGCCCAGCAAGGAGGGGCAGGGACCAGAGGCAATGACAGATATCAGAAAGTGTGGGGTGTTGGGACTGAGGCTCGTCATTCATCCACCCATTCGCTTGACAATGGGAGCTCTGCATTGGGCCCTCAGCACTTGCTGAATGAACAGATGCCTGCGAGGCTGCGAGCATGAATGGATGCCTGGTGCTAGGGACTCAGCCATGAACTCAGCAGATACTCGCCCTGCCTCCTAGAGTCTGTCTAGTGGGAACAGCCAAGCAACAGATAATTAATTACACACGACACAGGCAACAAACTAGCTAGATAACAGCCACCAGGAGGGCCACTGCCTGGGAAGGTCCAGCAGGCTAGCTGAGGGAGGGAACATGCAAGCTGGGACCTTCAAAGAATGGCTGAAGGCAGACAGGGTGGGGGTAGAGGGCACACAGCATGTGCAAAGGCCCAAGGGTCAGAAGAGCTTGGGGCTTTGGAGGACAGAGTTGCATCTATATGGCTGGAGGGCAGCTATGGGTGTAAAAGCCAAAGATTTAGCTAGATCAGAAGACCTGGGTCTTGGGGCTGGAGAGATGGCTCAGAGGTTAAGAGCATTGCCTGCTCTTCCAAAGGTCCTGAGTTCAATTCCCAGCAACCACATGGTGGCTCACAACCATCTGTAATGGGGTCTGGTGCCCTCTTCTGGCCTGCAGACATACACACAGACAGAATATTATATACATAATAAATAAATAAATATTTAAAAAAAAAAAGAAGAAGATCTGGGTCTTCATCGTAAGGATTGCAGGAGCCTCTGGAGGGTTAGAAGCAGAACTAGTGGCTAGTTCAAATTCCAGCTCGACTGCCTTCTGATCCAGTATTAGCTCAGACAACTAGGACAGTCAATGTGCTGTCTCAGAAGTGGATATCCTGGGAACCCATGCAGATGTGGCACAGATGGGTAAAGTCAGCCTCTACTGACAAGACACCACGGTGCTGTGGGCACAGGTGGGTGGTGACTGGTGAAGGTATGGGGGTGCTTCCTGGCACTGGCAACACTGGTCTGGATCAGCACGTAAGTGTTTACAGTCTTGTGCTTCAGGTGTGTGCACCTTTCTGTGTTGTTAGGCCTCCAGAAAAGTTAAGAACAAAATCCTGGCTCCATCCCTCTATCTCTCTGTCTCTGGTTTTGCATTTGCAGAATAGGGACAGTGCCAAGGACTACCTGGCTGTGCACAGGGCTTAAGAAACTGCCGCATTTCCAGGCTGTGCACGCCCTGGCTACCCTACCCAACAGCGAACATAGGTCACACAAGCGTCTGGCATTGTGGCTGAGCGCTTGCTTAGCAATCTGCTACACTGTATAGACTGAGCACAGCGGCTCCAACCTATAATCCCAGCATCAGGAGCTGGAGGGAGGAGGACGAGGAGTTCAAGGTCATCCTCACAGGTAGTTCTAGCCCAGCTACGGATACACCAGCCCCCCCCCCACACACACACCAGAACAAAAGGACAAAGAAAATAGTGAGTTTTCCCCATACTCTGGCCTTCTTGGGCCCCCCGTTTCCCCATCGGTTAAGGGTCAGCGATCTCCACTTGCCTCAGAGGTCATGGGCACCCTTGCAGCCTTTCTGCCCCAGGTCATGGGCCTAAGAAGGACTAAAGGAACGAACACACAGCTGTCAAATGTCACTCCTAGTTCTAAATAAGGTAGGTGCTGGGCAGAAGCTCACTGTCCAGTGCCACACACCAGCAGATACCAGGTCAGACCCGGGCCTCCAAATGTCACTCTTAAGGATGTCCATCCTGTTCACCTACTGTGTCCTAGGCCCGGCATAAGAGCCCCTGCAGGAGGAGCAGCAACCTGAAATCATGGCTTTTCCATGGGAAGATTCAGGAATGCAGGCCAGGTGCATACCTTGCCTGGGCAGGCACTATAGCTGACCTAGAAAAAGAGGCTACAAGAGGCCTTGAGCCAGGCACCCTGATAACTACACTAGTATTCTAACGGGGCTGTCTTCAGAGCCTCATGGGATGGGCCTTGGTATCAGAATCAGCAGCAGCTCCATGTGACAGAGGGAGAAACTGAGGCTTCACAAGGCAGAGTGTCCTAGGACTCTTCAGAGAGAAGTCAGGAAGTAATTAGATGGCTGGCATCTCCCCTCCCCCCTCCACCCACCCTGTGGTCACCACGGGGCACAGCTCAAGCCCCTGATGGGACACTGATATGCTCTGTGTGGGTCTCCCCACCACCTGGGGCCACTCAGCCAACACACACCCTCTGTATGCTGCAAGCAGTCGTGGAGTTGGGCCTCAAGTGGTGACCATGGCTGCAGGGATACCAAAGATGGCTCTATCTGCCACTTACACAACAGTGCCAAGAACCTCAACAGCGATTGTGGCTACTCACGTAGGGCCTCTGCAGGTGCCAGGTGTTGCACTGAAAAGCCATCTTGTTCAGCCCTCCCAGCAGCCTCATGGGGGATTGGCTGTTGGCTCTAGATTCTGGGATGCGAGGTTGAGTTAGACCTGTTGGCAGCAGCTTCAGTGGTTATCCTTCTCACAGACCCTTCCTGATCCCCTCAAAAGAGGGACCCCACAGGGCTGCAAGATGAATCTGGACTCCATGCCTATCCCACACTTCTTGTAGTCCGTTTAGAGTACCTGGAGGTACCCTATAGGCTCTAACTCACTTTGCTCTTGCCTATGCTCCTAGGATATGGGCTCTGTGGAGAGGCTGGAAGTGACTCTGCTCACCAGCTCAGCCTCAGAGGTGCTCTCTGTGAAGGCTCCCTCAGGGGTGAGGAGCATGGGAAGCAGACTGCAGAGTAGACTGGCCCACTTTGTATGCTTTCCCCAGCACTCCATGACTGGCATACTCTCTCCTCTAGCCTCAGAGAGAAACCTCCACCAGGGCCTCGCTAACACGCCTGCTTTCTCCAGCACTCCCCAGCCTTCCTCTGTAGCTCGGCGCACACCCAAGGCACACCTGTGTGTGCTTGCTAGCCTTCCGCTGGCCTTTCTTACTGTCACAGGAGCTCCCTGAGGACCAGGGCAGCATCTGCTTTGTTCACAAATGCCAGCACACAGATGGTACCAAATGGGGCCTCAGTATCCCTATGAAGTGACTGAATTGGCTAATCCAAGGCTGCCAGGCAAGAAACTGTGGGACAGAGTGGGGCAGCCATAACCCTGTCCCTGAGCAGAGTCAAATGGGAAAGGGAAAGGATTCCACAGCAGAGGAAGAGGCCTGGTGAGAAGTGGGCTGTAGGATCTTGGCAGGCCTCAGGGCAGTCAGAGGGAGGAAGAGAGGCCAAGAGAGCAGTGAAGGGGGTGAGAGGGAGGCCTCTGGGGTTCTGGCACTGAAGTGAAACTTCCCAGAACTGAGACTACCTCCCAGTCCATCTCCCGGGAAACACATTGCTACCCAGGTTGGCAACTAAGTATCAGAGGGCTAGTTACCACCTTCTGTTTCTGTATCTACTCACAAGCGTGGGTGGCCTCCCAGCCATGCAGGCTTGTGTGGCCTTGGTCGGCTTGGGGCTTCTTCCAGCAGACTCAAACAGATGGGCCAAAAAGCTGGAGAAGCTTGGGTGAGTGCCCTGCTAGAGACTGTCAGGGCCACAGCCAGAAGCTGTGGCAAACATACCCCAGCCAGGACCCGGTCAAGTGCAAGAATGGTCTGTGACCAGAGTAGCAGACAACCATCCCACACCAGCAGCAGACAACCATCCCACACCAGCAGCAGACAACCATCCCACACCAGCAGCAGACAACCATCCCACACCATGCTGTATCCAGCTGGCAAAGCTGGCCTCAAGGCTCAGGTCGCTGGGTGGGAAAGGCCACACAGATAGACACCCTTGGCTCCCGGACCCTCTGTTAGGATGATCTCAGCTTTAGCTACCAGATCTAGATGTCCCATGAGCTCCCACCCAGCTCAGACCTGTTCCAGCTGGTGTCACTTACTCCCAGGAAATCTGACAGGCATTCCCCTGCCTCCCTGCACTATGTGGACAATCCTAGCTCTAGCCCCAATGTGGTCTTCCTCCTCCTCTCTCTGCCATGACAGACCCTTTAAAAGACCTTCTAGGACCAAGTCTAGATGACCTGACACCTACCCATCCATGAACACCAAACTCCAGCTACAATGGTCTTTCTGTCCACCATAGGACCTTTGTACATGCCTGTCTCAGGATTCTTCCCATCTCTCTAGCCCCATACTAGGTACTTGAGGCCCTACGACAAATGCCTCCCCTTTGGAAAGGCCTCTCCAAAGCACCCTAGCCAGTGGTAGCTATATGCCCAGAGTACCACGTATCACATGACTGTCTCCCATGTGCCTTCCTCCTTGCTGCTGTGTGTGAATCCTTCATGCTGCATCCACAGGGTCTGAGACACAGAAGGTGCTCCAAAACCCGGCTGATGCTGAGTGTGTGAACGAAGCAGCCTCCCTACTGCAGTCTGATCTGACCATTCAAGGGGCTCTGGGCCTCCCCTGGACATGCCATGGCCTTAAGACCGTGGCCCCTGAGCTCTGGCCTGCCTGTGGCCTCCTCTATGTCTCAGAACCACACTCCCACTCAACCCCTTCCCAACACCTCCTCTGACCTGCCTGTTCCTGCCACCAATCCTTCCCACAGTGCTCCCCAGCCCTCTTCTCCTTGGCATCCGCTCCCACACCACACCTCCTTTCCCATTACTTCTGCTCATAAACCCAGGGCCCAGGGCCACTGCCCCACAGCCAGTACCTGGTGTCCCCTACACTTTCACACTTCCCATCCGCCGCCCCAGCTGGTCTCTCTACCTAAGTGCTCTTCTTCTCCTTCCTTGATGAACAAGCTCTTGTTCTTCCTTTAAAACCCAGTTCAGAAATGTCATCATTTTTGTAAAACCCTGATTTTTCTCCTGCATCAGTCAGGACTCCATCGGCGGTGAGGGAAAGAAACAACATGAGACAGCTCCAGTAAGAAAGGGAATGTGTCAGTTTATGTAACTGACAATTCCAGGTGTGGCTCTGGGTGCCACTGGATACGGAGGCCCAAATAATGCCCTCTACTTTTTGCCTCAGCTCTGCCTAAAGGTCTCCCAGGTTCTCCACCCTCGAGGTGGTTGTGGGAGAGGATGGCAGGCAGCTTTGCCTTCACTTTCAATGGCTTCAGCAAGCACAGAAAAATCTAAGGCACCACGGACCAGGCAGCAGGTCCCTGTACACTCAGACCCGAGTGAAAATACATGAAAGCCTGTGACTAGACTAACAAAGACGGGGAATATACCCATTTCCCAATGGGTCACTGAGGCCAGAGGGGTGCGGCTCCTGTGGGCTGTGAAGCAGGTCCTCAGGATGTTCCATACCTGGATCCATGTAGCACGCACCCTGTCTCCACATATACCCTGCATCCCTCACAGCGGGGTCCTCAGTGCCCACTCTGACAGTCCCAGGGGAGGGGCTGAAGTCAGCGGCACAGAGAAGGTCTGCACACGTGCAGTGTAGTAACGGGTTAACTGGCACCCCTGCCAGGCAGCAGATCTGCATTCTCACGGAGGCCTCAGGGGGACACAAAGCTGACATGGCAACACGGGGAGTCATAAGGGAGGTACCCAGGGGGCTCCCGGGTACAGCACAGCCCCAGAAGCCCAGCTGCAGGGGCTACTTGGCCAATCCCGGAGAGCTGCGAGTGGAAGGGTTGGGGAAATAATTACCAAGGAGGCTGGGAGGGAGGCGGGGAGGCTGGCGAGAGGCTTAATGAAACTGCTAACGCGTTAGTGATTCCTGCCTGCTCAGAAAGGCGGAGGCAGACAGCCATGTTGCCAGCTCCTGCAAGAAGGCTGCCAGGCGGGACTGGCTGGGCACGCACAGGCGGCAACAATAGGCACCTCTGCACCATCGTCTTTCGACACGTGACTTTCAAAAGGCAATCTTAATACATTACAATTGAAATGACAGTCTACTCCAACATCCATGAAATTAGGCTGGAGTCCGTTTAGACACATTAGGGATACAATTCAGGTTAAACACAACTAGACAGCTAAGTGCTGGCAAGAATTGGGTATCTGGTCCCATTTTCCAGATAAGAAGCTGGGAACCCTGGAGGTCCTCATAGGGAGCCAGGAAGGTTCTAGAAATCACCCAGCCCCCTCAGCCCTTCTCACCACTCCCATATATTTGTATTCTTAGAAAGCTCTGTGGGGACAGGTGGACAACACAGTCCCAAAGATGCCCCCAAAGAGTCAAAACCACAGTCACATAGCAAAGTCCCCCGGGTAAGGGCTCTTCTTGGGGTTCTCTTCCCTCAAGATGTACGTTTAACAGCCAATGTGATCTGCACTGTGGTTTTCAGTCTGACATCTCAGGTCTTTAGACACGGAAAGAGGCACAGAGATGTCAAGTGCTATGGCCAAGGATGGCTACAGTGGTACAATCCAAGAGCCAGTGTTTAATATCCTCAAAGCGTGGACTTCTGTTCAAACATTCCACAGGGTGCAACGGGTGCTAAGTACCCCCTCGGCTGGCAGGTGGAGAGATACAGAGGTTCAGACAAGCCACTCCCCACTTCTCCGGGTTGCAAAGGTTGCCAGGAAGTACATGAGAATCACTGGGGAAGCAGCCCGAAGCCAGCAATGACCACAAAAAACAGTGCCTGCTCTGCTCCGCTCTGTCCTGAGTTACCATGTGATCCCCCCAACTGCAGGACCAGGAACCAGGGCACAGAGGTTACATGCCTTGGAAAGTGGCCCTCAGAAGCTGAGCATGGAAGGAGGGTCTGGAAGGGGTTCAAAGCTGCCTTCTACTACAGTGTCAAGGCAGCCTGAGCTACATGAGAATGTGTCTCAAAAGAAGGCACGTGCCCTTCACTGGTGGGAGACCATTCATCCTGCAAGAACCTCTTCTGGGGTTCACCTACACCCTTAAGAACCAAGAAGCTACAAACCTACAGACCTGAGGCCAGTAATCACAGTTTAGGGGCAGAAGACACTGAGCAAAGGGTGGGTTCTCCATATCTGTGCACTCGAGGAACTGTGAGCTCAGGAACTGTCCATCCCCCTGATGGACAGTCAGGTCTGGAGCCAGACAGGCCAGGAACTCAATGACTAGTTGGTCTCCCCAATCAAAGTCTGGGCTGAACAAGGTCTGTGTGAGAAAGCAGGGCCATGTCTGCCTCAGTGGTACCTCCAGAACCTTCCAGACAGCCTAGGAAGGCTCTTTGTGGGATGCCCAGCTGTTCATGAGGCCTGATTACTTGTTCCTGGGTCTGTGTCTCCGGAGGAGTGTCAAAAGGTAAGACCAGCACTGTGGGGATAAGGTTCTGGGACAGGAGCTCATTCTGGACGAGTGAGTGAGTGACAGAGAGAACGAGAATGATGGACAATCCAATACCACCCCACCTGCTGCTGCAGTCATGCTCCAGGGCAGCCTGCTCAATGAGCAGACTCCGCTTCTGTCTGCTGCAAAGACTTCTTACTGAAAGAAACCAACCCTGGCCCTCAGTCACTGTCAAACCAGAAACTGAGGCTGAGGGTCCTGGCCCCCACAGAATTCAAACCCACACAGCAGGGCCTCAGGATCTGCTCCATCCACATTTTGTAAGGCATGCCTCCACACACTCATTGGATCCCCATCCCCCACCACACCCCAGGGGAACAACCATGCTCTGGCCTCAGACAAGGACCCTCAAGCGCAGAGCAGTGAAGACCAAGGTCAGAGTCTCCAGAACATACAAGGTCTCAGACTCAGACAGCTCCTCCAATCCCTCATCATCTCTTCCACACGCCAAAGCCGCCTCCTTCCCCATCATCAACGCAATAAAGAAGGGAAGGGGGAGGGGAGTGGAAAGTGGAGGGGAAAGGAAAGGAGGGGAGCCCCCCCACAGCCCGCAGCAGGCTCCTTTCTGGTCAGGGGAAAAGCCTCTAATGAAGGCCCTTCGATGCCGCTGAGCTGGCGGTGTCAGCCTGGGAGCCCTGCGGAGCTGCGGGCCGCGCATCTCTGCCCCCAATTAGCACACAGGTCCTCCATCAAAGCGTGTGCCTGCTGCCAGAGGCAGAGGCCACAGGGACGGCCCTTCCAGCAGTGGGAGGAGGCCAAGGCTCTCTGGCAGGCCCTGGCCTCTGCCCCTTGCCTTTTGGTTGGGGGGGAGCCTAGCCCCCACCTCTCACCCTCTCCAATCAGCCAGCTCAGGGCAGACGCCGTCACCCCGGGGGACGCGCTAATGAAGATGGCCGACATTAATCTCTTCCCTCTCCCGACAGGTCAATTTATAGTTCCATGGGGAGCCCTGGCGCCCAGCCAGAGGGCCTGACATAACTCTCCCTGCTCCTGAGGAGGACATCAGGGGTGGGCTTTGATAGGCAGAGGGGGCTGGTGGTCCCGAGAACAGGTCTTCAGTTTAAAGCATCCACCATTACCACCCCCAGCAAATACAGGTGGCAGAGAAAAAACACAGGGCGCCTGGCCTGGAGGGCTGAGGGGGATTGCCAGCCAAATCAGTCCTGGCTCCTCAGTTGGGCACCCTCCACAACAGGAGCCCTACCCCCCAAAAGAGGCAGGCTTTCTGCACCTCACTGATCCTCCAGGAACGTAAGAGCCTCTGGGCTTCTGCTCAAGTGCGTTCCTCAAAGACTGTGAAGCTAGCCACTAGAGCCGGGCCCTGACTGGACCCTGGAGACCCATCAGCCCACTCTCCCGAGGCTGCTGGAGGAGAGAGACCTGGAAGTGTCCCCCTACGTGAAGGAGTTGTCAACAGCTGCTGGGGGTACCTTTGGGAGGGGTGCATTCACTCCACCTACCTAATGGAAGAGGGATGGGGAGGGGCAGACGCAGTGGGGGGCTGAGGCCGAACAAGGGTGGGGTCAAGGAAGCAGATTATCTTAGGCAGGGAAGATGGAAAAGCAGAGGACAACTGGCTCCCAGGGCATTGCGCTGGTAGTGGGCAGAAGCTGAGAAGCCCAGCCTCAGGGGACTCTCGGGAGTTTGGCCTAGTTTAGATCTGTGGACAGCTGAGTTCAGTCGGCCTGCTCAGAGCAGCATTTTTCAAAGCTTGGTAATGGTGTCCCAGGCTGACGGTCAAGCAGGGGAGGAGCGGCAGGTATGTCTGGGTCATAGGGAAAAGGAAGGACAGATGTCTTGGGGCAGAGCAGAACTTCATAGAGGACAGAATGGACAAACAGGTACCGGGCGTCTAGCAGGTAAAGGCCTAGGTCTCTAGTTTGGAAACTGGGTGGGGAAAGGATCACAAGCCTGGGAAGCTTTTAGCAGGCCCGAAATGCCAGACCCGAGCTTGGTTGGGAGAGACCAAGACCTAAATATTAGCTCCAGGTCCAACTGTGAACAGCATGGGACTTCTCTGCTCTTGGAGAAGATCATTTCCCAGGCAGGAAGGAAACCAGAGGGGAAGATTCTGTAGGGGAACAGTGAGGGCCGGGCAAGGGCAACTGTGGGCACAGAGGTCCAAAGCTGCCCAGGGCTGTTCTGCTGGAAAGCACAAGACCTGGCTGCCCCAGCTCCCAGTCCCTGAGGCTAGCCCTGGCCCTGCACTGACTAGATGCTATGTGACCTGCCCAGGGGATGTTCTTTTCCCCAGGCCCTCTTCCCCACCTCCTCCTCCTTCACCTAACCCCTCTGCAACCCTGGGAGTGTCCCCTTTTCCCTAGGATGAAGACTAGGGCCTCAGGTTAGGCGCAGTCAGAAGGAACTTGAGTCCCACTGACCCCAAAGTACACTGTCATGTAAAAGAAAGAACAAGGCCTAATAAAGAGCCCAGACGCTTACAGTGGCTGCATTATGGTGGCGGGACAATGGATGATTTTTTTTTCCCCTCTTTGCGACAATGAAATATTCATACGCTCATTCTGTTGCCTGTGTGTGCCTGGAGGGGGCTGCCGTGGCTTTGGTGTCAAGCAACCGTTGGGTCAAATCCTGGTTCGTCCAGCTCCTAACTGGGGACCAAGGGCTAGCCATCTGCCCTTTTGGCCTCTGTTTTCTCATCCGTACAATGGGGACAAACGCCCCTCACTCCAGTTCACCGCGCGCACAGTAGGCACGCAGCTAAGTGCCAGCCTCGGAGCATCACACCCCCGCGTCGTCGCCACCTGTCCAGCCTCCAGAGGGAACTCGGGACGCCCCCACGTGCCAGACGCTAGCGCTGGGCGAGCGCCGGGCGCCCCCCTCCCACCTCCCCGCCGCGCCCCACTGCCCGCTTACCCTGGCGGCCGGAGGGCCGACATCGGTCCCGCAGGAGAGCCCGGGCAGCGGGGCCGGGCTCCGGAGCGCGGGCCGCGGGCGCGGGCAGGGCGCGCGGGGGCGCGGGCCGCGCGCTCCGGGCCGTGCGCCCCGCGGCCGCCGCGTCCTCGCCTCCAGCGCGGGCCCCCGCGCGCCCCGGCCGGCCCGGGGGCAGGCCCTGCGCAGCGCCGCGCGGGTGGGGGCGGGCCTCGCGGGCCCTGGAGAGGCGCCCGGGCGGGCGGCGCGGGGCTCCCGGCGGGGCGCGGGCGGCGCCGCTGCGGTGGCCCCGCGGCTGAGTGGTGGGGCGCGATTTACTGGCTGCAATTCCCGGCGCCCCTCGATGGCACTTAAGAGAGACCGGGAGGGAGCCGGGGAGAGCGGGCGGAGGGCGGGCGGAGGAGGGGCGGCGGGCGCCGTGCGCCGGCGGGGGAGGGGCGCGGGCGGGGGCGGGCGGGAGGTGGGGAGAGGCCCGGATGGAGGCGGCGGGCGGCCGCGGCGCGCAGGGCTGGGGGGGGCGCTCCACCCCCGCCCACCCGCGCCCAGCCCCCCGTGCGCCGGCGCTGCTGGAGGGGGGACCCGCCCCCCTGCAGTGCCCCACCTTCCACCGGGCAGCTCCACCCGGTACCCCCATCACCACCGCAACCAGAGAGCAGAAACTCTTGGCCCAAACACCAAATCCAGCCTGAAGCCATGCTTGGTTTGACGCGATGGTTGTTGTTTGTGTTTTTTTTTTTTAATTAGAATTAATTCCCATGATTTAAAAATGGGAGCTTTTCTCATAAAAATCCACATATCCACGCAGTTTGGAAAAGAGAAGGCTGGGGCAGATGCCTCCCAATCCTGCAGCGACTCTTGGCAGAGGTCTGGGCAGACAACACTGGCCTGCAGCTGTCCTCAGTTCCCACCAGGCCCACCTGCGGGTCCCTTAGCCCGGCACTCCTGTTAACCTGCAAATCCCCAAGCCCTTGCAGACCCTCTCTGTAGGATGCCCGCCCCGCTTAAGGCCTTCTCTAAAGACTCCACACTGATGACACCCCCTCCCAGTGCCCACAGCCCCTCAGGAGTTGGCGGCGCCTGCCCCGCCTGCCTGCTTCCTCACAGGCTGGCATCAATGTCTCTGTGGCTGCCTGTCACCGCAGGGCTGCTGCTCTCTGGCTGGATCTACCTCCATCCTGGCTCTAGGCCTAACCCACAGTAGGCACTCAGTAAGTGTTGGCTGAGCCGCAACGGAAGAATGGCCGGGATTGGGATTCCAGGAGGCTGCCTGGGCCGCTGTGGGCCCAGGGCACCAGTCCCTGCAGCTGATGTTCATTTTTAAAACCCCAAATGTTCGTTCGGGGCGGCTCTCGCCAACCAAGAAAGCTAATGATTTCCACGCTTCATCTTTTCCCCCACCTTAATCCCACTGCCAAGACTTCTGTGCCTCTACTGCCACTGCCCTCAGACTGGCATCCAGTCTCTCTCAGAAGATACAACCCACCTGGGGAATGTCCAGGGCCATCTGGGAAGGCCCAGCTGTGCTACTGCAGTCTGTCTGAGGTGGTTTCCAGGCCTCAGAACCACGGGGGTTCAGGGGAGCACTAGGTGCTGCCTCGGGAGAAAAATCTAAGTATCATGAGCACAGAGATCCAGACCATTGCAGCTCGGTTGAGTCTCCGAGGAAGGAATCTTCTTAGCTTCCTTTATTCCGCCACTTTTGAGCAAAGAAGCAGCAAAGAGCCTACCTAGAACTGCCCCTTTCCAGCCACCAGGGACAAGTTTTTGAAAAATATGTCCCAAACCCACCACCACAAGGATCTCATTTTGCAGAAACAAAACAGGCAAGACAAGGTATTCTCAGGACCACAAGGCTGGCAGAACACTAAGCCAGGAAGCTGCCCTCCCCAGCCAACAAGTGAGACCTCCCTGCCTGCTGGGTCTAAAGCAACATCCGTGAGGCTGGGGCTGTCTGTGACTGAGGACAGGTAGGAAACTGTACCCAGGAGCTGGTCCCAGACAGGTCTCAATTGTGGAGCCATGCATAACACAGGCAAATGTCTAAGACCCTGTCCCCACCTCCTCAACTACCCCCTGGTCACAGCAGCTCTGTGGGTGCCCTCCTTCATGAAGGGACCAGGAAGCAAGCCTGGCTCAACTAGCAGCAGTCGGGCACAGCCCAGAAAACCTCTTGTTGAGCCTTGGTGTGACCGTGGCTCAGGGAACAGCAATTCAGGCAAAGAATATGCTTCTGTAGGCTTTAGGAGCATCAAGCAAGACAGCTGGCTGCCAAGGGAAGAGGAAAAGCAGAAGGTGAAGTGCTCAGACTCAGAGGTGGGCCTAAGGGAGTGTAATGAGCCCGTCATGGGACAATACGTGTAGAGAGCTCAGCACAACCGGGTAGTAAAGCTCAAGACTTGGGAATGGGAACAATTAGAAGCATGGTCCAGTGAGGGCTCCCAGCCCAGCCCCCACTGCACCAGCCAGTGTGGCCTTGGGTAAGTTGCTGATCTTCACTGGGCCTCAAGAACCCTGTCTGTAAATGAGGTTATTGGTGACAGTCCCCACCTTACCAGGTGCTGTAGAAATTAAATCCGGGTAACTCAGGTTCTGTGTTCTGAACAGCACCGGGTACTAGTAACACCCGCTAGCGTTCCATTGCTGCTGTTACTCAGTCCCAACTTCAATGAGACTTTCCTACTGTCCCCAGGGGACCGTGAGGCTTTGCTTTGAAATTAGAATATAATGAGACAGCCCTATGTTCAAATTCCACACTGGCAGGTTGGGGTCCTCGAAGCAGGTCGAAGTCTCTGCAGCTGAAACACGTGAGCACAGCGGCTCAGCCACTGACTCTTCCAGTGCTGCCCTGGTCTCCCGCCCCACCCCCTCAGAGCTTCCTTTTCAGTGCACACAGCTCTAGCTCCTACAGTGGGGACCTTAGTCATAACTTCTGCAGGGTCCAGACAGGGCAGCTCCTCTGCCTCAGAGCAGGACTGGATGAACGGAAAAGTCCAGGAGGTGAGCCCGGTCTGCACTGGAGGAGAGATGGGTGCCTGAATAGCAGAACAGCTGCAGGCACATCTGCCTTGTCAAGCCTTGAACCACCTGGACAGCGCCTCTATGTGCTGGGAGTCCCCGAGGCTGTCTAGGCTGCAGATCTTGGCAGTAGGTAACTGGCTGGTGATTGGGAGACCAGCTGGGCCACTGTAGTCTCAGAATTATTCTGGAGACATGGAAGGGGTCCCACCTGGAACGAGGAAAGCAGAAAGCCCATAGAGGGTTCTCCTGATCCCTCTGGGTTTATGGTCCCTAACTCTCCAGTGTTACTGTCTCTGTGGTGATAATTATTAACATCCTTACTGAATTCTGTGTTATCTGCCTTCACCCCCTTTGCCCCAAATCCAGTAGCACAGGGTTCAGGTCTGCCTTTCTTTTTGTTGTTGTTTGGGAGTTCATTTGAGACAGGGTCTCATGTCTCCCAGGTTGGCCTTAAACTTACTCTGTAGCCAAAGCGACTTTGAACTCCTCCTCATTCTCCTGCCTTTGCCTTCCAAGTGCTAGAATCACAGAGGTCGGCCACTGTGCCTGGCTTCAGGATGTCTTGATCCCTGCTGTGCTTACTGTAAACCCCCCCCCCCAGCATACAGAACAGTGCCAAGCACACAGTAGGTGCTCAGTGAGTACGACTCTGCAGAGGGGCTAGAGAGACAGTGGCTAGGAACACATGCTGCTCTTGCAGGTGACCTAGATTCTGTTCCTGGCACTGTGCAGCTCACAACTGCCTATCACTCCCGTTCTGGGACTCCTGTCACCCTCTTGTGGCCTCTGGGACACCTACACACACACACACACACACACACACACACACGCACTAAAATAAAAAAAAAATATAAAAACGAGTAACTCTTAAAACAATCCTTGGGTGGTGACATTCAGCCCTCAAGATGGGTCAGTGATGTCCCACTGCCTGTGTGCAGCCCCTCTTCCTAGGAGACAGCCCCACTGAGCTGTTAAAGCCCAATGGAGAACTGAAGAGGGGGACCTCCTGGGACCTCTGCCACTCAGCAGCCAGGAAGGGACTCCTCAGTGCATCAGGGCTCCTTGGGCAGTTTTCTGGTTCACCGCTCATTCCATGGCTGTCTGGTGACACAGAGAGGCTCCCAGAAGCCTAAGGCTCCCTCAGATACAGCCTTGAATTCCCCCCTAGAGCCCAATAGGACTTCTCCAGCCCACCCACCCTCTGAACTGGAGGGGCTTCTCAGCTAAGCCCCAGGACGTCATGTGGGGGCAGAGCTCCCCGCCCCTAGCGTGCACATGGCACTCCCCCGCTACAGTTTACAAAGTGCGTTCACAGACATTATCACGTCGACTCCTAAACGCCCCCTAAAAACCACAATAAATCTCTAGCTCTGGCTCTGGAGCCCACCGGCTGCTGCGTAATCACTGAGCAGAGAGGCCTCGGGGCCCAGAGCCTGCCAAAGCCGCCTCGGCGCCAGCAGGGGCAGAGGGGGATCCACGTGGGCGGGTGGCAGGTGGCGGGTGGCAGGCCCAGCTGGGGCGCTGCGGGAGAGAGGAGCAAGCCCGAGGCCCAATCCTACAAAAGCAGAATGTGTTGTCTCAACCCAGAAGCTCGCTTGGGAGAGGGGCCAGCAGCCACAGGATCTTGAGGACAGAGGCTGGAGGACAGAGGGACCAGAAAACACTACAGGGGAGCCTGGATGTTTAGTTAGCGCTTGGGAGCATCATTTAAGAAACGTAATGGAGCCATAAAAATTCTGTTGGGGGCCAGGATTTGTCAGCCTCGGTTAGCTCCCCTTGCCCTCTCCTTTCTTCCAGCCCCAGATAGCTGTCCTCAGTCAGCGTGATTCTGCGGCTGGCTGTAGGATCTCCAGTGATGGGAGCCCCCTTCCATGCCGTTCTCTGTCTGGAATGGTCCTGCTGTCTTAACTCCCAGCCTTCCTTGAAGAAAAATCCCGAGCTCTCTTATAATGTAGACCCCTCTCCAGAACCCAGGGGTGGCTCCTCGGACCCCCAGTTTTATCAGAACCCCCTCTGCTTGAATTGAGTCCCTTTTCCACAATAGTTCTAGAGAGCTGGAGGGCAGCTACTCTGTCATCCTGCTGTGAGGTGACCCAGAGAACTCAAAATCACAGCCACAGCGCATGGGGACAGTCAGCCCAAACTGATGACAAGCTACATGACAGAGTCAGTAAGCTCCTGTGTTCACAGCTGGGCTTCTAGCCCTGGGTAGCCACAGAGGTTAAAAAAAAAAAAAATCCTAACTGCGTGAGCAGAATCAGCCAGTGACTGTGGTTGGGTTTTGTTTTGTTTTTGTTACATTTCCCTTGGTTCTCAAAGTTATAAAAGCTCAGTTTACAAATTGTGGAAAGTTCAGCAAAGTTTAACTAAGCAGGGAGAGGGAGGGCCTGGTCAATGGGGGCTGCGGCTGCCCTGGCAGGCTTCCTTCCTGGGCCTCTCCTCCCGTTGTTCACCTCCTGGGAGGCCTTGGGCTTGACTTCTGGGCTGTGGAGGCAGCTGACCTAACAGAGGGGTGGCTGTAACGTCTTAGCAGGCTGGGAGCAGGTGGCATCATCTCTCAGGCCCTCCTGAAAACCTTTCACAGGCCTGGGATCGTGGAACTCTAGGCCCGGGAAGTCTTAGCCCTGAGGTATCTGAGGCCAAGGAGCAGAAAGCTAGAGATAAGAGTTTTGTGGGATAGTTCTCCATGTTCCCAGAAAAGACTTTTGAGTCCACACCTAAAGGCGCAAGTATGGATCCAGACAGCCTGGCTGCTTGGCCTGGCATCCCAGCTTCTTTCCCCTGGTAAAGACTTGTATCCAGAAATATCAGCCAGAAATATCAGCTAACCAAAACTATAGCTGTTGTAAAAGGACTAGCAACCCACTTTTGTAACAAGCAAAGAGTCTATATCGATATCTCTCCAAAGAAGACGTACAAATGGGTGCTGGCCATGTCGCTCAGTAGGTAAAGTGTTGGCCTAACGTGTACTAAGCCCTAGGTGGGATCTTCAGTAGTGCAGTGCACACCTGTAATCCTGGCACTCAGGAGGTGGTGGCAGAAGGATTCGAAAGTTCAAGGTCACAGCGAGGTGACACTTTGGGTAGGGCACTTGCCAACAAGCCTGACAACCTAGGTTCAAGCCCCTGGACCCTCATGGCAGAAGATGAGAATTCCTGCAAGATCAAGTTGTCCTCTGGTCTCAGTGGAGGAAGTTGTAGCACACACACACACACACACACACACACACACAGACACACAGACACACACACACACAGACACAAAAATAAGTAAATAAATGTAATAATTTTTAAATAAAATGTCAAGGTCATCCTTAGCTACATGGAGGCCAACCTGAGCTACATGACACTGATTTAAAAAAAAAAAAGATGTACAAAATAGTCAATAAACATCATGAGTGATTGGTCAAAACACAAAGTATCATTTTCTTACCCACTGGGATGGCTGTTACCAAGATAGGAGGGACTGAAGAGATGGCTCAGTGGTTAAGAGCACTGGCAGCTCTTCCAGAAGACTCTGGTTCAATTCCCAGAACCTACATAGCAGCTCACAACTGTAACTCCAATTCCACAGGATCTGACACCCTCACACTTTCAGATATGCAGGGGAAAAAAATCAAGGTGCATAATAAATAATTTTTTTAAAAAAGGATAGGAAATAAGTGCTGTTTGATGGGCAGTGGTGGCACACACCTTTAATCCCAGCACTTGGAAGGCAGAGGCAAGCAGATCTCTGTGAGTTCGAGGACAGCCTGGTCTACAGAGTAAGTTCCAAGACAGTCAGGGCTACAAAGAGAAACCATCTCAGGAAAAAAAAATTAGTAAGTGCTGGTGGACATGTGGAAAAACAAGAAGCTTTGTGCATTGCTGCTGGGACAGGGGGATCAGGGGTCAAAGTCAGCCAGGGCTCCACAGTGAGAGCCTGTGGAGAGATGGCTCCGTGGGTAAAACCCTTGCCCCATAAGCGTAATGACTTGAATTCAAACCCCCAGGACAGCATGCAACAGCATCCATCTGAAGTCCCTGCCCTCCTGTGATGAGATGGGAGGTGGAGAAGCCGCCAAGCCAGCTAGTCTAACCTACACACAGTGGCCACCAACAAGAGAGCCTGTCTCGGTATTGTAAGAGATAAAGACCAACATCCTCTTCCAAGCTTCACATATGTACCCCGGCATGCATGTGCCTACACATACAAATGCATACTCTTTTTACTTTTTTCTTTTTAAATGTGGAGAGCTATTGAGGAAGACACTTGATGCTAATCTGTGGTCTCCACACGTATACACACACACACACACACACACACACACAAAGAAAGGAAGGAGCTGCGTGGCGGTACTGCACACCTTTAATCCCAGCAGTTGGGAGGCAGAAGCAGGCAGATCTCAGTGAGTTCGAGGCCAGCCTGGTCTACAAAGCTAGTTCCAGGACAGCCAGGACTGTTACACAGGGAAACCCTGTCTCGGGGCAAGGGGAGGGAGGAGGAGAGGGGAGAGATAGGGGCTGGGAGAGGACATGTCCCCACATTAGAATTTGTGCAGGAACATTTAGAGCAGCATTGTTCAGTCGTGAGAAGACTAAAGTAGCTAGGTGCGCACTTCCAGACGAGCCGTGGTGAGTCCATTCCTTGGACTATTGCTCAGCTATGAAAAGGCACAGAGTACCACTGCGTGCCACCACCTGGAGGAACCCTGAAAGCAAGCTAGCAGTGTGGGAGAAGGCAGCCACAAAAGGACACAGACTGGCTGCTTCTATTTTGGTTTCTTGTTTGTTTGGTTGTTTGGTTGGTTCTTGGGTTTGGTGGTTGTTGTTTTTGAAATAGTCAAGATTGTCAAAACCACAGAGACAGAAAGTAAATTAGCAAAGCAGTGGTGGCCAGGCCAGGAGCTAGGGAAGGAAGGAATAGGGATGATTGCCAATGTGTCAGGGTTTCTTGGGTGGGGGAGGGGGGTGGTTGAAATAGTCTGGAAGTAAACGGTGCTGGTGGTTGTATAACTCTGCAAATATACTAAAATCCACAATCACACACTTTAAAGACGTGGAGCCAGAAGTGCTGGCACACATCTGTAATCCCAGTACTTGAGAGACTGAGGCAAGGATTTTGAATTCAAGACCAGTCTGAGCTAATTGTATGTATGTATGCAATTGTCTGTGTATGTAATTGTCAAAGGACATGATGCCGTCACAGTAACGGTACAATGGAATGTATATAAAATTACTAGTCAAAGAAAAAACTAGAAAAAAGAAAAAGTGTTACCTATGTAAATTTTCTTTTGGTAATTTTTTTTTTTTTAATGCAGTCCTCACACCTCAGTTTTACTCCCACGGTCCTCAGGATCTAGCTCTGTGACCTGGTCAGGCTCCGCCACTGCCCCTTCAAGTCACCATCTTTGAGCAATGAAATAGCAGCGGCCAGACAGCAGATACTTTGATATGGGAGACTTTACACACTTTCTCCAATGGCCCGATCCACCCCTGTCTCAGGCCTGCTGTTCCTGGTCCCCAGAGAGGCCCTGTCTGGTCCTCACCGCTAGCTGACTCCTGCTTTCCATACAGCGTATCTTGTGGGCTCAGGATACCTTGATCAGCGGGCGAGGCTGCTGCTGGGAACTGCGGGACAGAGAGGAAGTGAACCTCTGCTCCATAAATCAGGACAGTGTGAAGCTGGGGAGGCGGGTCAGGAGAGGCCCTTGGCCCTGGCCCAGGCCTGAAGAGTCCGTCAATCCAGCCTTGGGTAGAGGCCACACAGGTAGAGAAGAGAGACATACTGGGGAAGAACCGGGGAAGGAGATCAGGATAGGGACATTTTCTAAGCCTAGCAGACTGGAGGAGGAGTCCATCTGAGTGAAAGGCCAACTGAGGCAGCTACTGGTGGGCACTCCTAGCTCCACTTAGCAGCTCTCTCCCCTGGCCCCCAGGGCACTTTCTACCCCCCCATCCCCTTTGGCACCCCATCACAGGAGATTGGCTGTCATCTCTCACCAGGCCAAGCTTCCTCACTGACTCCTCCCTACCCCACAGTGCCCACACTTGGCGCTTCTCATTTAGACCTCACCCCTCCAAAAAAAAAACCAAAAAAACCACAAAGCAGACCTTTCTGCAGCTTAGATACTTTGCATGGCCCTCCATGACCCTCACGGCAAAGGTCAGATCTTATAGTTGGGCACACAAACCCTTCCTCTAAGGGTGCACTAGCTGGTTTGCAGCCTGCCTGGTCACTACACTTCCGTTTCACATCTTCTCTCACTGTACCCCCTTTCCCTTTCCTCCTGGGTACAAAGACTGTCTGTCCCAGCCTTCTCCACCCCCAGCCGCAGCAGCGTGGAGTCTGCACCTTCACCCATCTTTTCTGGACCTCCCAAGAAGTGAACCTCTGTCCCATAAGTTACCATCCTGTGAAAAGGGAGGCCCCAGAAGGACCCCTGTGGTCTTTCAGCCTGAAAAACAAGTCCAGCATAAAAACACAACTGACCAACCAGGTTTGTAGGTTTGTGTGTGATTCTCTCTCTCTCTCTCTCTCTCTCTCTCTCTCTCTCTCTCTCTTTCTCCCCTCCCCCACGTTGAGACAATATCTAACTTGGTAGTCCTGGCTGGCCTGGAACTTGCTATATAGACCAGACTGACTTTGAACTTAGGGATTTGCCTGACACTGCCTTCCAAATTCTGGGATTAAAGGTTGACAAAAATATTTTTTTAATTAATTAAATTGTTTTCAAGACAGGGTCTCATGTAGCCCAGACTGGCCTCTAACAGACTAGGCAGCAAAGAATGACCTTGAACTCCTAACGCTCCTACCCCCACTTCCCAAATGACAAGATTGCAGATATAGGGCCATCGCACCTGTTTCAAATGACATTGGAGATTGAACCCAGGCCTTAGTTCATGCTAGGCAAGCACTCTACCAGTTGAGCTATAGCCCCAGTCTTAGGGACATAATTTTAAATGACATAAGAAAATGCTCAACTATCAAACCACATGTGGTCACGAATTTGTGATTATCTTAAAGTTGACAAAATTAAGAGTGTCCATTGGTCTATAATTCTGTCTACCTTATAGAAAGGTAACTTTGCGCCCAGATCCATGACTGTCAAGTGCAGGAGGACAAGAACCTAGTCTGTGGAGTTGACGAGAAGCTGGGTGCTGAGATGGACCAAGATGGGTGAGAGGAGGATAGTGGGGGATGGGAAGGAAGGAGGGACACTTTGAGAGGGAGGGAGGGACAGAAGGGTGGGAAGACATGCAGGTGCTCAGATAAGTAGGAGGGAAGGGAATAGCCATATAAGACCACAACCCACACTAAGTGTGTCCCCCGCCTCCAGAGCAGAACAAGGATCCCCAGGGATGGGGCCCAGGAACTTCTGAGGTACAGAAACAGAGACCCCTAGCTGTAATCTACCATGGGCTATCACGCTAGAGCCTGCCTCTTATCATGGGTGCTTGGCATCACAACCACCCCCTACATTCTGCTGGTCCTTTTCCCAGCCCATCCTTAGGTCTCCAGCCTCCCTTAGGGTCCAACCAGACTTCTTGGCAACACCAACACCCTCGATGCTCTGTCATTCAGCAGATAGAGCCTGTTAGAGTCTCTTCAGCAGCGGCCTCAGCCTCCTGCTTCTGCCCTGCCCCTCCTCAAATCGGGTCTGCATCAAGCCAGTGGGATCCTTCCAAACGATACATCCAGGGGCCTCACCATCTGGCCCCACTGCCTCCTGGAGCTCATCAGCTACCACCTGGCTCCTGCCCTTCCTCTTGCCTTGCTAGTGCTTCACCGCGGCTGCACTGTGCCAAGCCAGATCCCCCTCTGGGCTTTGGCTCTTGGCTCTACTCCCTGTCTAGAATGGCTCTTTTCACAGAGGTATCACCTCCCTCCGAATTGCTCTGATGGCACCTTCGCAATTAGACCTTCCTTGGACACCTATTTATAAACGAAAAACAAAATATCCACCCATTTCCCTTCTCTGCTTTATTTTTCTCTCTAGCACTTAACACTCTTGATAACAACATATGTTCCTTTCTTATTATGTCGGGTTTTCTCCCTGTTTTTGGTGGGTTTTTTTTTTCCTTTTTTAGTCTATCTCCCTTAGAATGTCCATGAGGAGGGGTTTTGACATCATCTGCTCACTGATATGTGTCCAGTACTGAACCGGGGCCTGCAGGACACTGATGAGGTACCCCATAATGAGTTTAGAATGGGCCGGATGTGGTGGCCCAAGCCTTTAATCCCAGCACTGGGGAGTCAGAGGCAGGCGGATCTCTGTGTAGAATGAATGAATGAATGAATGAATGAATGAATGAATGAATGAGCGAGTGAACAAATGGTGGAGTAAATGAACCTCCCCCAGGGTCCAGGCTTGGTCCTAGACTGGGCTGGGTTACCAAGCCCCAAGTTGACTCAACCTGTCCCATGACCACCTGGATCTCTGGTCTCTCCTGGTCCCATTCCAAGGGCTACCTGCCCTCCCAGACACTGATAATGGTACAACCATGGGTGGTCCCTAGGGCTGAGCTGAGTTCAGTGGTGACATCCAGTCTAGAGCCACCCCAGCAGCAGCTTCTCAAGCTGGCCTGGGTGCACCCCTGCCACAGGCTCCTCAGAATGTACCCAGAGCCCATGCTGCATGGCTCCTCCCCCATGCTGCATGGCTCCTCCCCATGCTGTATGGCTCCTCCCCATGCTGTATGGCTCCTCCCCCATGCTGCATGGCTCCTCCCCCATGTTACATGGCTCCTCCCCCATGCTGCATGGCTCCTCCCCATGCTGTATGGCTCCTCCCCATGCTGTATGGCTCCTCCCCATGCTGTATGGCTCCTCCCCCATGCTGCATGGCTCCTCCCCCATGTTACATGGCTCCTCCCCCATGCTGCATGGCTCCTCCCCCATGCTGCATGGCTCCTCCCCATGCTGCATTGCTCCTCCGCCCATGCTGCATTACTCCTCCCATTCTACATTGCTCCTCCCCCTATGCTGCATTGCTCCTCCACCCTGCTGCATTGTTCCCCCTGCTGCCTTCCATCTCTTCATTCCTTTTTCCTGGAAGCTTCAGGAGTGGGTAGGAGGGATGGCAGGATGCTGAAGGAATGAGGAACAAACTAGAAGACATGGGCTGCCACAAACTTAGAGGGCATGGGCTTCCCCTGTCCCCAGGTACCACCTTGGACAATACTCAGTGACAATGCTGGTTCTCCCTCTGCCAGCTTACTGTGCCAGGTCACTGGATGGGTGGGGCTTTCTCAGCCCCATGCCACTGCTAGGTGCTGACCAAGAAATCAATGAGAGTGACAGCCCCCCACCCCAGCAGAGCAGGGACTTCCGCACGTTCACAATGGTGAGAAGGTGTTCAGATAGTCAGACACACCTCTGTGGACCCAGAGGAACATGACAGCTGTGGAGGCCGAGAGCCCGCATGGGTACCATGTGCGCACGCGCATGTGTGCGTATTATCGCACGCACATATGTGTGCATATTACCCAGCTTAGGACTCATGAAATAACTGACAGATCATATCCACACCCTGTCTCCTTCGCACCCCACAGGAGGGAGCAAAGGGGTGTGTCTGGACCATCAGAGAGGAGCATTGTAACGGGCCCCGGGATCAGGATTCCCCATGCCCAGCATGCAAGTACTCGCTCAACAGGCAACCATGTCTCACACAGCCTCACTTGTAGCCTCTGCAACGGGGTCTGATAAATGCCTGTGTTTCAGAGTGGTCGGAATTAGCTGTGATCACCCACTGAATGCCCTATTTAGATTATTACTGATTTTATTAGAAGGGCTGAACATCCATTCTAGAGGCACCAGCGAGCCCCTGCCTCCCACCACCCACCCCCGGGGTTCACATATCACAGTAATGATGTGCATGGCGGCGCGTGTCCTGGCTGGCTGCTTCTCTGAGGCATTGTGGCTGCTGCTCGAGAAGGGGCCATCTCATTCAATCCCCCGGAGAGTCCTGTAAGTCGAGCTGCTATTGTCCATTGGCAGAGGAAGAAACAGAGAGGTGAAGTCACACGCCCAGGGTCACCCAGCAGGCAAAGGGCACAGCTAGAGCTTCACTCTCAGGAGCAGCGATGCCACTGTCGGGTTAGGACAGCAGGCTGGCGAATGACTGACAGCTAGGATCCAAGCTGTGCATGGGGCTGTGAGATCTGAGGTCAGGGAGGGGCCCTCGGAAAACACCAACGAGCAAACCCGTAGTAGGGCCCAGAAATTGGGAAGGTGGAGGACAGGCCAAATGGTGAGCAAAGCCTGGGTAAAACACAAAAGAGAGGAAAGGGCAGCTCAGGTCCCGCTTCCACCCTTCTGTGCTGTCCCTGCCCCCTCCCCCCTGCATGCTATTCCTGGGCTCTCTCCAGGCTTGGCAGTAACAGGCCTGCTGCCTTTCCAGTCACGGGCCTTTCTTACAGCACTGCCTTGCCTCAGAGGAGAGAGTTGAGCCTGAGAGACAGGGAATCTAGACTGAGTCAGTCAGCGTAAGAGCCAAGGGAGATGGCTCCAGGTAAATGTGTTAGTCACGTAAGCCTGACCAACCTGCACTGGAGCCCACATCATAAGGCAGCCACAGTGGTGTGCTGTAAACCTCACCATTCCCTTAGTGGCTGGGACAGAAGAGACCCTGCCTTTGCAAGCTCAACAAGGTAGACGATAACCATACTCCCACAAGGTGTCCTCTAACCTCCAGTCAAAATGACACCCATATATACATGTTTCTGTTTGTTCAAAAAAAAAAAACATGATTAGTAGTGGAAACAGAATGGGCAAAGAACAGAGTCAGGACTGAAATTCCAGCATCACACCCCAAGGCTCCAGAACCTGTTCACTGCCTGCCCCGGAGACCGAGGATGTTCACTAGCTTTGAAAGTACGGACTGAAGTCCTGGCTCTGCTGTTACACCAAACAAGTCTCTCTTTCTTCCCAAATCTTGGCTTTCTGTCTCGTGAATGGAGGTAGTACCTCAAGAATTATTTGGCTAGGAATGTAGCTCAGTAGGTCAAGTGCTTGCCTAGCATGCACAAAGCCCTCAGTTCCATCCCAAGTACCATGTAAACTGGATGTGGTGGGACATACGTGTAATCCTGAAATGTAGCATTTCGAAGGCAGAGGCAGAAGGGTCAAGAGTTCAAGGTCATCCTTGGCTATATAACAAATTTGAGGCTGACCTAGACTACATAAGACTCCATCGCAAACAAAAGTTTTCCTTTTGTCTTAATGGTAGAGCACTTGCCTAACATGGATAAGGCCCTAGGTTCCATCCCTAGTACTACAGAAATAAATGTTTGCCGGGTGGTAGTGGCACACGCCCTTAATCCCAGCATTCGGGAGGCAGAGGCAGGTGGATCTCTCTGAGTCTGAGGCCAGCCTGGTCTACTGAGTGAGTTCCAGGACAGCCAGGGCTACACAGAGAAACCCCATCTTGAAAAAGAAATATTCAAGATCTGGCAAGATGGCTCGGTGAGTAGAGGTGTTTGCCTGCAAGCCTAGTGGCTTGACTTCAATCTCCAGAAGCCATAAAAAGGTAGAAGGGGTGAGCAGGCTCCTAAAACTTGTCCTCTGACCTCCTCCAAGTGCACACTGTGCTACACACTCACAAATGCATGCACTGGTGTACACAGACACACACACAAAGAGAGAAAGAGACACAGTAATAATAAAATTCAAACATTAAAAAATGTATTTTAGGGGGAGAGTTGAAGGGGGAGGGGAGAAGCAGGGAAGGGAGCAGAGAAAAATGTAGAGCTCAATAAAAATCAATAAAAAATGTATTTTTAGCAGGTATAAAGTCCCTGTCACGGAGTAGGCACCCAACAAATGCAAGTGCCTAGAGAAACACAATACAGTGCGTGGGAATGAGAGACCCGAGCACACTGCACCCTGGCCTCAGCTCACTTTCCAGCTAGGAAGCTAGGAATGGCAGGGCTCTGGCTTCGAGGTTATTCTGTGAGTCCTGCCTCTCAAGAAGTCAGAGGTCAAGGATTGCTGCTAAGCCCTGCTTTCCTCGGGCTCATATGGGGGTTCCTGGCTACTCGCTGTGTCTGCCATGGGCCAGCCCAGGTACCGGGGAAGCCCCCAGAGGCAGATGTCTATAGTCCGGACACTCACCTCTGCAGGAAGCCAAACTGGGGGGTTCCTTCCCACTCAGTCTGTTACAGGGGACACTTAGAGGGACAGGAGGGGTGTCTGTGGGGGCAGCAGAGAAGCTGTGTGTCCTACAACGCTCCCTGATGGCTCTAACTACCTTACAGATATGAGAACTGAGGTTTGGAAAGTCAAAGAAGCCTGGAGTGCTCAGTGTAAAAGCCTGTCAATCTCCCCTCCCCTCCCCGACAGCAGAGGTTGTTTGAACTCTGGTGAGGACTGGGACAGGGATGGGACGGTGAGGAGGCAGGGGAGGGACAGGGGGTTGGGGAGAATGGGGGGAACGTGTCATAACTGCCAAACTCCCCTTTGGGGACAGGCCCCAAAACAAAGCTCTGCTGAAGCGTGGGCTGAAGTGGGCCTCTGATGCCCCTACTATATTCAAATGCCTGCTTTAGGTGGTATGGAGTCCGTTCCTTTGTCCCAAGGCGGCCTTCAGAGCGTAGGAACAGCAGTTGCTGCCCAATCAGCTAGCGGGCTTCCCTCAGGTCCCTGCTCTCTCTCAGCCTCGGTTTCTCCTGCTCTAAGACAAGAGCACAGCCATACCGCCTGAAGTAGCTGTGGGACTTTAAGGGAGTTAACGGAACGCTGCAAGAGCATCTTCACCCAATGGGAAAGGTTTGAGGGATTTCCAGAGAGACCCAAAGCACTTTCCCCTCAGGAAAAAAACACAATTATGATGAGGACAGCCTTGCCAAAGGGGACCAGGAGCAGCTATCTAACCTGTACTATTCTGGTTTTCCCAGACCTGGCCAGACAAGTTCACTCGGCCCATCTATGTAGTCAAGACTGTCCTCGAACTTCTGATCCTCCAGCCTTGACCTCCGGAGTGCTTGGAGGGCTGAGAGACCTGTGCTATATACCCCTACTAAGTCTCAGCCTTGCTAAGGGCAGCAGGGCATTGGGACAGAAACATCTCAGTCAAGCCCTTCAGCTGCCATTTCTCAGCTACGTGGTAAATATAGCTGTCAATCATCTCTCTGTTCTGAGCCTTGACTTCTCCAGGAAAAGCTTGTCTATCAGAGCCGTGGGGCTCAGCAGCATGAGATCTGAGCAGAGAACCTTCAAAGGCAGAGCCCAGTTCACCTCAGGTATGGGTCCCACTGGCAACGGTCAGGCTGCCTTCCTCTCAGCCATGGCGCTACTCACCGAGAGAAGGATGGAAGAGTCACAGCTGGGAAAAAGGCCAGGTCCTCAGCACCCTGCTCCCACAGAGTCCCTTATCATGCCAGGCTTCTCTCAGCCTCTGGAGGGCAGGACAGAAAAAAGTGCATGGTCAGGAGGTCACGGATGGGGAAACTGAGCCTCAGAGAGAGAAAGTGAAGCGGCTAAGAGAACGTGCACTTTCCTTCCTCGGATCCTTCCTTCACTTACACCATAACCCCAGCCTGCACACCTGCCCTTTTCTCCACCGGCCTGGATCCGGTAATAGCCCCCTTTCCCCAGCCACCCTCAGCCTTCAGTCTTCCTGCCCTCCAGGTCCTCAGTAGCTCCTCTTCACCTGTCAGGCCATCTGGCAAACACCTGATTCATAGGAAGTGTCCTCCAGTTGGCTAGGTGCTTCCTAGACACTGCCTCCACTATACCTGCCTTGGAGGAGGGCCTGAGAGTGGGGTGCGTGTGGGTGGCATCCAGCATCCAGCATAGAAACTAGTGCACACCAGCTGTTAACATCTGACACCCCTGTACCATGTCCATCCATCTCCCTATTCTGTCACTCAAGACATGTTTATGAGGTCAGAAAGACAATCAGTTTGGTATATGCAGGCCTTACTGTGTAAGCCTCATGACTTGGGTTCAATCAGTGGAACCCACACAGACTTAGAAGAAGAGAGCCGAGTCCCAAAAGCTGTCCTCTGACCTACACACACCCCCAAATATATATATATATATATATATATATATATATATATATATATATATATATATATATATATATGAGTCAGGGTCTCTCTCTATAGCCCTCACTATTCTGGAACTATCCCGGAACTCACTCTGTAGACCAGGTTGGCCTTGAACTCACAGAGATCTGTGTGCCTCTGCCTCTCAAGTGATGGGATTAAAGGTATAAAACCCCTACCCCCAGGCAGCAGTAACTTTTTTAAAAAGTCGTATTTATGGAGCCCTGTGTCTGGGACCCAGGACACAGCAGTGAGGAAACAGGCAGAGCTAGCCCTGCGGTGATGCTAGCGCCCTGGAGTCACGAGTACACTATTGCATAGGGAGGTCAAGTGCTAATGGGTGCTATAAAGAGTGATGGAGCAGAAAGGGATGGGGAGGGGTAGCTGGGAGGGTCTCTCTGACGTCAGAGGGAAGTGTCCTGGGGAGAAAGAAGGGGGAGAGCAAAAGTCCTGAGGTGAGAAGACTCAAGGGCTGTAGGCAGGATCAGTGAGCGAGTACCCGGTGGGGGTGTGGGGCGGCAACAAGCCGCAGGCAGAACTTTACTCCGACCTTGAGAAAGTCAGAACCAGAACAGGCTCTGGGCAGAAGAGTGGAATCTCTGCCTTAAGCTTTGGTGACTGTGTGAAGAACAGGCTCCAGGGGGTGAGATGGGAGCAGGAAGACCCTGCAGCAGGAATACCTTGCAGGAGAGACACAGGGATGGGGGTGGGGCACACACAGCCCTGCTGGTACTGGCACCTGGAAGCCCAGCTAGTGATGGGGAGTTTATTCTCTGTGAGCAATGGGGAACGACGGGAGGTTCTGGACACAGAGATGAGAGGTCAGGACTTTTCTAGTCCAGGCCTACTGAGTGCCTGCTGGCTCCAGGGAACAAGTCAGGACTGCTGAACCACCTCCCCGGCCTTTGACGTCACTTTCCCAGCACTCCCATGACTGAGGTGGGTCCTATTACTATCTGGATTTGGCAAATGTGGCAAATGAGGCATAGATCCACAGAATCATGTAGCTAGCAGGAGGCAGAGCCGGGACGAAAGCCCAGACAGTAGACCTGCCTCTAAAATCTACATTGGCCTCTTCAGCTGAGCCTGGTCTCTGCCCATGAGAGTGGCTGGTCCCCTTGCCAGGCAGCAAGTACTGAGACTATTCCAGCTGGCAGAGCAGGGTCAATGCATCTACCCCCCCAACTCTGCTTACAGAGAACGAAACCAGGAGGGAGAAACATTTACCCTAGACCCCAAAGCTTGTTCTCATCTGAGACGCCAATCCAGGATGTCAAAAACCTGAGCTGGGGACTTGCCGGGCACCGAACACTCTCCTGAACTTCCTTAATCTGAGCCTGCTTTAGGGGGTCAGGTACATTCCTGGACCCCTCAGCCTGGACCTTTTTCTGCTTTTTCCTTCCTTTGGAAGGGAAAGACAATGGACCCTCAGACTCCAGTCCCAGGTCCCTCTACCTCTGTTCTCCTGACTCTCATTTCGTACCCTGCCATAGGTCCTGTCCTGCTGACCCATTGTTCTCCCCCTGAGTCCAGCTGGAACAGTAAAGCAGACCAATGACCTTCTCGGGGATCCAGGGCCAGGAAACCCAGCAGAGGGAACTACAGAGTTTGCAGATGGGGGCAGGTCCAAGGTCACTCCATAAAAATGGATTTCTAGGAAAACATAAACCAGTTGTTTACTTTGTGAATTTTATCGCCCTTAGGAAAAAAAAAACGATCTCATTTTAATAAGGAAGAGAGAGAAGGCATTCCTAGTTGCCCCTTTATTGGTGAACCAGGATACACAGTCAACAAAAACTCACAGGAGGCTGTGGGCCCAATTTATTAGCCACCTTGTCTCATAAAACTCAGCATTTTTTATTAAAAGAGGACGATGGCCAGACGCTTTGCTTGTCTTTAAGAAAATTGCCTTTAATGTCGGGCAAGACTTGGGGTTTGGTTGTTTTTTGTTTGGGGGTTGTGGGTTGTTTTATTTTTTTCTTTTTCCAGAATAATTTTTCAAACAAAGCTCAGATTCTCCTGCCTGTACACGCCTGTTCCTCCAGCCGCAGGAGGGAAAGTGATTTCTGAATCCATCGGATATGTCGGATTTCTTTGTGGCATCCTCTCCATCGCTCAGCAGCCAGCCATGATGTCATAAGCCCATCAGATTTCCGGTAGGGAGAAAACACTGGGGAATTGGAAAGAATGGATGTTTTTTTACCCGTCAAGAAGGGGAGTGGGAGTGGGGGATGGGGGGGATGGTGTGTTTGGAGGAGCCTGGCTGGGGGGAGAGAAGGGAGGCAAGCTCAATGTTTGTGATATTAAATGTCAGGCAGAACCTGAAAAGCCCAGCCACCCAGATGTTTTTTCAATATCCAGATGTCTGGCAAGGAACAGACCATGTACCCTCCTCCCGGGAGGCCCTCGGCATTTTGTCTTTGACCTCCAGTCTGCAGCGACTTCTCACTGCCAGGAGTGAGCATCCTGTATCCTCCCATCACCCACTCTCAGGGGTGGATTTTTTTTTTCTTCAAAATCTTTACACATGGATGATAAGGGTAACCAGGTCCAGGTTTTTAAAAGCTGTTGAAGCTGTGATTTGAAAAGTTCAGTCCTTGGAATTAGCTCCCAGAGAGTATACTGTGTAAGCCAAGAGGAGGGGGGGAAATCCCTCAGCCAACACACACACACACACACACACACACACACACACACACACACACACCATATGTGACTCTTAAGCCACAGGACTTCAAACCCCAAACAAAACCAGTGAGGCTGCGAACAAGGACTCGGGCTGACACGGAGTAGAGAGGAGCTTCCCCCAGGAGCACACCTCCCCCAAATCAGAAAAACGCACCAACAGCTTTGTTCCTCCTGACAAAGCTCTTGCTTTCAAGGCACCGACAGTTGCCAACAAAAGCACAGGGTAGAACTAATTTACACTCCAACTAGGGCTTCCAGGAGTCATAAAATATGGGAATGGAATCAGCTTAGCCAAGGAAACTGCCTCCCCGCCACGGCAGTGGGGACCCCTCGGGCCCCAGACAGGGCAGGTCACGGCCTCCTGGTGGCCTGGCCACGTGCCCCACTGAGGCCACCTCCCAGGCCTGTGACATCACAGTTAATTGACTGTGTAAATGAGCCAGGAACTCCAGGCCCCTCAGGGCCACGGCCCAGGGACTTTCACAGAGAAGCTGAGGACAGGCAGCTGTGGAGGGACACAACTCCAATTAAACCAGAGTCCTCAGATGACAAGCCAAAGGGTTGGCTGAGGGGACAGCGAGTCGGGGCTCGGGGATAGGGGTGGGAGCTGTGCACCCATCTATAACAGCCCGAGTGTTTTGCAGATGAGAAAATGGAAGTTAGTGGCCTGCCTAAGGTCACCCGGCTAATTAAGGGGACAGCCAATACTGAAGGAGAGAAACCACAGGTCTGCCACTACACAGCTCTTCTTGAATGCTATCTAATTTAATCCCCACAACAGCTTTTGAGGGGGAGGGGGAGTACCATTAACCTCCGTGTCTACAAGAACCAATAGAGGAGCAGAGAGAGGTTAAGTCATTTGCCCAAGGTTACACAGCTCCTCATTAACAGAACTTGGCCTGAACTGAATCCAGTGCTTGCTGCAGGGCAAGAGGAGGTAGCTGAGGATTAGCTGGGAGCGGTGAATGTGATTTCAGTACATGTTTAAAATGCTGGTGTCCCCACAGAACAGAAGGGAGTAAAATCACTGCAAATTAATTTTTTTAAAAAGCTAATTCAGGCAGGAGGGCTGACTGGCCGGGCAGGAGGGAGGGGGAGCCTGCTTTGATTTTTGTCCCTGGCAGAGCCTGAATAAAGTATGTTGATGGGCTCTCTAGCCATGTGTGCCTGCTCAAACTCCTAAAGTGGGGGTGGGCTGGAGGGAGAGCCCATAAAAGCCTCATCGGGCATCTGCAAGAATCGGACAACCTGCTATGGGGAAGGTGCCAGGAGTACAGGTCGGCTGGGCATAGGAGCCGTGAAAAATCAAATTACAGCCAGTTCTTCTAAGCGGGAGTCCTGCTTTCCAGCCAAGAGTTTCAGTGATCTATGAGTCGCTTAGGCAGCCCTAGCCAGGGATCTGACTCTGGGCAAAAGGAACTGTTCGGGTTCCTGTCCGCAAGATGGGAGTGAGATCTAGTCATTGTGACCGTGTAACCTAGCCCTCTGGGGGGCCCTGTCACCTGCCACTACCTTCTCTCAGAGTAGTGCTAAAGAAAACTGCACGCAAGAAGCAGGAGCAGAAGAGAGGCCAGTCTGAGCCCAGGGGCTGGGACAGGAGCTCTCTTGGACCTCCCCTGTGAGGTGCCTCAGCCCTGTGTCTGTGGGCAACCTGTGCCTGTGCCTCCCTGCTGTTTCCCTCGCCAGCATCACTAAGGCTGACACAGGGCTGGCTTCTTTTACTTTGTTTCTGTGAACATGATGTGGGGTGGTGAGGCCCAGGCCTTCAGCCAGGGGAAAGGAGAAAGGAAACAGATTCCTGCATGCCCGGTCTGGCTAAACAGCTCCATTTTCCTATGGGAAAGTTTAGCTGCTCACTCGCCACTTTGTTTCCATCCAGTAGAGATTTGGCTTATTCCATCACCCCACTTCTGCTGAATGGTGACGACCAACATTAACCTCATTGTCTACATGGGGAGTCATCCCAGATTACAGGAGTCTCTCAGCATGAACTGCCAAGTCAGAAAAGCCTTCCTGGAGGTGGTGACAATGGTCCTGGGGCCTAGGATAGATGAGGAGCATGACACCTCTTACTGGTAGGTCTTCTGAGAGGTTCTCTTTGACACCCACCCAAAGCTGCCCACCTTCCCTGGGTATCATTCCCTTCCTGCCTGTGACTGTGTCTTGTTTGTCATTGTGTCTCTGCACGGGTCTGGAATCCGTGTGAGGAATGGAACTAGATCTATGTAGTCTCACTGCTCCATTGCCCATGTCTAGCTCATGGTAGATGTTTCATTTTAATCAACAGAATAAACAGGGCTGTCAGAATGGCTCAGCAGGTAAAAATGTTTGCAGCCAAACCCAAGGACCTGAGTTCAATCCCAGCAAGGGAGAAGAAGAGGAGGAGGAGGAGGAGGAGGAGAAGGTGGCCTAGGATCCCAGCACCCACATCAAGTAGCTCACAATTTCCTATAACTCCCATTATAGGGGATCTAATGCCCTCTGACCTCTATGATCACCTGCTTGCACACGGTGCACATAAGTTCATAAAGTCATGTGCATACACACACATACATACACATAAACTAAAACAATATATAATGGTTTTTGAGCCATAATCTCCCTATGTAACCATAACTATCCTGGAACTAACTTAGCAGACCTGGAACTAACTAGGCTGCCCTCAAATTCACAGAGATCTGCCTGCCTCTGTCTCTTGAAAGCTGGTAAGCTGGTATTAAAGATGTATGTCACCACACCTGGCAATAAATCTTTTTTGAAAGAAGAATAAACACTACATGCAAAGGTCCCATAGGGACAAAGGGTTCAGAAGAAGGTGACAGAAAATGGGCCTAAGCCTCCCTGGCAAATCACCCTAGACAAGTCGGTATCTCCTCTCCAGCAGGCTCCCTTCCGCCCCCGGCCCATCAAAGTGCCTTTCTTCCCTTAAAGGAGAGTGTCACTAATCCCCTGCCCCATTTGGTTTGCCCCAGGCTTGACACCTTTGAAAAAGAATATGATAAACATTAGCGGTCCCTGCCAGAACTCTCTGCCACTAGCTTCCCCCCTCCATTCTTCCCTTTATCCAGGCTACAGGACCACTTGGAGCGACAGAGGCAAAGACAAGCAAACGCCAGGAGTTCCAACCAAACGCCAACCCCCTGTCTCGTCTACATCGCCCCCCCCCCCAAAAAAAAAGCCTGGCCGTTTCTCCTCACTGAAGCTGGGTAGAAAGAGAAAAGCAGCCAGAACACATGGTGTTGGTCCTGCCTTTCGATTCCCAGAGTGTGATGGGACACCAACTTATCATCTTTGCCCTCAGATTTCCTCACAGGAGAGACGGAGACACTTAGGATGCTGCCGACATGCACCAAAGGGCAGATCGGTGGCATCAACGCGTCTCCTGTCCCAGTCTTGCAGCCCTGGGGAGAAAAGGGACTGGTGAACCTGAGGTTTAGGGCTCCTTCCCACACAAGTTGTCCTCGCTAGGGCAAGGCTAGTTGGGCTGTGATGGAGAGAGAGCCTGCGCTCGTGTGTGCGAGCCGCCCCTTCCCAGCCGCGAGCTGTTCAGTGCACTCCAGCAAACTTTCCAGCAGCATCTACACCTGCCAGCGTCTCTGCGGCGCTACAAGCCACCAGCGCGCATCCACAGCCTCTCCTGCTCCCGGGTCGCTGGAGGTCCCCTGAGTCCCAGGTCCGCATATTCAAACACTCTCCAGCCACTGCAGACCTCAGCCTTGGGGATCAGTGTGGCCCAGTTCCAGATCTCCCCGGCGCCTCCTTCGCACCACCTGTGCTCCTCCACACCTCCTCAGGAGCCCTTGGGTCGGTTGTGTCTACATCGCTGTGGCAGTCTCCGGGTCTACACCGCCCAGCACCTGAGCAATGCCCTCAAGGCTCACCCGATGCCTCAACCCAGTGCTTACCTTGCCCGCGTGCTTACAGTCCTGTCCTGGCTGTGCGGTCTGGTTCACACATTTTGCAATCTTGTCATGGGCGAAAGGAAATCTTGTTATAATCCTGAAGCCACGTGGTTGCTTGCCCTAAGCCCCTTCTTTCTCCAGATTTTTTTTTTATTTAAATTTTTGGTTTTTGGCTTTTAGGACAATACTCGGCCCCAAAGACCGCTGGCTGGCCGGGAACTCCAAGCAGACGCAGCTGGCCGCGGGGGGCGTGGCCCTAGGCGGAGAGAAGGCGTGGCCTGGGCGGGCGAGGCGGACTCTCCAGCCCAGACCTCCCTCCGCCAGGAAACCGTGGCCTGCGACCAAGGCTCTGGTTCCAGCTCATGATTGGTCGGCCCGCCCGCGAAGCTGATGCCTAATTGGCTGAGACGAAGAAGGCTCAGAGGTGGTGGTGGTGTGTAGATTTTATTCTTCGCCTTTTTCTTCCCTGAGGCGGCCGCTGCTCTGTGGGTCCCTCCTGAACTCTGCAGCCCTTTCCTCTCTGCCTCCGTGCTCCCAATCATAACGCTTAATCCCGCCCCGAATGACAACTGCATTTCTTTGTCCTTCCCCACCAAATGGTCCTTTGAGGTCAGGACTCGAGGTTTCTACTGCCCAGTAGTGTATCCCCAGTGCCTGCCTCATAGTAGGTGTGCCAAACACGTTTGTGGATTACATTAACAATGTACACATGAGTTTTTGGAGCTATCTTTAGTGCGGGTAACAGTCTTAGGGGGAAACGGAGGTACAGAGAAATGCAGTCGCCCGAGAGGGAGTGACAGGGCTGACTGTGGTTACACACAGGGTTATATGTAGTCTCTAGCTTTGTAGACAGCAATGCCTTGTGGGGTATCAGCACCGGCTTTCTCATGTGTCGGGGGTTGGACTGGAGCAGGAACTGGGTTACACTATGAGCTATTTCAAGGAATGCTCTGTCCCTAGCGCTGTGCTTGGCAGCCAAATGATGTAGCTCCTGCTTCCATGCTAACATCCTAGAAACTGCTGAGCCCTTTTCCTCTGTGGAAACTTACCTACTCAACCCAGTCTGCATTGTCAATCTCTGACAGCTTGGGCATGGTGCCTGTGTGCCAAGGGGAAGCCACAAGAAAGATCAAACCCTGGACAAGGTGACTTGAGCCTGGGTGCTGACCTTTGGTGGGGATGTCCTCGGAGAAACCCTAAAAGGTCTTTCTGATCCAGGAGTGGTTTCTGAGAAGAGACTGGGAAAGGGCTTCCTCGACAAAGGAGTGTGTAGGCGCTGCTCCTGGAGTTGGATCGTGGTGGGTTAATGGACCAGAAAACTGCTCCGGGGGAGCCTGTTTCCTGTACAGTGTGAAGCCAGAGTCGGGCATGCAGAAAGGCTGGTTTGGTGACTGATGAATGAGTTCTTGTGTCTGTGCCTCCACATGGCCTTCTTATAAGGACACCAAGTTGTTGGATTTAGGGCCCACCCTAACCCAGAGTAACCTCATGTTAGATCAGTTCTATCTACGAAGACCTGATTTCCAAACAAGGACAAGGATCATGTCTATCTTTCAACCCACCAGGCTCCTTTGGATCCGTGAACAGCAAGAGCGGACGCTCCAAGGCTGCAGGGAGCAGATGCCCTTCCCAGCTGCCCACTGCTCTCTCTTGAGTTTACCTTCAGCTCATTTTTGATCCTGGCACCTGGTGGCTTCTGCCTACCCAGAGCCCAGAAGAGAGGCAGTTCTCCAAATACCAGGACTTCTCAAACCTTCCAACCAATGTGTGCAGTGTATGCACGCGCAGTGTGGTGCTTTGAGAAGCACACCCCACACACACTGGCCCACCCTTCCACACCCCCCCCGCCTCCTCCCTACCCCCACCCCAACTGAAGATGGACAAGGACAATTAAAGCCATTTCACAAGCAGCTGGTGATTAATCGCCAAGTTAATGAAAGAGGCAGTAATCGCACTCCCGTTTCAGAGGTGGGAATGATGTCTTGGGCAGGGATGGGTGGTCAGCTTAGGTCTGTCTCCCTGAGAAGGTGGAGCCAGCAAGGCAGGAAGGAAAACAAGTGGGTATGTTTTTGAAGCGGATGCCTCCACCATAGCCGAAATGTTTATTTGACACAGCCGGGCGGTGAGTCTTAATGTTTGTGCTTGTCTCTGTGCATTTCCGCATCTTTGAAATATTGCATTGACGAGGAGCGGGGAACTCACCGAGGGGAAGGCTACGTATTTCTAAACTCTAGTTCCGGATTTATAAATGACCTCAAACGCCGGTGTGCCTCAATTTACACAATGGAGCGGCCCTTAAAATTATGTGCAAATCGAATCCCCGTTTGCCCACCCAGTACATCTTAAGGCTGCTGATGCTCCGTCTTCATTTCTGATTGATTTTCCCTGGCAGAGGCACCAAATTCGTTGCTTTAAGTGTCAGGCTCTCGCTGTCAAGTAGTTAATGACCTATAAAGCACTTAAACCGCACTGGAAGAGATGCTATTTGGAGGAACCCCGCTGTGTCCCCTCTCCTATTGTCAGTAATCACCCCTCATTTATTTGCTCTTATTGGTTTGGAATTTGCTCTCAGGTTTCCCTAAAGCCCAGGCCCTCCAGGGAGTGTCGAACTCTTCAGGAACTCAGAAGGGTGCTGGGGTTGGCATCCAGGGGGCTGCTTCTGGGGGAGTGCCTTCCTTCCTTGAGTGCCTTTTGCTTGGGGGAACTTGGGCGTGGAACTGTTCCTTGTCATGTCTCAGTTTCCTTCTCTGTGATGTTCCAGAGATGGTGCCTGTCTAGTAGCAACTGGTGAGGGAGGGAGGAAGAGAAGAGGCCCAGGGTCAGAGTGAGCAGAGGCAGGGCAGAGATGGGCTCCAAAGCCAGAGCCAGTAGGAACATCCCTAGGTTGCAGAACCAGGCAAGCCATCGCTGTGGGGTGAGAACAGCTGATGAGCTTCAACCGGAAGGGAAAGCACATTTGCATTCTGCGGCTGTTGTGACCAATTACCACAAATGTGACTTATAGCAACACACATTCTTTTAAGGTTTGGGGATGAAATCTAAAGCATCACCAATGCAAAGAAACCAAGTGGTGCACACAGCTCCACTACTCTCTCTTGAGCATTAAGAGAACCCATTTCAGGCCCCTTTCACCTCTGAATCACCCTCCCTGGCTATGGCCTCTCCCTCCACCCTCAGACCCAGCACGGAGCCTCTCCCTGCGCCATAATCAATCCATATACCTTTCTCATAACGATAGTTGTGACTCTCAAAATCCAGGGTTGTCACTGCATCTCAAGAGACTTAATCCCATCTGCTATGTAAGGAACATCACAGGCTCCCAAGATTAGGAGGGGGACATCCTGGGAGGACACAGAAGGTCACTCAGCAAAGTGACCCATGACATGGGTTCTGAAGCCATGCTGGGGCTTCAGTTGCAACAACCACTGGTTAAACTGCCTTGGGTAAGCTGTTTTATCTCTCAGTTTCCTCACCCACAAACTGGGATCAGTGCTTGTTGCCTGATGACAAAATTAACCATGAGGTAGAAGGAACTTCCTACCAGAGTAGAGGCTGAGAGAGGTCCTTCTGAGGAAGGACAGAAGAGGGGGTGAGGCGGAGCAGGCTGGAATGAAGAGGGGTAGCAACCGCGTCAGGGGAGGAGTGTGCACCCACCTTGCATGCGTGTATAAATTGTGTCCCGGGGGTGACGGACAGGAGACACAGACTGCGTCTAAACAGGTTCGGATTTAAGTCACTGGGCTGAAGTCTTATGCACTTACCAGAAGCTTCATTCTTTCCAGGCGTGCTACTCTGTGTCTTCATCTGATAACACAGGCTGTATAACTACTACCACTGGATGAGTCTAGGACATTCTCGTGACCCTATAAAGAGATCCCATACTCACCAGGCATCCCCTAAAGCAGGGGAGTATAGAAGGGAACACCCTAAAGGTCTCTATGGATTTAAACCTAGAAGGAAGACAGGACAGCCTGAACTCTGCAGTGTGAGATAGTGACTTAGCCTTTGGGCTAGACCAGCCTGCAGAGGACATTTCCCTCCCTGCCCCAACCCCAGCTTCCTCACTTAGGTAATCTACCGCACCAGACACACAGGGCTAAGGCAAGGCTTGGGATCACACTATATAGCCACAGTAAACTTTTAGGTTTTTGTTTGTTTGCTTTTTTTTTTAATCTTGAAACAAGCTCTCATGTACCTAGGTTAGCTTTGAACTCGGTGTGTAGCTTCGACTTCTGATTCTCCTGCCTCTAGCTCCCACACGCTGGCATTACAGTCTCATCTTCCATCACGCCTGGTTTATGCAGTGCTGGGGATCAAACCCAGGACTTTGTACATTCTAGGAGAGCACTCTACCAATGCAACCACATTCCAGGACCACGTCTACCACTTTTCTTTCTGGATCTGGTGCTCTGGCTCTGGAGCAAGTCCGTATCTATAGGGTTCAGCTGTTCCTCAGAGAAGCTAGCAGTCCTCTTGACTCTTCCACGGTACGCGGATTACTGCCCAGAGAGGCAGCTGACCGAGGGGCTTCTACGGGAGGGTGGTGGGGCATGGCTGGATCCTGCTCTGTGCCTCCCACATGGACTCAGCCACTCTAGGATGAACAAAGGGATTCCAGAGGGGTTTCTTCAGTCTCCCCACCCTCTGACCGCTGGTTTGACTCAGTATGACTGATAACTTGGGGAATCCTACACCCTTTCTGCCAAGGGTGCCTGACCTCACCTACAGGCAGGAAGAGAGGCCATCCGGTGAAATGAGAGTGTGATCAGAATATTGCTAAGCCCACTGAGGCTGCCCCTGGCGGTGACAGGGGCTTCTGGGAGCAATTAGCAGAACCGCACTTACAGGCTTCATGGCCCCTGATTTGGTCTGCCAGCTCATATCACCAAAGCATCTTGTCAGCTACTGGCCTGTCCCCCGTGGTGGCTGGACCTAGAGCTACCAGGCAGGTGGTACGGCCTCCAGAACCCCTGTATATTTATTGTGGGGACTCTTCTGGTGGTGCAGATGCCCCAACATGCCCATCTCAGTTCTCTTATATACAAAATGGGTTACATTTCAAGCATTCAGTTTCCACTTCCCGGAAACTGGAGAGAAAAAAAAACAACATCATTCTCCCTCTTCAGAAAGAATAGGCACTGAGAGGCAAGTGCAGGGAAGAATTCATTTTTTTCTTTAAACAAATGACTCTTGAGCCCTGAGTATAAGTCAGGGTCCAGACAAAGAGACACAAACAAGGTTTCTCTGTGCTGGGAAGCTTAGGGCCTCCTGGGGGAAGACAGGAGTATGTGTGAACTGATTTAATATGAGGTGATGAAGAACAAATAAACCACCTGGTGGGGGGAGGGGCTTAGGAAAGCTTCAGGGGAAAAGGGTATCTGAGCATCCTCTTCTTCAAGCAAGAATGGGATTAGGGGCCTTGGCAAGGGGTGGAGGGGCGCACCAAGGTGCCAACTGGAGCACATTTGAGCAGCAGCCACAGGTCAGGCTTGAAGTGACTTTAGGTCAATGACAGCTGATCTGTTGGGACCAATTTTTTTTTTCCTGGCAGGGTTGTTATATAAGCTAGGCAGGCCTTGAATCAATACATAGTAAAAGACCTTGAGTTTCTTTAAAATTTTTGAAATCATACTTATTGTATGTGTGCCTGAACACGGGCATGTGTGAGAATGCCCCAACACGTGTATGGAGGTCAGAGAACAGTTGTGAGTGGTTATTTCTCTCCTTCCATGATGTGGGTCTCAAGATGGAAATTCACATCATCAGCCTTGGCCTTCGAAAGCCTCTTTACTCCCTGAGCCTCCTCATTGGCTCAATTCCTGAGTGCTGGGATGCCAGGTATGTGTCGTCATGGTACCAGGAATCAAACCCAGAGCTTTGTACATCCTAGACACGGGCTCTTCCAAACAAGCTCTCTCCCAGCCCAGGACCACCTATTCTTACCCTGTTCGCAGCAGAGAGACTGGAACAGATTTGGATCTGACAGATGTTGAAAGACAGATGGGTGAGCAGAGGCCCCCATTCTTGCACATAGCAGAGGCCATTGTGACGTTGTGAGTCACCTTTGGCCATGTCGATGCCCGTTTTTCCCAGGATCATTTGTGGGAAAGGCCACCCTAATGCACTGAATGAACTTGTCTCCTTTGTTACAATGAATTTCACCATGAAGATGACTTGGTTCTTGCAGACGATGAGCTTAACATGGCCAGATTTGAGCTATGGAAATAGTGACTTGGTGCAGAATCAGGGAAGGCCTAAAGAAGAAGAGGTTAAAGAGACAGAGGAAAGAAGACAGGGATCTGAGGAGAAAAGCAGTCCTCAGGTCATCTAAGGCCCATGGCAGAGTGGCTATGTTCTCATCTAAGGCAAGGAGGTTAGTCAGAATCTTGTCCATAAAGCCTGAGGACTGGAAGGAGACAGGCCAGAGAGCAAAAGGCAAGACTGCTGGGCCCCCAAAGGCCCACAGAGTGGTAAAAGAAAACCCACTGCAGACATAGCCACTTGCAAAGTAAGTTTTCAGTCAATGAGAGGGCTGTAAAGGCAGAGCGGTGCCAATTACAGCCGCATTATCCCGGATTAGGAAGCTCCTGAGAGGCCGTTCATGCTTCCAGACATGCTGTGCCTGGGATTTCTAGGGGACACCTGGGATCCCAATGTCCAAGCTATCAGATACAGGCTGCCAGACAAATATAACGCCAGGACCTGCAGTGACCTGCCTCTACGTCACCAAGGATGTAGTTCACCGGGAGGTAGGAGTAGCCCCGCTCCCCACAACACATAGAGCAGGAAGGAGGAAGGGAGGGAAAGAATTTAGATATGAACCATCTTTGCAGGGGCTTCCCCAGCATCAGGTCCCTTGATAGATCTTCTATTCCATCCCTACCCATGACATCACTCCTTGGCCTGACCCATGGAGACCTGCTCTCATTTGGAGCCAGCCCAGAGTTGCCCTATCTCTTCTGGGCTTGTCCTATCAGCTTCTCTCAACACTAGTTTCTGCTTTGGTAAACCAGAGAGATCAGACATCCCACCCCAGCCCACGCCACAACCCCACTTACAGGTCTGTTTTCAGAATGAGGTGTTGCCGATAAAAAAGTCCAGAGACAAAAATTACCAGTACAACCTCCATGCCTGAGAGTGCCTGTTGAAAGAAGAACCCTTCCCACTGGGAGCCCCCAGGGGCCTCTTTCCATCATTTCCCACAGAGAAGGTTCAGCAAGTGCAGTCCAGGTGGTGGAGTGGAGGACGTTCCCTGAAATACCTTACACAGAGGTTGAAAAATCGGAAACAGCTGAAGAGGCCATTGATAGGGGCCCGATTAAATTAGGGCCATCCGTCCTGTGAGTCCTCTGCTGTAATTAGAGTCTGGCAGCATCCACACGCTGTCTTGGGCAGATCCCCACGTGGGGCTTTGTGAGCCAAGCCAATGCAAACACCTACAGAACGGCGGCACAAGCTCTTCAGAGCTCTCCCACGAACGCCCTGCACTTCATCCATCCAAATACACGGCTGTGATTAACCAGAGAGAAAGGCCTTCCCAATAGCGTGGCTGTAATCTCCAGGGAGGGGCTTCCGATGGCAGCAGGGAGGTGGCTGGTGCATCAGAGCAAACTTCACCTTGCTGGAGTTTAAATGTTTTACCACACTCTGTGTCTGCGACACCTGCTTGTATTCACAGTGAAAATTCAATGCCAAGCGCAGAAAGCAGCACTTAGCCGGGGCTCAATCAAGGCTCGGGGGCCATAATTATAACCACGGTTCAAGGAGGAGCCGGCAAGGTTCACAGAGTCTCATGTCGACATCTCCAGTGCTGGAGTCTCCGTTCAGGGCTGAAGCCCCTCCAGAGGGCAAATGACATCCCCAGGCATTTAGGAGGGACAGATTGACGCCACTCAGCTTGGCTGGGCCAAGGCAATGGCCCACCTCTCCCGGAAGAGCTGTGTGCCAAGAAAACTATTGAACTACATAAAAATCCATCCCTGAAGTCCCAGAGGCATCCTTAGGCTGGAACATGGCCTTTAAATTAGATGGAGGAGGGGGAAAGAGGCAGGTTTTGCCTGTAACTCAATTTCAGGTTAGTGAGAGCTAGGGGCCAAAGAACTAACGATGCCCCCAGCTGCACCCACCCACTAAAGTCCTGTGATGGTGGCTGTGAGGGACACTCTAGCCCCACTAAGCATCACTGATAACAAGCACATGTTCCCATGGAAACTGCTGCACAGAATCCTCTGGAATTTTTTTTTTCTGGGGGTGGGGGCACAGCTCCTGTACCTACTTCCTGGGTTTGGTTCCTCGAGATGCTTTTCTTTTGCAAAGGTTGTGGCGAGCTGAAGCCAACCGAGGGGTCAGGCGGGGCTGTCAACTTCTAGCCTTTTACAACTCTTGGGAGAAGCTGAAGGTGGGAAGCTGTAGGGGGTCCCTTGAAGTGATCCTGATGTCCTAAGGCTCTGAAGAAGCTACCAGGTGAGAAGACCTCAGAGAGTCAGCAGCCTGGGCCAGAGAGTGCGTGGAAATCCCTCCAGGCAGGGGCAAGGACTAGCTCCACCAATGAGACGGTCACATCAGCCTTCCTTGAAGAGCCCAGGCTCCTCTTTACCTTCCCCATTCAGCCATCCTCTCTCAAGTACCTCCCAGCTGTGCCCCTTCTGGGGGTGCTGCTAGACCCAGGAACCACCTCCCCTCTGCCTCACTCCCTGTGCTACCCACCTCCAATCCCCTGTAGCTGGAGAAGCCCTAATCTGCCTCCTGAGAAGGATGCTTCTGTTTTCTGAGGAGGTCTGTCTGCTCTCAATCATTGCCCTAGCAGTTTGAATCAAGGAAACATACTCGGCAGGGACCTCCCTGTCTGTCCACTACACCCTGAGGGGTCTGGATTGTCGCTGGAAACCCAGGCTCAGGCAGGCAGGTAGTGACTTAATCGAGTCTGAGTTGCTGCTAGGAGGTGGAGCTGGGTCCTAAGGGAGGTCTTGTGCCTCTCCTCTCCCTTCCCATTCAAGGCCTGTCCCCAAGGGGTTTACATTCAGGGGCCCCTCTCCTCCTCCTTCATCCTTGCCATCCGCATCCTTCATCCTTGCACCAGCTCCCCTCTCCAGGCTCTTAGGCTTGGGTGGGTGCTCAGCCTTCTTTGTTGACTACTGGGAGACACAAAATATTCTTCCCTAAGTCTCCCTAATGTGGAAACCCCTTACTAGGTCCCACCCTGAACCCTACACCTTCTTTTTCTTCCTCCTCCTCTTTTCCTTCTCCTTCCCTTCCCAGACTCAATTCTTGACCGACAGAGCCCTTCGTAAGCCCTGCCCCCCCAACCTTGTGCCCGTTTTTGCCACAACCAGACCTCAGCCATCACACCACTCTGGCAATGTCTGTGTTCCCGGGAGGGGCAATGGGTCAGTCTTCCACAGTTCCTCGGCCACAGTAAGGAGCTGAGACTTTATTGCAAGCGAAGTAGAAGCCACAGAAGGCTTTTCACAGGCAAGGGACAAAAACAAAGTAGGTTTTGCCAGGTCCCCTCAGCTTCTTTATATAGGGAAGAGGCAGTGGGGACATTGGAGACTTCTGGGAGGCCTGGGTGCTGGGTCCTCAGCCAGGGCACCATGTGAATTCACACCAGGCTTCCTCACTCTCTGAGAAAGGGCAGGGGGAGCCTGAGTCCCACTCAGAGAGTCCAGAGCCTGGTCATAGAGCTCAGGATGTGGGGGAAGTAGCAACCAAGTGTTTGCTGACTGCGGTTCCCACCCCAGCATTGACCTTCGTCTCAGGCTGCTGGAGTCAGGAGCCTGGGGACAGCTCTGTGCCACACAGTTTCCCTCCTTCACTGACCAGAAACTCATTAAGCCAGCCTCGGGGAGTACAGGCCTTCACTTAACCCAGCCCATGAGGAGCTTTGCTTGTTGGATGTTCACAGAGTGGGCCTCGATAGAACTCCATAGGCTTGTAGGTTGCTGGCCACTGAGCCCAGAAAAGCCTGGTGCCACTACCCAGGGGCACAGTGGGCTTCCAGAGATCAGCCCGTGTCTTCTGCTCTAGCCTTTCTCTTCCTTCAAGGAGGGTCTCACTTGCAGAACAGAAGGTGCTGCCTGAGGGGAGATGGTTCAGTACTGCTGGGTCCAGGCTAGGTGCCTGCACACTGACACCTCCACGTCCCCTGGGTGCACACAGGCTTTGGAATGAGAACATTCCAGGGACTTTTCCCCTAGAAAGCAGGGGAAGAGGATTGTCCTGTCCGTTTCACAGATAAACTGAGTCTGGGAAAGGCAAAGGAGGGAAGAAGGGTGAGAAACGATCCCTGCAGCCCAGATACAGAGACCTTCAGTCCCTGTCTTCCAAGGAAATGGATTCCCTACTGCAGAGCTGCCTGGAGGATGAAATGAGGGGTTCCTTGAATAAATTTCTGGTGGGGGAGGGGGCAGAAAAGCTGAGGCTCACTTTTGTCCACCCTGGTTTGAGCTTCTTCAGCACAGAGACCCGCCCGCCCACCTACCCCGGAAAGCAGAGCCCAAGCCACACAGAGTCACACGGAGGTGGCATGGAGACAGCTAGGCTGGTCTCCATGGGCCAAAAGCAAACAAATAAAGACATAGGGAAATAGGATGAAGCTGCGGGTGGCGGGGCTAGAAGAGGCCACAAGGAAGGGATTTGGGGGAGCTGGGGCTTAGGGTAGAGCAAGGAAGAGGTCTGGAGAGCCAAGGGCAGTAGGCACAGTGAGGTGAGTGCCCACACAGGCTGGTGGGAAATCAGCTCAGGGTTCTTGTTGGGGGAAAGGAGCTACCCTAAGCAAGCCAGACTTCCCCTTCTCACCAGTATGTGTGGAACCTCCCTGCTCCGGGCCCTGGTTCACCGCCACTTGCCATATCCTAAGCCTCCATATTCCGGCCCTGGACCCAGCCAGCTTTTGTGCAGTTCTTCGCTGCCCACTCTTCATTTCTCCTTAGCTATACCGTTTCCCAGCTCCACCCAGTATGTGGCAGGCAGTCATTCATTGCATTGATCTCACTGTGTAGCCCAGGCTGGCCTTGAGTTCACTGCGATCCTTCTACTCAGCCTCCTGAAGGCTGCAGTGATAGGCCTGAGCCACCACGCCTGGCAGGGACCACGGCTCAGTGGCTGGGCACAGCCCTGATCTGCCTGAGGGCCCAGATGGAGACCCGTGCCAAGAGAGCCATGTACACAGCTCTGTAGGGATGGTAGTAAAGGATGAAGGGGGAAAGAGGTGGTGGACAAAAGAGCCCGGGGTGGGGGTGGGGGACTGAGGCGCCCTTTGCCCACAGGATCAGGGGAAGAATGGCTCTCTAGATGGAGGAAAAGGCTGGGTGAAAGCCCAGAGATGGGAACTTCTGGCTGGCAGGAAGGATGGGAGAGTAGGTCAGGGAGAGGCCTGAACGTGCAGGTGATGGCAAGGTCTACGGGCCCTGTTCCTGGCCCAGATCATGTCCTCGGACAAGGGAAGTGGCTCTGGGTCCCTAATCCAAGAGAAGGCTCAGGACTTATGGAACGTCTCCTAGAGATTTTCATAGACGAGGTTAAATTCATTGTCTTCCTCAAACCTATTCCGTTTCTCCTAGGAGAGAAAAGAGAGGAAAAGAAGGAGGGAGGAGAAAGGAGAGAAAGAAATATTAGGTAGGAAAAGAACAAATTTGAGCCAATGTTTAGTCATTTATTGCATTGATCTCACTGTGTAGCCCAGGCTGGCCTTGCGTTCTCTGCAATCTTTCTGCTCAGTCTCCTGATGCTGCAGTGATAGGCCTGAGCCACCTCGCCTGGCTATGAATTTGTACCAATTTATTTTTGTTGGGGGCAGACAGATAGCTTACTGAGTCACACTGATAGGAAACATGACCTCTGTCCCCAAGCCCACCTCTTCTGCCATGCCTCTTCATAGCTGCCCTCCACCCTCCCTCTAACCCTAGCAGGCTCCCAGGGCCAGTTTCTGGCTTCTCCCCATGATCTTCCTTTGGTCTGGGATGTGATCTCTTCCACATAGACACTGAGCCCTCAACTATGAGAATTCACCGGCAGGTGCATCTCAAGAGGACCAGGGAGCCCTCCCTGTTCCTCACACTGGTCTGGCCTCACCACAGAACCTGTCCTCCACACAGGGCTACTGATTTCTCTGCATGTCTTTGGGGTCGATAGTTTATTCCCGCAGTGTAGGTTTCTAGAAGGCAAGTGTACCACACTTTCCTGCCTAGCACCCCAGAGCCTGACCTTGTATAGACACTGACTGAGATCTTTCCAGTGGTCTGGGGTGGGAGACCCTGCTTCCAGTTAGGGCCTAGTTCAGGGTTTTGAAAACTAGAGATTCAACAAACACTTCCAGCCTGGAGCAAGGGGGCCAAGTACCAGTTCCTGCACTCCTTGAGGCTTCTCCACAGTGTTTTGAGACCACCCACCTTGCAGACTTCCCATACCAGGGTGACCACACTGCTGCTTTGTAGAGTTCAAAGCTCTGGGGCTCACGTTACTCTTTTGAATTCTGGCAAAGCTGGCAGCTCAGGTCAATATTACTCATCCACTTTAGAGATGAGCACACTGAGGTTTTCTTTTTTCCAGACAGGGTTTCTCTGTAGCCTTTGGAGCCTGTCCTGGGACTAGCTCTTGTAGACCAGGTTGGCCTTGAACTCACAAAGATACTCTGCTGGGAATAAAGGTGTGCGCCACCGCCACCCGGCTGAGCATACTTGTTCAAGAGAGAAAGTGTGACAAAATAGTGAGCCCAAGGCCCGGTCACAATAACAGCTAGAGCTGGCACCAGTGCTCATCCAGCTCAGACCGGCACGTGCCTGGGGCCATCTGGACGCCTTATGCTCTCACTCGCTTGGCCAGTGTAGACACTGCACAGTGCTCACCAGCGGTGGTTATAACCGCCACACTGTGTGAGTTCATGCTGGGTCCTGGGTCGCCCTCTCAACACCGTGAGCTGTTCTCAAAGAAAGCCTGGGAGGTGAGGATTATCCTGGCTCCTCCGAATATAGACCAGGAGATTCAAACTCCTCCAAGGCTGCAGGGCTGCTGAGGGATCAACCGAGTTCAAAGCTGCCAGTCCTCCCAACCACTAGGCCAGCTTGTGGGGATAGCACAGTCAACTGCGAGTGGCCCAGTTCTGGGGTCTATTAAACTCCCATGGCATAGATGAGGGAGGGAGGGGTGAGAAGGAAGCAGGCTCCATGTCCCCAGGCCCGGGCATACCTTGGAGGGAGGACTTTGGCTGGAGACAGGGCTGCCAGTCTCTCCTTCGAGGCAGGTGTAGACCTCTGTCTCTCGGGGCTGTAGACCCTGTAGGAAAGAGGGCACCAGTGTCAGAGACAGGTGACATAGAAGGACAGCCCCCAGGTTCCTGCCTGTTGTTAACCGGATGTGCTGTGGAAGCTCAGGGAAGGGCAGAACCCCTGGACTGTCTCCATTAAAACTGCCAGTCTCTGAGTCACCTGAGTCCTTGTCCTGATTGTACAGGGCCAACTCGGTCTATACCACACCACTTCCCTCAAGGACCACCAGCAAAGCCCAGCATGGGACTCAGTCCAGACTTCCCCTGGCTGGCAAAAGAATACACTGTCGCCCACCATCCCTGACAGTCCTCCGGTGCCTGAGGCCCCAGCAGCAGTAGGAAGCCCCCTACATGACACCTAGGGTCCCTGCTAACTTCTGCCCTCACTCTCTGGTTCAGGGACTGTCCATGACAGAATCCCATCTGCTCATCCACCTTCTAGGTCTCCTCTTACTCACTACCCATCCGGGGCTCGCAGACGACCCAGGCACGGAGTAGGAGCTCACTCCTCCTTCATCAGTCCTGTGCCTTGCTGGAGGATTAAGGAATCTAACTCCAGAGCCCAGGGCATGCTGCTCTCTCCCTAGCCTATTATTTCCCTTTGGCCCCCTCAAGCCACACTACTCTGGTCATCTGGGGCCAGAGTCATTCCCTAAATATGCACCCTTGGAAACACATGCTCCCACTCTTCCGCTGACCACAGTCCTGCAATCTATGACTTCTCCAGAGAACTTCCCTGGGGCTGGGAAGCTGGGATCCAGCCTCTGTGGCTTGCTTGGATGTGGTTCACATCCATGCCACACCCACAGCCTTCAGCAGACTGGGAATCTCTTGGGGACAGGGACCATGCCTGGTTTGTCTGTGGCCACCGGACTCTATAGCTGGTCTCGGCACAGTGACAGTGCCACCAGGTGAGAATTGGTGAGGGAACTTCTCCCTTACTAGGTGTGTGGAGTCAGTCAGTCACTCCTGAGGGTCTTTAGCAGCCAGACCACAGATTCCAAGATGGTGAGAAGACCCTGGCTTTGAAGTCAGACAAGACCAGGTTCAATTCTTGGCTCTGATACCTGCTGCCACAGGCAGCCTCTTTGCTGCCTCAGTTTCCTCATCTACAAAATGGAAATTATCTTATCTGTCTTATAGGCCCAACATGTGAATAAATACGAGGCTGCACATAAAGTTAGGCAAACAGTAGGTGCCTAATATGCAGTTGTTCGAAGATCGCCCAGGAAGGCACCACCCCAGCTGCGGTGTTTCGGAGCTCTAGAACACAGCTTGCAAAAGCCCAGGCAAGCAAGAGGCAGAAACCCTCCCTTCCCCAGTGTACTTGTCACATGGATGCCGGCTTGTTGCCAAGGAGGCGGTTTCCCTGGCAACAGTCAAGCAGGGGTTGGTGAGGCAGGCTGGGGAGACAGGTGGTGCTCAGAGGCAGGAGGAGGGTGGGGAGGTGGGAGGGGAGAAGGGAAGAAAGCGCCCAGAGGTAGCCACGCATGAAAACCCCTGTAATAAACCATTTGGCGCTTGGGAGACCCTAACTTCAAGGGCATCAGACACAGGCAGGGTGGCGGATCCGTCCTGAGGACTGCTCAGAGTGTCTCTCAGCTAGACAGAGGGAGGGGCTTGGGAGAGGATTTTCCAGCCTGCCTCATCTCCAAGGGAAGAGAACTTCCAAGCCCATTCTGAGCCCTGTGCACCTCTGTGCCTGACCAGAGAACTGACCTCCGCCCAGTGCACAGGGTAGAACATGTTGCCCAGACACACTATGACCCCTCAGGCCTTTCTCAGACTCACAGACCCAGGGACCACAGGTGGTTCCCTCTCTCTTATGTCTCCACTATTCTGGCCACCCTAGCAGGTGCAAACCCAGAGAAGCCAGGGACCATCAGAGTCAGGGAAGGGCACCCTCTTTCTGGTGTCTGTGCTGCAAAAGGCAAGCGTGGCCATCACTCAGCTGGTGTCCAGTGGAGCCTTTGACAGTCCTGACCTGCTGGCTGCATTTGCATTCAGGGTTTGACCTGCTGTTCCTGGCTGTGAAATGCAGGGGAGAGCCTTGTCAGAAGGACACTTCTGAGCCTCTCGTCCAGTTCAGTTTTCTGGGCCTTTCTCAGCAATGAGGAGCAAGGCTAACGGGGAGGTTACCTCCCTCGACTCTCTGCCAGATTGTCCAGGCTAGGCTCTGCTGGCCTCCGCTCTGCAGCAGTTACTTGTCTGACTCTCAGGTCCTACAGACCCCTTTGCCTCCTGTTGCCCAGTGGGCAGTTACAAAATGTTCATTAGCCTGGTGGAAGAATCAAGGCCAGCCTCCAGGTTGGTTCAGGGCAGTGCGAAGCTAGCTGTCTGGGCCTGGATCTCCTCTGGAGATTACAGTGTAGAAAGAGGCAGTACCGTGGAGCACCCCAGCTCTGGGTCGGGGTTCTGGTACAATCATACCAGATTTTCCATTATCACATCTGAGTGTGAGAAAAGTCACTTTGTGGGGCTGGAGAGATAGCTCAGTAGTTAAGACTGCTCTTCCAGAGGGCCATGGTTCAAATCCCAGTACCCACATGGCAACTCACAACTGTCTGTAACCCCAGTTCCAGAGGACCTGGTACCCTCACACAGACATACAGGCAGGCAAAGCACCAATGCATAGAAGAATAAATAAATCTTTTTTTAAAAAAAATCACCTCAAAGAGGACAAGAGGAACTGGGGGCCAGGGACACTGGGCCAGGCAGAGGCAGAGAGCAGAGGTGAGGGGAGGTCTTTAAAAGCTACTGACACCCATTTGCTATAGTTATCCCCTCTACCCTGCATCAGGTCTCGAATCTAAGCTGCCCTGGAAGGGCAGAGCAGACATCAGGCCACAGCCCTGAGCTTGTGCAGGATGAGGATGAGGAGGGGGCTTGAGGGAGACCGTGACAACCTAAGGAAGATCAGGGCATGACGCCTGGAGAGACAGAGAGAGGACCCGGGGGAGGCTGTCATGTGTATTATTTTGGAAAGGACCATCTGAGGAGAAAGTAGGTATAGGAAGGACCTCTTGACGGGTAGACAGTGACAACTTGGAGGCTGTGAACAGACTTCTAATCTTGATCTAGGGTGGGATGGCAACTTCTAAAGGATTGCTGGCCTCAAGAATTGCTTCTGTAGGCATAGTCATGTACACCTTTAACCCTAGCACTTGGGAGGCAGAGGCAAATGAATCTCTGCGTGTTCAAGACCAACCTAGTCCACATAGTGAGGTCCAGGAGAGACAAGCGAGACTCTGTCTCAATTAAAAAACAAAACAAAACAAAAAATCAAAAGAATTGCTTCAGCACCTCCACCTGCAAGAACAGGAAGGGCGTCTGGCCTGAGTGACTGACAGAACAGCCAGCATTTCCCAGGGAGAGAATGTTGGAGGCACATAGTGCCTGAAGATTTAGAATTTGGCTGAGAACTGCAAATGAGACATCTCGGTGGAGCTGGGTCCAAGGCTCAGGGATGTATGAGACAAAAGCTGGGGCTGATCCAGACATGGATGGTATTCAGAACCCTTCCCGATGAGATCACTCAGGGGTGGGGAGTGATAGTAAAAGAGGGCAAAGGTCCCAGGGCTGAACCCCAATGTCTACACCAATGTTTGGAGATGAGGGTTCCACAGCTCCCGAGGAGGAATCAGTGAGAGGGGGCTGAAGAGGTGTGGCGGTGAATCAGGGGAGGATCGAGAAAGAATGAAATGTTCTAGAATCGAGGAGGAGGGAGCACTCAGGGAGCTGTCAGAAGCTGCTGAGTCATCAAGGGACCTGGGGACCCAGAACTGCCTGTCGGATACAGCCACATGGAACCAGAGTGACTGCCAAGGAGAGCTCTGCTGAAGAGTGGCCGCAGGGCTAGCCAGTCAGAAAGGAGCGAGGGAGGGCTAGGAGATGCCATAGTGGGCCAAGCCCTCGCCGCAAGTGTGCGGGGCCTGAGTTCAAATCCCCAGAATCCATACAAAACCAGGTGCAAGCCATGTATGCCCGTTATCCCAGCACTCCTACAGTGAGATGAGAGGCAGAGACAAGAATTCCTGGAGGCTCGCAGGCCAACCAGGCTGCAGTATAACGTAGTGAACACAAGCAGACCTTGTCCCAACTAAGGTAGAAAGCGAGGACCAGCACCCCAGGTTGCCCTCGGACCTCCACACACTTGCTGCGACACATCCACACTCACATATACAGATGGTATGCACACACGCGCACACAGAGATTTTCTTTTTAAATGTCAAATAAAAAAAAATAAGAAAAGGCACCCTGGGGCGTTCTGTCATCTGTAGAGAAGGGAGGGCAACTAGAGGGGACACAGTTCAAGAAGAGGAATTTAAGACGGAAGAAATCACAGTGTGCTGGGAGCTGCAAAGGCAATGCTGGATGACTAACCCTGCATTAATCATCAAGACCAGGACTCAGAAGGTTTAAGTGGTAGAATCAGCAAGTTCCAGACAAGTCCAAGTTAACACAGTGAGACCCTGTCTACAGCAAAACAAGCGCAAGGCTTCGCTTCTGTCAGGCTGGCCCGTTTAGAAACTCTAATAGGTCAGGATTCTAAACACAAGTTCAAGTGCTACGGTGCTTCGGATAAAGTCTGAGTGCTCTTCCACATAAAGGCAAGCAAAGCTGACAGAGTTAAAAGGAGAAGTATGCAGACCCACCACCGCACTGGCAGTCACTTAACACCTGATAAGACAGACAAAGAAAATCAATAGGGACCAACAAGGATCCGGACCATTTTAGCAACGTGGTCAGCAAATTTGCTCTCATTGACACCTAGAGAACACTCACGCACCATGAGTGAAGTGTGGCTGCTTGCCTAGGGTGTGCAGAGCACCAGGTGAGACATAAAGCCGGTTTCAGTGGCGTTCACACTATAAAAGTCAGAATACGTGTACATACGAAAAATAGATTTAGCCAGAGACAAAGAATATTACAAAGCAGTGGGGGAGAGGGCTCCATGGTTAAGAGCACTGGCTGTTCTTCCAGAGGACCCCAGTTCAATTCCCAGCACCCACGTGGCGGCTCACGGCTGTCTGTAACTTCATTTCTACAGAATCTGATGCCCGCTTCTGGCTTCCTTGGACCCAAACACATAAGTGGTGCACAGACATGCATGTAGGCAAAGGGTTCATACATACATTAAAATCAAGGAAATCTTTAAAAATAATTCTGTGCAACTCTATGTTTGTTTGGTTTTTTTTTTGTTTTTTTTTTGGTTTTTCGAGACAGGGTTTCTCTGTAGCTTTGGAGCCTGTCCCGGAACTAGCTCTTGTAGACCAGGCTGGTCTCGAACCCAAAGAGATCTGCCTGCCTCTGCCTCCCGAGTGCTGGGATTAAAGGCGTGCGCCACCACCGCCCGGCTTCTATGTTCTTAAAGTACAGTCGGACAGTGAAACTCAAGCTCGTAATTCCAGCACCCTGGCGGTGGAGGCAAGAGGATTAGGAACTCGTTAGCCTGGGCTATGGGTGTCAAAACAAAAGCTGAAAATAAAAGCAGTATAAGGGCTGAGGCTCCTGCTCGGGAGTACAGTGCTTGCCTCTTGCCTAGCGTGTTCAAGACCCTGGGTTGCATTCCCAGATGAGCGAGGAAGGGAGTGGGGAGGGAGAGGGAGGAAGAGATTGATTGGGAGAAAGAGAGATTGATTTTCACATAGCAGCTGACACTATACTCTCTCCTAGTGTAGAGCTGCTGGGAAGGAAGAGGGAATTTGGGGGAATCTGGGGCGGCATACGCTGCAGCAGCTGGTGGAAAGTCCCTGGAGAGGAGAAACTAAGGGCCCTTTGAGAACTGTCCTGTTCAGAGAGCTGTCAGTGTTGCCCCCCACGGGAACGTCCCTTGGCCTCATTGCCGCCTCCCCCACCCTCAGCAAACATAGCCTAATTCTGATCATGCTCTGGGTGGGGATTTATGGCCAGGTCTCACGTGTGCATCAACAAGGTCCTGGAGACAGGAGGAGTGGTAAACACCCTCAAAATATGTCCTTGACTACCCAAGCGGCCAGCTGTGGGGTCGGCAGCAGCACCTGGTGGCTCTGGCTGACACGGTGTGTGTGTGTGTGTGTGTGTGTGTGTGTGTAAATCCTTGACTTTGTCTACACTGAGCAGACACTACTCACAGAACTGTAAGCAACACAACTCTGGGGGAGTCCCATGTCCGGGTGACCAGGCAGGCACAGTCTCCTCAAGCCTTTCCCTTGTAACTGTGAAAACTGTGGGGGGGGGGAGGATGCACGTGACACAACAGGGTGTTTGACACACGGAGTCCCACAGGGAGCGTTGCTGTGACTGGAGGGATAGATGAGGAAGGGACTGGTGGACAAGCGAAAGCCCTTGATGTGTCGAGAGTGTGGGGCGGTGCCGGGCCCTTTCCTCTTTTTGTGACTTTGGCTGTTGCTGCGTCAGGGTCGCTTGTGCAACAGAACTAGGAAAAAGCTTGCAAGCTGGGTTGGGGATAATTTGCTCAGCTGAAGGAACTTTCTTCATCCTTGCCAACTTTTGCTCTCACTGCCTCATGTTCCAGAAGGGGGCCCACACATTGCCTCTCCCTTGGCCTTTGTAGAAATCCCTAATTTGTAGAACTGCCGTGTCTGTTTCATAGATTAGGGAACACTACCCTCACACAGCTAACTAAGCCCTAGGTCGAGCCCAAGAGAGGTAGAAGGGCTCTGGGACTCACCGTGTAGATGGATTCTGCCGGAGGCTTTGTGGTTCCGCCGGTGGATTTGGGACTGGGGCAGGTCCTGGTAATATGCTTGCCCAGGACTGACATCTGTTTCTGTAGGGAGAAGAAAGCCAGGGCTGTGGAGGCTGAGGAGAAGCAGCTCTCCCATCTCCCTCCCCTTACAGACCCCATCGAGGGAGGAAATTGCTGATTGCCATGGGGCCACACAAAAATTAATCACTCAACCCTTTCCACTCGCCATCTCCAGGGAGAGGTGCCTGAAGCTACAGGAAACGCAAAGACCCACGTGGGGCGATGTCACAGCAGAATGTCTGACTCTAGGGACAAAACTGTGTAGGTGGGCCCCAAATGAATGCGAGCCAGCCCCTCACTGACTGTGGCCCTGAAGGAAAACGCTTTCTCTCTAGCTTCAATGCCTTCCGCAGTAGCCCCCTTAGCAAGATGATTACAAAGTTTCAAGGAGGGGATAGAGGGGAAGTGCTTGGTGGCACTCAGGAAACCCTCAGTCAACCACCTCACGTCGGCTGAACACCTCTGTTAGCTGGGAAGTGTGAAAGGGTGGACACATTCCTGCCCTCCTGATCTTAAAGTTTGTGGGAGAGATGGGCCATACATCGCAAATTTACCACAGCAGAGCTTCCAGTACGCAGAGACCAATGACTCAGGAAGGGGTTATTTGGGGAAAATACGAGGACTGGAGTGTGTTCAGCAGGAACAGAGGCAAGGGCTCCAGGCAGAAGCACAGCAGGCAGGCATGTACCAAACCTGCAGGACTGAGGGCGCTCAAGGAGAAGTCAGCCTGAGGTTAACCATCCTGATGGGCAGGATGACGGGCAGGGCAGTGAGGAGAGCAGACAGCATTGAGGGCTCCAGGTAGGGTGCCGAGAGCAAGCCAGCTTTGGAAAACTCCAGAAGGCTAAAACCAAATGGCAAGTGGAATTGGAGAACACTGGGTCACCCTGCTGGAAAAGCACAGGGCCCTGGGGACAGCCAGAGGGAGGCAGTTTGGACGCCCCCCTCATCACAGGCACCACACTGCCGACAGTGGAGCAACAACGGCCTCATCTCAGGGCAGGAGCTAATTAAAAACCCTGGCCACCTGCCAATCCCCAGCCCATTTACTCCCGGATTAGCAGTCAAGAGCTACTTAACTCACAGGCAGAAACCGGTGCCACCCCCAGTCTCAGCATCATACAACTGAACATGGAGTCAGGGAGGGAGACATGCCCTGTTGCTTGTGCTCAACAAACCTGCAGACGAGCTCTCGGGTCACTCCGCTCTGTGCATGAAGAAGTAAAATCTTGGAGAGGGTAGGGGATTGTGCAGACACGCAGCCAGTAAGCGGCAGGGACAGGATTGGAACCTGTGTCTGCGTTTGCTAAGACGCCAACCCCATGCTACCTAGAGTGTTGGCATCTGTTTGTGGGAATTTGTGGATCTCATACAGACAGGTGCAGCCACCTGTGCGCGGTTTATAACTCAGAAAGATCCCTGTCCTGGTCACTTAATTCTCTCAGCAGCCTGAGAGAGTGGACACGGACTTACCATCTCACAGGGAGGAAAAGTGAGGCCTGCCAAGCTAACAAATGACTGCCCATGAGGAAACACAGACCTGGCACCTCTCTGCACTGTCTATGCCTGGAAACACTGCCACAGTTACACCCCAGGGACATTTGGGGTACATTGGTACCACCTCCTTGTGAAGATGGCTGGGGTCCTGGCCCCTCCCCTTTTGAGCCTGTTTGTCTAAACGCCACTCAAGCTGAAAGACAGGAACTCCCAGGCAGTGGTTGTTTGGAAGCTTCTGGATAAGCACTTTGGATCCAGGCTGGAAAACACAGGTATTGGCATGAGACACCTGTGGGCCGTGGTGCCAGACCTCTTCCATGCTGGGCCTGGCTGAGCACCGGGGATCCTGTGGCCTATTGGGTTTGCCACTGAGAGCTCAGGGAGGTGAGCTACACTGTTGGCTTCAGGAAAGTGCTCAGGTCCACAGGAGGCTACGGATTGTTAGGGATGTGCAGAGGAGGGACCAGCAGGGGAGAGGAGGGCGAAGAGAGTGGGGAGGGAAGAGCAAGGAAGGAGAAATGGGCAATGATGAGGCCACAGAATACAAATGACACCAGTGTCTCTACTGGGGGTATGGTGGGGAACAGTGGGAGCCACGGGAGCTGGACGTGGTCAGATTCGCTCTCACCCACCTCCATAATGGGCCTCAGACGCAGGTGCAAGGCAGATTGAAGTTTGGGAGCAATGGGGAGGAGGCCCAGGCTGAAGTGGGAATCCTATGGGGACAGAGGGGGAGTACCCTTGCACACTCAGTTGGGTTACGTTTTGCTGTGGAGGTTGGGGATGCTCTGTCCCTTGGAACCAGCTCTGTCTACTCAGGACCCTGACTCACGCTGCCAGAACTTGTCCTTTCAGGTTGTGATTATTAGGTTAGTCAGCCAGCCAGCGTGACTTCTCCCATAGTGCCTAGCTCTCTGTTGCCCATGTTTCCTCTCCCCAGTAGGTTTCAGGGAGGGTCAGCAGGCCTGGCCTGAGACCTAGCTCTCTGTATCTCTGCCCAAGAAACCTGTTAAACCTCAGTCCCTCCACCCACCCCCGCTTTGAAACGGGAGCCATAATGTCACCTTGCCCTCCTTGTGCCCTAGCTTGCTCCTCCTCATCTTTCAGGAATCAGCATGCATATATCCCATAATTCCTTCCACCAGCACCTACTATGTGCCAGGCTCTGGCACGCACCAGGGTATCAAGTCCCTGTCCTATAGGGTGCTTCACTCAGGCAGGGAGACAACAGAAACGCAGAAGCCAGAGGTTGGATAGTAGGGTGGGGGGAGTTGATTAAGGATCCTGACGAGGGTAATGGGGCCCAAGCCAGGGCCAGGGAGAAGGGGCTGGACCTGGATAGGCTGAGGGACGAATGTGGGAGTGAGTGGACAAGCCACACACCGCTCCAGGGTTTAATCCTGAGCCCTCAGGAGGCCTGAGGTCCTGAAGAGTGTTCTTTTGGTCATTTGAGGTGGAGATACCCTATGCCCCATATATATGAGTCACCATGTTCATCGTACCGATCTGAAGCTTAGGGAGGGGCCTGGCAGCTCATCAATGGATGAAAACATAAACCCCGGGACAGATCAGTCACCCAGGCGCCTAGAGAAAGGTGCCCAGGACCTTCCAGAGCTGTTTTTACACACACATATCCCAGTCAGGCGGAGTCGTCACACCTGCTCCCATGGTGGATGTCACGGTGGTCATCATCTTCTCAGGAGAGTAGCTGCTCTGGTCCTCAAAGCAGCCCAGGTTTTCTTTAATGTTTCTCACCCCTACCTCCTGTCCACAGCCAGGATGCCTGGAATTGTCTCTGCTTGGACTCTCTTCTGCTGAGATCTCAGTTGAAGCAGGGAGGAACTGGTTAGCCTGCCCAAACTCACAGAGCTGGTAAGGTGTGTGTGTGGGGGGGTGTGTGGTTAGAGCACAAACCCGGTCTGGAGCTGTGCTCTCAAGCCTCCCAGCCCCCACTGACCACCAAGCAGGCTATCTTAGGATTTTAGTTGTTGTGTTTCCTCTGGGTTCCTAATCTCTGATATATCCTAATGCCTGGCACATAGTAGGTACTCAGCTGAGATCCACTTTAAAAGTCAACCCATGTTTTTCCTATGAAAGGACTGAGAATTATAATCCCGCCAGCAGATTCTTACTGAACACTACTAAGTGCAGAGTCCTATACCACAGGCCGAGGCAGGTGACAAGGAAAAGACCACTGCGAGAAGGTAAGAATGAGGGGTGCCCTAGTGGGGAGTCAGCTCTCCTAGGGAGTCACCGTGAACTGGAGATGGGCAAGCCAAGAGCTGGAGCACACTGTCGCCTTCACATACGCTCCAGTCTTGCTCTGTCATGTGCTCACCATAAGCGAGTCACAGCTTCTTTGGGCCTCACTCTCTGGGTCTGAGAGATGGGAAGAAATGTCCTTGTGGAAGGGTTAGGCACACAGCATCTTTTAGGCTCTCCCTTCCTTGTTCATGGCTGGCTATCAGGGGGGAGGGGCTCTGTCTGGGAACCTGATGGGAGCCTGCATCTTCTGCCGGATTCTTAAGGGATGAGTAACCTGGGAAAGTCTAAAGAACCCCTATTCTTTCAACTGGGTGGAAGTGGGCCTCTGGGCTGATGGAGTATCCTGCCCAGGGCCTAGGACACCCTATGGGACAGGGCAGTTCCTCTGGTCCTAGAAGCCTCCCCAGGTCCATCGTGCGGATGAAGGATACAAGACTCAGCATAAATGTATTACATAAATGTGTTACATGTCCACTTGGTCCTTACCTTCTTCCAAAGCAGTAGAACTGTGCCCAGCACACTCAGGGCACCCAGCAGGCCGGTAAAACTGAACAGCAGGGCCTCCTGGCACTTGAACGAAGGTGGCTGGTATGCTGTGTCTGGGCGGGAGGGAGGAGTGCGGGGAGCAGAAAGTAAGTTTCCCAGGAGAGCTCACGGCCTACATGGCCTACCAACCCCTAGCCCCAAAGCTTAACATTGCCCTTTTACCCGTTTCTAACTCTCTACAGACCCCTGACCTTCAGGGCCTTGGCTTTGTTCCTGTGTGTCTTGATTGCCGTGATACTCTAAGGATAGGACTATGTCATTTGCCCCTTTAGTGGCCCTGACTCAGTGGCCTTGGCACCACTGAGGGCTGCCTAGGGGACCCTGGTGAGTCATATCATCTTTGGGGACCTCCTTTCCTGTATCTGAAATAATGGTACTATGAGTGTATGCTGTGAGGGACACGGGGACTGACAAGGACAGTTACACCAGGGGTAGACAAGGGGCAAATGTCCCCTCATCTGGAGCCCTCCCTCCACCCTCCTTCCCTGCCTCCATCTGGCTGGCAGAGGACAAAGGACAACCCACGTCTGGGCCCATAATAGTTACTGAGCAAGTGCCCAGGCAGCATCCCTCATAGGCTAGCCTGTGCAACATCAGGCAGAGTACTGCCATGAAGGTCAGACACAAGGTCACATCCAGTCAAGCAGTAAAACAAAAAGTCAAACCCAGGGCTGTGGGATTCCAAAGTCCCAGCCCCTTCCAGTGGGACTCACGGAAGTGGCTAGAGAAAGAACCGGGTCTTTGACCACGGCTCGCTTTTAACTTTGGAGGTCTCACACCATTGAGAACGGTAACTAGGAATTACTGCCAGAATGATGTAAAACAAATGCTCACTCAAGCAAGATGCTCACAAGTCCTCCTGTGCACATGCCTAACCCCACACTGCCCTGCACTGCTAATGGGGTCCTGGCACCAGCGGGCTGAGTGACCTCTCTCAAGTCACTTGTCCAAGGTGTCCAGAGGCAGATCCCCACACTGGACCCCTTCTCTTTCAACACAAAGGTGGGTGCCTAGCACACCTGCAGGGCAGGGGTTCCCGGCAGGAGGTGGGGGGCTTCTGCTCTGTTTGCAAAGCTAGAAGGCAAGGTAGAGAAACTGCTGGGTGGTCCCAGCATTTCATTCACCCTGGCAGGATCAAGAGGAGGCCTTACCTCTGACCAGAATGAAGGTGCCGCTGCCCTGCACTGAGGTGTGTCCTTGGACTAAGCAGTAGTAAGTGCCTGTGGCCGATGCATTTGGCAGGCTGAGTTTAACCTCGCAATCCAGGGTCTGGTTCTCTGCACCAGGGCTGTGTTTGCAGTCAATTGGCTTCTCCACACTTCTCTTGCCATGGAGATCCTCATGAAAGAAGCTAAAGGTGAAGTCCTTGAATTGTGGTGTGTCCTGGTAGTTGATTCTGCAGCTAAAGGAGACAGCCGTGTTGGCCAGAGAGACCATGATAGGGAGGCCGGTGTTGGTCACTGATATCCCTCCTGTGGGGGGAAATGACAGGCTAAAGTGACAGCTCACTGCAAGATTCCTCACCCAAGCGTGCCTCCTGCGTGTGGACTGCACAGGGTGATCCTCAGAGAGATTCCATTTCTCCAATGGACAGAGGCCAGGCAAAAGCTTTGACTGAGGAAGAACAAGAGTCAGGAAGGTCAACCATTAGGGTGGATTCTTCAACAGGTGGGAAGTGGGAAGCAGAGACACCCCTGGGGCTGAGGGGACCTCAGAGCCTGAGCTCCTAACCCCTCTCCTTCCCACAGGATGAAAGGTACCCCCATTTGTTACCCATACAGACCTAAGGGACTAATAGCTAGGGAAGAAATGAAGGAAAGAATACAGGAAAACAGAGCACTTCTTGGCGGGGGACAGAGGGAGCAGGTCTTCATGCCAGCAGGGAAGGCTGGCCAGCCGGCAGAGATGGGCCATTCCCAGAATCAGGGCTGGGAGAACATTGTCAAGTCTCCAGGTGGTATAATAACCATTCCTCGGGGAGCCATCCTCCAAAGATGCAGAGACGCTCACATGCGGCCACTTGTGCCCAATGCTCATCACAAGGCCAGTTCCACTGGAGCCATCATCCCTAACCCACACTCATCAGAAAACAGTTTAAATACCCCCCTCCCCGTGCCCGCCCAAGCAGCAGCCCAGCCCGGCTAGGCCTCCTCCTGCAAGCTTCCGAGAGGCTGTTTAGAATTGGAACAGGGTCAGCAGCCACCGCCCCCGACTTTGGCAACACAGGTCTCTCAGCTTCAATATTCCATGCCTCCTGGGCCCTTCCTCTCCAGCAGCTGAGCAGCAGACAGTTTTTAAATTGAGGTCGGCAGCAAGCAGCCAAGAACACGCAGGCCGGCTTGTTAATCGGGAGAAGATCGTGCGTTTTGAGACGCTTAGAAACTCTCAAGATTTATTTTGCCGAGGAAAGTGAGCTGTGGGCCTCCTGCCTGTGGGCTGGCATGGAGCCAGGAGGGTCTCTTCAGGCCTCTTCAGCTTTCCCCTGGGGAAAGGGCCCTCAGGGGAGGCTGAGCCTTCTGGAAGATTCCAGGGCAGGGATGGAGATGATCCTCCAGTGATTGCTTACAGATTTGAACAGGCTGATATTTTGAATTTACTGTGGAGCCTCTAAGAGACTCTCCACCCCCTAAAGAACAGGGGCATTGATAGTACCACGTTCACTGCTAATGTGGTTCAATGGTCACTTTGGGAGTATTTACTGAGTTAGTGCCCAGGCCCCTTCCCTGGCAAGGAGTCCCTGTCCTGGGCTTCCCTTAGGCTGGCATTACCCTCATATTCTCTGGCCTCTGTTGCGGAGCAGCTGCGACTTGACTATACTATATACACAACATAATACTGGCAGAGCAATGTTCTAGCTTTGTTATTAAGAAGCCTCCTCCATCAGGGTAGAGGCGGTCTGAGGTACCACATGACTGGATAGAGGAGGCAAGAGACAGGAGTTACAGAATGATCTCCCAGGGTTCCAGACGGGCTGGAGGGTGCATGAAGCCATAGCATGGAGTGATTGAGAGCTCTGCCCACACCTCCAGCAGCTCCCCTGTCCCCTTCTGTCCCATGCCTCTGCCAGTCCTTCCCTTGGCAGCTGCACGGCCAGCAGCCTCCTGTACCCACAGATACCCTCTCTGTGGCCTGTCTGTGTCCCCCTCTGCCTGTGTTTCTTACCTGGAGAGTCCTCTGTCCAGAGCCCCTTTACCCGTGCTCCCTTCCTACGGCCAACTCCTGAGATCCTAGTCTTGATTCCTCAGAGGCTCCCGGTACCTGATCCTCCTGATGGGCTCTCCATATGCTCCTGTCAGGCTGCCAGGGTAAGCACAGCCTGCCTGGCTTCCCCAGGGTTCCAAAGTGAAGGGCGGAGGTTGGAATCCCACGGAAGAGACCTAGAAAGGGGTCATCCCTCCTTCCCTGGGACCTTTTGCTTCTCCCGTGTTACGAGGTCAGTCTCAGACTAAGGGAGGTAGACATGCTGCCAGCATGACGAAGCTACTTTCCTAATTTTTCTGGCAGGAAGATAACCATCCAGTTGTCTTAACCTTCCCCCATTCCCCCCCCCCATCTGCCTTTCCCCGGGGCCAAAGCACCCTTCTAAAAAATGACAGAATCTGCTAGAGCAATTAAGCCAATCTTTACAATTCTGGAGATAGCTATAAAAATAGATGTCTATTGTTCAACAGCCTTAAGGGATTGGCTGTTTCCAGGTTAAAGGGTTAAGATGACAAAATTCAGGGCCTGACTCTGGCCAGTCTTAGTACACAGAGACCTGGGGGTGAGAACCTCGGGCCTTGATGAAAGCGCAGTGTCTGGGGGAGAACGGACTCAGCTCCTTCCATGTCAGAGAAGCAATGACAACTAGTCTGGAGACAGCCAAGAGCCAGGAGGAATCTCAGTTGGTACAGTGCTAGGGTGTCTGACCTGAAGATGGAGTCCATCACTGTCCCTCCTTTGTGGGGTGTCAGCACCCCACAGTCTGGACCATGGAGCTACTGTGGATATCCAGTCCTCTGCTCTACTCCGTTAGTTTGCCAGTGAGAAACAGCCCCCATTTAAGGTCCAGACTGCAGATGAGCTCACAGAAATTCTAAGTCCATAAAACCTTTCCCTCTAGCATTTGCTGTGCCCCAAACACACACACACACACACACATGCATGCACGCACACATGCACGCACAAGCACACACCACTCTTTAAGGGTACCAGGCAGCTTGCAGCTACTACCTGGCCTATCAGCATCCCCTGTGATAATAAAGTAGAGATGCTTGGGGTGGAAGGGAGGGAGGGTAGAAGGGAGGGAGTACGCAGTGTCTCTAGGTAGGTCAGGAGGTGCCTGGGAGTTGAAAACTTCCTTGACTTGGAGTGGGTATCCAGAAATAGAAGGAAAAGAACATGAATAGGAAATCAACCTAGCCAGGTATGACACAGGCTAAATGCCAGTCTAATACCATGAGGCAATTATAGTAACCTCACTCCAGAGAGAGAGAGAGAGACTAGAAAGATGGCTCAGTATAGAGCTGGAGAGATGGCTCAGCAGTTAAGAGCACTGGCTGCTCTTCCAGAGAACCCGAGTTCAATTCCCAGCACCCACATGGCAGCCCACAGCCATCTGTAACTCTAGTCACAGGGGGTCCAACCTCCCCTTCTGGTCTTTGCAGGCACTGCATACAAGGGGTACACAGACACATTTAGGCGAACACTCATAAACATATGATAAAAAAAATAAATAAAACCTCTCCAGGTGTTGGGATACACACCTTTAATCCCAGCACTCTGGAGGCAGAGGCAGGCGGATCTCTGTGAGTTCGAGGCCAGCCTGGTCTACATAGCGAGTTCCAGGACAGCTAGGGCTATTACAAAGAGAAACTCTGTCTCGAAAACCCAAATAAATAAATAAATAAAAACTCAAAAAAAGAAGAGGTGGTTCAGTGGGGAAAATGGCTGTCACCAAGCCTGGTGGCCTGAGTTTTATCCCTGTGACCTACATGGAAGAAAAGGAACAAACTCCCTCAAGTTATCCTCCGACAGCCACAATCATGCAAGGGAATGCACGCACTAAATAGTTACATGTTAAAAGAAAATCAGGCGGAGTCTCAGAGGCTCAAAGCTCCAGGATTCATGAACAGTGGCATTGTGCTTAGAACGAGGCTTCACCTGACGCTGCTGAGGGGGCAGAGTCAAAGGCCATAAGCACAGGACGGAGAGGGGGTGGTGTTCATGGAGGAGCCAAGCACGGTAGCCACCAGCCGCCAAAGACAGCCTGTCAGATCCCGGACATTTGCACAGTCCAGTCACGGACAAGTGGTTACACGCCCTTTGGCTCGTGTCTCATGGATCTCTGAACTTTGGCAGTGTCTCACTCCCAGGGTAATGTGGCCCGGACAGGGAGCTGTCTGAGTGTTCTCTGAGGTTCTGTTCATTGCAGCTGTCTTTGGAGATAAGTACCCCAGGAGCAGGACTGAGAGGACCCCAGATTCCAGGGACTGAGGAGGGAAAGGTTCACGGGGTGTGGTTTTGTTTGTTTGTTTACTTGCTTGCTTTTGTTTTGTTTTGTTTCCGTTTTTCAAGGCAAGGTTTCACTGTGTAGCCCTGGCTGTTCTGGAACTATCTCTGTAGACCAGGTTGGCCTCACACTCACAGAGATCTGCCTGCTTCTGCTTCCCGAGTGCTGGGATTAAAGGCGTGCGCCATCCCTCCCAGCCTGAGTGGAACCTCCTGTCCTTGCAGTTCCCAGAACACAATGACCCTGACCCTACTTGGCTCTGTACTTCCACCCAGGGTGACCACGTGGAAGGACAGGAGTGGGAGTGGAAGGTCTGAGTGGGAGAGGTTGCCAAGGTCAGCATGGCTGTTACAGGGTTGGCGATGTGAAGAAGCAGGAAGCATTGTGACCAAGTGATCAAAGACTGTGACTTTCTCAGAGTGACCAGAGCTGCTGAGGGTCCAAAGGACCCTGGCACAAGTCAGAGTGATTCTTCTGGTCGTGCTCAAGGTGCCACAGGTAGGTCTTCAATGCAGGCTAAACAGAGACAAATCTGGCACAGGAAGACAGTCCCAAGAACCTTCCGTGTTTTCCGCAAGGGAAGGGACTCAATGCCGCCTCCAAAAGGTTGCAGATGTGCGGCCGGCAGGGTTCCATGAGGGCAGTGGGTGAGAAGGCAGGGAGGAAGACCAGGAGTTTTCTGTCTTGCAGTGGCTGAGAGCCCCTCCTTTTGACCCAGGTGGAAAGGGGGGAAGCAGGAAGAACTGAAGGTCAGGTAGGGTGTCTCTGGATGGGAACCTGGGAGCCTATGTGATGGTGGCCTAGATAAGAAGAGGGAAAGTGGGAAGACTCGAGGGGGGTGACATCTGTCTCTGGATGAGAGCCCTGAGCCGTGTGAAGGCAGAGGAAACTGGAAGTCAGGTAGGGTTGGGATGGGATGTCCCTAGAACAGAGGGGCAGCTGTGGATAGGAACCTGTGAGCCTGCAAGGAGACTGATGGGATGATACAAGGCCTGGGGAGGGCACATGCAGGAGGAGGCAGAGGAGCAGGGCCAGCTGGAGACAGGAAAGGGCTAGACTCTGCACTCAGCTTGGCTTTGTCCCATTTGGTCTCGAAGTCCTCTATGCCCCTCCCTGTCCTCACATATGGTCCTGACTAGGAAGCACAAGCCACGGCTAAGCTCACCCACCCCACTTCCCAGAGCAGTTCAGAGAAGATGGACGGCTCTCTGTAGCTCCCCACTGTCAGGAAGAGCAGAGCCTGGCCATAGATCGGATGGGGATGAGGGGTACTGAGGAACTAGAGCCCTGCAGACACAGATTTGGAGCCTGGCTCTCCCACTCAAGAGCTGTGCAACTCTGAGCAGGTGACTTGGCTTCTCTGGGCTTCAGTAGCTCTTCTCCGGCAGGGGAAAAGGAACAAGGCTACCCTCACAGGGTGTGGTGGCACAGACCTCACACTTCCGGTTTAAGTGACACACCCACAGCAGAACCCAGTTGGTTTTTAGTACCTCAGGTCCTTCCCTGACTGAGCAATGGGGTTGGTGTCACTTTGGAGTATCAACTGGTGGCCCAGCCTGGAGGCTTCCAGCTAGGTGTCCAGTTTGTGTGAGGGGAAGGCACACAAACTGTCTTCTGCTTCTCCCTGCCTGTTTGCAGACCCTTGGAAGAGACAGCCTATGCCCCAGGTGCCTGAGTCCTTCCCTTTCACGGTCTGCTGATGCTGTGACCACTTCAACTAACGTCAAGGCTGGGCGGAGTCACCAGGGACCTCTGTGCTGAGTCCAGGATGGGGAGTAATTTGTAATCAGAGAACCTGATCCGAGAATGTGGGCTCTCACCCCAACAGTGTTCCTTTGTGTGGTCAACTAAATCCCCTCCTGCCGTCTTCCTACGAGACAGGGTTACCTGAACCCCTCCAGCTCTCAGGAAGACTCAGACTCATCCTAGCCCCGCCCTCCCTGGTCAAGCAGGAGGCCCAGGAGGGAGTCTGAAATCAATCCACAGCGTCAAGACAAGCCATTTATAGAGACCAGAACCTGGAGGGCACATTTCACTTGGGGTTGAGCCATGGCGTGTGACCGGGTTTCAGTTATTCTCAACTGGGTTCAGACAGGGTCACCCTAAAACATGCAGCTTTTTTTTAAAAAAAAAATAAATATTTATTTATTTATTTAGTATACAATATCCTTTCTGCATGTATGCCTGAAGGCCAGAAGAGGGCACTAGACCTCATTACAGATGGTTGTGAGCCACCATGTGGTTGTCGGGAATTGAACTCAGGACCTTTGGAAGAGCAGGCAATGCTCTTAACCGCTGAGCCATCCCACCAGCCCCAACATGCAGCTTTTGATTTGAGGTTACTGTCCTGCTCTTAGAGTCACCCTCTTCGTATCCAGGTCCCCTTTCTGAGCTGTGCTTCTGGGTCTGGCTTCCCCACACAGCCTAGACTCTTAGGTGAGAACAGAAACTGCACTCGATCCCCTTTCACGGATGAAGTAAACCAAGGCACAGAGACGAGATGAGGTTTGCCCGAGCAGTACAGCTATTAAGCAGGGATGAGACCGTACTCTGGATATCTCTGAGCTCCCCACCCCCATACACACACACACACACACACACACACACACACACACACACTTGTATCCACTATTCTGCTATTATCTAAAATGTCTGAGCAAGCAAAACTCAAATGAAAGAAATATACTCTTTTCTAGGGAGCTGAAAGATGAGAGAAGCATTTCCCGAAATGTGGGTTAGCAAACAGGCAGATGGGGCTGACCCGTGGAAGGTTGGGGGGAAAGCAATACTCAGAACTGACCTGGATCCTAGAAGCATTGGGGGGGGGGCTGTTATTGTCCACCCAGCACCAGGAGACCCCGTGGCTCTCAGAAGAGGAAGTGGCCCATGAATCCTCTGTAGAGCAGTCTTGTAAACAAGGCTAACCAACAGTCCTCCCAGGGCGGGCAGTGACCCTTTAAGCAGGAGGCGGATGAGAGGAATAACCTTGACAAATGCCACTGAAGGTGCAGAGAGGTTAGTGCTTAAGGCTTCACTTCACCCCGGCTAACACCGCCTCTGCTCCAGCTGCCTGACCTCGCCTGTGAGCTCTCCGGAATCCACCAGCCCCTCCTGAGCCTTGGCTGGCTCGCCGCTCTGCCTGCAACTCAATCCCTCCCAAGGCACTGAGAGTAGTAAGGGCCCAGGCGTGCTGATCAAAGGTATCCGCCCTGACTCAGGTCGATTTTCAAGGAAAACACTTTGATTCCCAGCTCCAAAAGAAAGCCGTTCCCACGGTCTTTCTATGAGGCCTGGGGTTTGCCCTCCGATCCATTCCGGCAGCTCTCAGAGCTGCGTCTCTTTAAAGCTTCCTCTAAAGGGTCCCCAGGAAGACATAGACTGTGGCTGCTGGTTTGTCCCTGAGCCCCAGCCATGTGCCTGAGCGTGAATCTCAGGACACCGCAGGGCAGCCGGCCAGTCATTCATGACGTGGCAGGCGGTCGCCAAGTGGCTGGTGCAGGCGTTGGAAGGCGACCTTTGAACAGCGGGTGTCTTATGGAGTTTTTAGTGCTAACGTTCTCCAAATGCCACGCTCAGATTGACTGTCATGTCCTTCAACACCTCTGAATCACGGTTGCATGCAGATGTGGCTTGGCTGCAGGCTCTATCCACAGCCTGTCCGCACCCCATTCTCACGTTTCTAGACCTCAGACCCCAGAGTGCAGGACAGCCATGACGACTCACACCAAATGAGCGTCTTTGCCGAAGGTTTGGCCTGGATTAAATGCACAAATGTTGACGGGGGTTTCTCTAGCCGTGGCCTTTCTTACGAGCCCCTTTACAGTATGGTGAGCAAGACCTGGGTCAGCTGGGGACTCGATGTCTCCCTTTTGACCCATCTGTACCCTCAAAAGGATGGGTAGAGACAGTGACAGAGCCAAGAGTGGGGACGGGACTCTGTTTCTTGTCTTTGGATGGGGGATGGGTGAAATGTCCTGAGGACTCCCGGGGGTCCTGAGAAGGGGGCTGAATGACACAGCTGGACACGAAGCAATAGAAGGGAAGCCTCTGGGGCTGTAGAAACTCAGAGGACAGGACCTCACCCAGCCTGAGAAGGGACAGGAGCTTTCTGGGAAAAGACCCGTGGACTGGGCCATTATTTTCTGAATTATAATTCTTCAGGTCCCGCCCCACCTCCTCCCTCCCTAAAAGTGAGACGGGCTCAGCGTAGAGATTCTTGAAACCACAGGGAAGGATCAAGAAGAAAGGCGGACTGTCTGCAGTTCGCCACCCTGACAGAGCAGCTGCGAACGTTTTTGATGTCTTTCTTTCCCATCTCCTTACCAGGCTGAACTTTGAAGGAAGAAAAGAGGAGGAGGCAGCCGGGTGGAGGAGGGGCGGGCAGGAGCATTTTAAGCCTAAGAAAGCTCTTGGGTAAAGCTTCTAGAAGTTTCCCCACAGGGCGCTGTGTCGGGGCACTGAAGAGAAGCTGGTGAGAGAAAGGGTGAGCAGGGCATCAGGGTACGGAAGAGGTTGGAGGAGGTGGGGGGGCGGGTAGCTAAAAACCAGGTATAGCCTCTGGGAGCTTTTGCTTTAGAAGGGAAATGTCATTGCATTTTGGAAAGGGAACAAGAGAATACCACAGAGTTCTAACCAGCGGACCTGGGCTACCTAAAACCTCCCCGGCATTGGTGATTCATCTGGCTTCTCCTTTCTTCCCTTCAGTCTGCCTTTAAAACACAAGCTCAGGCTTGGAGATGTAGCTCAGTTGGGAGAGTGCTTGCCTACCATGCACAAAGCCCCAAGTTCAATCCCCAGCATGACATAAACCCCGTGTGGTAGAGCATACCCATCATCACAGAAGCTGGGCAGTAAAAGCAGGAGGATCAGAAGTTCAAAGTCATCCTTGTCTGGCTACATAGCAGGTTTAAGGCCAGCCTGAGCTTCAAGAGACCCTGTCCTTAAAAAAAAAACTAACTACACTGTCGGGAAGTGATGGCGCAGACCTTTAATTCCAGCACTCAGGAGGCAGAGGCAGGGGGATCTCTGTGAGTTCGAGGCCAGGCTGGTCTACAGAGTGAGTTCCAGGACAGGCTCCAAAGCTACAGAGAAACCCTGTCTTGAAAAACTAAAATAATAATAATAATAATAATAATAATAATAATAATAATAATAATATAACCACACAAGCTCCCATCCTGATCCCTTGACCTCAGTCCCCCCCCAACTCCTGCACTCACTTGCCTCCTCCCACTCCCTCAGACTCCAACCTGGGGCTCCTCTTTCCCTTCCTTCACCACAGCTTTGGAGGCTGCCTCTTTGAGCATCAGGAGAGCTGCAGAGATAATGGCGGCTGGTCTGTGATTCCCACTGCTTCTGGTCTTGACTCCTGACCCTCTGTCTGTGGCTTCCCTTCTTTCTGGGATCTCCACCTGTCTGCTATCTTTGACATTTGCCGTTTTTTTTTTTTAACCTTGTCCACCTCCAAGGGTCTTAAGATCCTTGGCACAGTCTAACCTGCCCTAGATAGGCTCAGCTGTCTCCTGAGCAGCTAAGGGAGGGCTGTCTGCTGGAAGTGAGGCTGTCTCCTGGTCCCCGGGCTTCTCTGCATGAGAAGGTCTAAGAAGGGCACTTGGTTCGTTTGAATGTAGGCCTATGCTCACCCTGACGTGATGACACAGCCTACATGGCAGAGGCCACCCCTGCCTGGCTCCATGGTTTCTGCTGGCTCAGCAACAACAGGTGGGGTGTGGTTTGCCCTTCCTTTCTCTAGAGTGCATGCCGTCCTCAGGCCGGATAGGAGCAGATGTCCAACCACTTCCAAGCACCCCGCTAGACCACAACACCTAGAAAAAAATCCCAACTACGGTCACCTATCAAATACATGGTGAAATCAGGAGCCCCTCCCCACCCAAGTCCCAGCCACGAGTCCCGACAGGATGCCAGGTCAGGGCCCAGCCATCTGGGACCTGGAAGTCCTCATCTGGGACAGGCTCTATGCTGATTACACCCTCAGAGAGGACAGGGCCTGGCACCGCCTTCCAGAGGCTCTGAGAGTGTGTCCAGAGACCATGAGTGACTCCCTGTCACCTACAAGGAATCTGGGAAGACGCTAGGAAGACCCCAGACTCTGAGGTACCCAGATACAGAGGAGAAGGTGGTAGCAGGGAGATGCTGGACGCAGAGGAGTCCACTGGGCAGGGTATACACTGATCCCACACTGGGGAGTAAGCACCGAGCCACACAATTCACTGTGCCCATGTTTGAGGTTTCACACATCCTCAGTGAGGGTGTCAGCGGTACCAAACATGACTTCCTGCCATTGTTAGCAAGAGATTTGCATGAGAAGCTGCCAGATATCTCAGCGGGATGGGAAGGGAGGTGGTGAGCAGTCAGGTAACTGGGCCAAGGTCTGCCGAGAACTCAAATTCAAGCTGGCCAGGCCACCTTCACCAGGCTTTTATGAGCTTCATCTGCCAACTTCAAGTCTCCCCTGACCTCCTCAGGCTCATCTGGAGTTTCCCCTCCCCTTCTTCTGGCTTCAGTTGCCACTGCAGCGCCCGATGGTCCTAATCCTACCACAGTAAACCTGGGCTAGAGTCACCAGGAGCAAGGAAGGGCAAGTCCCAAGCTCACTTGCGAGTCTCTCCAACACCTGTCCACTCCCACTCACAGTACCCAAGAGACTTTAGGCCAGAGCAGACGCAGGCCAGATGGTGTAAGAGCACATTCAGCCCGGGTCTAACCAGGATGAACATCTATCCCAAACCCTGGGGAAAGCTGGGCCGTCTGAGGCTGATGAGCTTAATGTGCTGCTGTTGTTACTGTTTTCTGAGCACCCCTGGGTGCTGAGCACCGTGCTGGGAGTCACGGATGTAAAGCCCCATCCTGCGGACGTTCCATACCCAGCCACACAGGATGACAGAGTAGCTTCAGTGGGAGCATGTGCCCTGGAGCCCAACACACAGGGATGCACAGAGACACACAAACACACCTGGAGACCATGCCTGTTTTCACAGCCCTAAACAGGATGGCCCTAAAATGCCCAGCTTGGCTTCAGACAAGCAATGTGCTCACTTCGCAGGGTACTCTACAGCAGGTGTCCCCACAACATGGCAGGCTGGTGGGCCATATTGGTTGTGTCCCAGCTACTCCGCCATCACAGATGGTCTATGAACAGAAAGCACTGCCGTGTCCCAGGAAAACTTAGTTATGGACATGGGAATTTGAACTTGGCATAATATTCATGTCACAAAATATTTTTTTCTTTGGCTTTCTCCCCCGACCCCAGACCTTTGAAACATATGAAAAATCCCTCATAATACTCTCAGGCCATATCAGGGAGGTGGAGAGCTGGTCTAGGGGCCGCAGCCCTACACTGTGACTCCATAGCAGAGACAGATGCCACCTACCTCTTATCAGCGGCATATACCTTAAAAGGCATAGTGTTGAGTCAAAGAGACACATCACAGAAGAATACACACAGCAGCATTTAAATTAGATCAAGTTCAAAAGCAGACAAACTAGGCTCCCACATGCTTTAGTGTGTGTGAGTTTCCATTCCCAGGGCTGAGACAAGAGAAACTACTCTACCATAGTGACTTTGTGCTAAATGATGAAAGTATAAAGAAACAGGTCCAGGCTTACCAGCACCCCCATGTCCACAGTCATTCAGAAGAAAACAATACCTCTAAGGGAAGAAACAGCGTCTCTGGAAGAATGTCCTAGAATGTTCCAGAATGTTCTCTCTCTTGCCCCGTGCCTCAATCATGCCACATGTTTTTTTGGGGATTGTATTTGTTATTCTTTACTGTACTTTTCAGTATGTGATTTATATTTCACGGTGACAATGAAGAAGGCATCGAGGACCTACTGGGATGGCGCCTGAACCTCCGCCAGACCGGCATTATAATCAGCTGGCAATGGTCTCACATCCCACCGCTCTGGGAGAATTTCCTCTTCAGTCAACAGAACCTCTCACTCTTTCTTTCCCCGGCTTTGTCTTCTGGCCTCCCGGCCTTTCCATGCTGTGCCCGTGTGCCACCTCACCTGCTCTGCCCCTCTGGGTCCAGCCCCCAGCCGATGCCCTCTCCAGCAGGCAGCCTTTCCAGCTCTCCCTGAGCCCACCTCAGCACCGCCGCCTCTCTGCAGGCCTCTGCCTCCCAAGCTCTTTATTGGGATTAAACGAAGATGAAAGGCAGGGGCTAGTGGTGACAGAGGCTGGAGGGGCAGGAAGGGAGGCAGGAAGCCTTAGCTTGCAGAAGGCAGTGCTACTATTCATGTTTGGGGAACAAAGGGAGTGGTGACATCTGAGGCCAGAGAGCACAGTCAGACGCACGCATGAACTCCGTCTGGGTCCTGTTCCCTAGGACAAGTCTCATGATCTCCACCCAGCTGCGAGAGCGGCCTGGGCCTTGTTCACATCTGTTCCCCATGGCGTCTAGAGACCTGTGGCCCCGGAGGCTCGGCAAGCCACTTCAATTCACTTCCTCCTCCATGGGTATTTGAGAGAGAAATCAGCAAAGCTCCAAGTTTAAAAACAGTCGAAAGAGAAAAAAGGCTGACATTTGTCAAAGACACTGAGGCCCAGACACAAGCAGATTACCCCAGGTCACACAGCAGTCAAAAGATGCATCTGAATCCCAGCATTTGAAAAACTGAGGCAGGAAGATGGATGGAGAGTTTGAGGCCAGTCAGGGCTGTACAACAAGTTCCAAGGTACATGCTGAAATCGTGTCTCAAGAAAAGAAAGAAGGACTAGCAAGATGGTTCTGTGGGTAAAGGCACTTATGGGGTAATCTTGGCAATCTGAGCTCAATCCCCCAGAACCCGTGTAAAAGTGGAAAGAGAGAACTGGCTCCACAATGCTGCCCTCTGGTCTGTGAGAAACACTTGGACCACACACCCAAACAATAATAATAATAAATAAAATAAGAGGGAGGAAGAAGGAGGAAGAGGAGAAAAAGGAGGAGGAAGAGAAGGAGGACTCTTAGAGTATCAGGTAAGGTGATGCAAGCCTGTAATTCTAGCACTTAGGAGGAAGCTGAGACAGGAGGATTGCCATAAGTTGGAGGGTATTTAGGAAGCCCTGTTTAATGAACGAGAGAGAGAGAGAGAGAGAGAGAGAGAGAGAACGCTTGCGTGGTGCATGGATGTATGGGAGAGCCCTTAAAGCTTGTGGTAGGGGTGTGGAGGAAGAGCAGAAGCAGGGGGCGGGACTAAGAGAGGGGCTGTGATGGGCAGGGGGCAGGACTAAGAGAGGGGCTGTGCGTTCCTGTAAGCAGCTTCAGAAGCGAGGGAGCAGGCTTTATTTTCTCATGCAAGAGCAGGAAGAACTTCTCTATGGCAGAGGGTTTGTTGCAACACAGGGGGAAAAAAAATCTGTTTCTGTTTTTGTTTGTAGCTCACCCTCTTCCAAACCAGCTTTCCTGCGGCTGAAGTGGCTTGGCCAGCAAAGCCTCCTCCAACTCAGTCCTTGGCCTTTGGAGGGGAGAACCACACAGAGAAAAGATGGGAACCTGGGGGACAGTAAGTTAAATTGACTAAGTGGGGCTTTTTTTCTTATTTTAAGGTAGGGAATGAGGGTTGTTGAGACAGGATCTCACTCTGTGGCCCAAGTTAGTCTGGAACTAATAGCGATTATCCTGTCTCCGATTCTCAAATCTTGGGATTACAGGCACGGGCCACAACACCTCGCGTAAGTGGAGGTTCAAACACACTGTCAGCAACAGGCACAGTCTAGCTTTTGCCTGGTTTTACATAGGCCTGGGGTGAGCAGTGTGGTACACACTGAAGGAGACAGACCACAGGGTTGTACCCCAGCCTGCCATAGAGGCTGCACAAACTGGATCCTGCCTCCCCAGTGTAAATGTTCCTATGGAGAATGTTCTTTGCAAAGAAAGTAACGGGACCAGCAGAGCCTCCTGGACAGGGTTCTGGCTGGGCCAAAGCTGAGTCTGAAAATGACCCTAGCCTATAGCCTAACCTCTGTTCTACTGCCTGACTTCATGTGGACAGACCTCCGTGGGTTTGTCTCCCGCTCAGTGAATGGGGGCGGAGGACATTCAGTGCCGGGTCTGTGTGAAGGTTCAATAAACGCTAACTCCTGGTTATCAGGAGAACTGTTTGTGATATAAATGGAAATGGGGATGTGACGCGATCAGGGCAGAAGCAACTCCTCGTCACCTCCTCAATGTCAAAGCAGCACTGGGGAGGGGCCCTCAGTGGGAAAAACGCTTGCAGCGCAAGTGTAAGGACCTGAGTTCAAATCCCTAGAATTCACATAAGTCACAGTAGCATGTGTCTATAACCCTACTGTTCCTGCCACAAGCCTAGGGGACACAAACAGAATCCTTGGAAGCAGGCGGGCATATGCAGCAGTAACAGACGAGCAGACAAACAGAGAGAAATGCTGTCCCAAACAAGGTGGAAGGCAAGGAGGGACACCTGAGGCGAGCCTCCGACTCTGCACACTCACCATGGCACGCACACACTCTTACCAAAGAAATAAATAGAAGTCAAACTGAGAAGGAAGAGCGTTCGGTTTCCACAGTGAGATACCTTGGGTCAGTCACGTGCCAGCTGCTAGCCTCCCCAGCACTTCCAGAGAGTGGTGCTAGCTATCCTGAGAAGGACACCTCGGAGCTCCACTGCCTGGACAAACTCGCCCCTACCCCACAGCCTGCTGTGGATCCAGACCTTCCCGATTCCAAGGGAGCCTGGAACCAGGAAAAGGCAACAGTGTTGGTCCTGGGGAGACTCACTGGGGTCAAAATCCTGGGCCTCTGGCTGTGTTTATGGAATTGGGAAGTGTGGCCCCTCTCTAGTGACCTTAACAGCAACTGTGCCCCCACACGCCATGCTCTGGCTGGCTACCGTCCTGTCCCTGTCCTCTACAGTGAACCAACCACCAACAATAGCACCCAGGGCAGCTCTGCCACCTGGCAGATTCAACCTGAGAAGTCTACCAAAGCCCCCATGTCAGAGCTGTTTTTCCCTGTGCAGATTCCTCTCCTGACCTCAAAACCCACACCCACCCTCCTTGTTTAAGGACCAGGGGCCCAAGCTATGCTGTCAGGGAAGCTGTTAACACCGCGGTGAAGACACGGCGCTGTCCCCCACCCCTTCAAACGCCACCTTGGCAAGGCATTAGCTAAACATCTCCCGAGTCCCCAAAGGCTTCCCCTGTGAAGTCTACAATGTTCAAAAGCAACCAGCAAATCCCCAGAGACAGGTCCCGAGAATTAGCGGCTCCCGCTGGATGAAAGACACTCTGATGTACGTGAACAAGAGGACGTGAGGAGGAGACAGACTTGCCTGCTAGCTGCAGGGTCCAGGGCACCAGCAGCAAACGGAGGAACCACCAAGCTGGGAGGCAGCTGGGAGGATGCAGGCATCCCACCCCAGCCCCACACCGTGGAAACCAGCTCTCCATCCAAGGCAGCAGCCGCCGCTGTGAACGGGACACTTCATCAAAGTCTTTCTTCCTCTTTAGCTTCACTGGAGGCTCTGGCCCCTGCCGGCAGTCACAGTTCCCTTTTGTGTCCCAGTAAGTTCCTCCTCTGGACGCCTTTCTGCTTCCTCAAGCTGTTCCCCTTAACTCCGACTTCCCTCTGAAAGAGTGGGGGCAGCCTTAGTGGGGGTTCCAACAAAGAAACAGTCTGGGACTCCAACTTGTCAAGCCACACAGTAGGAAAAGAGCTAGGGGTGGGGACCTAGGCCTCCCCAGGCCAACATCTGTCTGTTTCTGTCCTCCTAGGGCCCTTGCAGTATGGGACCCCTGTCCAGGAAATAGCGGTGCTCCTTGGGTTGGTACCTTACACTTCTAAAACCCTGAAACCAGCCACAATCCCACCTGCTCAGAAGTCTCCTCTGCAATGTTCCTGCACCCCTTGATAAGGTATCCTGAAGACTAGGGTTTCTTTGGGGCACGGGTGGCTGGAGCATAGGGCAGGGGAAGGGAACAGTGGAGGGGTGGAAGCCAACTGCAAGGCCTGAGCCACTTGTCCCAGCCTCCGTGGGAACCTAACACCTCCAGGTGTAAGAGAAGGCACTGGCCAAGTAGGGCCTGGTGGGGCCCTTCAGAGAAAGTCCTCCTCCTGGAGGTTTCCCTAACCTGGGTTCACCCCATGCTCCTAAAATGAGACACAGGCACTGCTTTCCCATGATCTCTGCTCTCACTGGCCCTACTTTTCTAGGGGCACCAGCACAGGGACCCAGCACAGTGATGATCTACTGCCAACCCTTAGCAGACACTAGGGAGAACTCTTGAGGTCCTGGAGCCTTATGTCTGTCACCTGAGTGGCAGGGGTTGAGCGGGCAGATGGAGGAAATCAACAGGAAGGGGGCTGAGTGCCAGACCTGCTGAGTACTGGCTTTTCTCATTAGTACCATCGACCTGAGAGAGAACCCTGCACGACCCCACCCCAACAATGAAAAACTGCAGCCTGAAGAGGTGAAGCAACTTGTCTACAATATGGACAAGTCTGTGGGGGCACGACCTGGAAGGCCAGACAGAATCACACCTGGATTTTCTTTGCCATTTCAGACACCACGGTGGAGGTTGGGCACATGGCTGAGGCCCCACAATGTCACCACGGGGCTTGTGCTAATGTCTTGCCTAAATCCCTCCCCTTTGGCCTCTGCACAGTAACAGTGAAAGCTGCGGGGTGTTCGTGGTGTTTGGGAGCAGGAACCCTGAGGCAGGAGTGTAGAGGCAAGCCATAGGCCACCCACCCGCTGAGGAAGACTGAGCAGGAGAAGATGCATCGCGAAGGGGCGGGCCAGGACCCAGGAGGTATTGGCTGTTGATCCATCAAGGTGATACATGATCGCGGGTGTCACAGCGAAGCACGGATAATCTGCTTCACGCCGCTCCCCAGCTCCTGCCGGGAGCAGGTTGTCTAAGCACTCCGGTGCCATGGTGATAGACGTCACGTTAATGCCTCGGTGCACACAGGGAGCATTTTAAAGGCTTCGGTCTGTGCCTCCGCGAGTTTCCTCATGACTTGGCACCTGTGCGGCACCCGGCTTCTCCAACACTCGTGCTGCCCCCGTTCCTGCCCAGGTGCCAGCTCGCTGCTCCCGCCTGCATGCCCTCGGCGCTGCTCGGCATCCCTGAGACAAGCCTCGGTCCCTCATAGCCTACCTGCACCTACGCTGCAGGCAGTGGGGGGCCTCATGGGTCCCTCGTGCACACATAACAAGCCATCTGCTCTCGTGTCTCCTGCAGACCCTCAGCTCTACAGACTTCGTCCCTGAGAAGGATGTTTGCTCAGAGGTCAAGGGCTGCCCAGGCTCCAGGTGGGGCTGATGAGGCCCACACCTACACCACAGCTGTGCAGCTCAGCTAGGACTGTAAGAATGGAGACTGAGTCACCAGATCACTGTAGGGCTTCTGATCTCCTGGGGAAAAGAGCCCCTCTGACCCAGATGACCACACGCAGGAAACTAAACCATAGCCCTTTCAGAAGCCTAATGGTCGCCACAACTTTCCGGCGTCCTGACACCCTGTGCTGTAAATGGCAGACTAGCTGGATTCCATTCGTTGGTTTTTCCTGGCCTGTGCCCTGGGCAGGAGCCATAAACAAGCAGAACGAAGGCCCGGATGGTACTGAAGAGGAAGACAGAAAAGATTGAGGCGTCACAGCTCTGAGCTATGCCTTCGAGCTTGACTTTGTAGATGACCTCACTGGGGACAATACCTCTTGGTCACGGCTTGAGTCTTGCTACGCATCCACCCACTTACCCCACCCTTTACATCTCGCTGGGCACACCCTCTACCTAAACCACTGGCCTTCTGAACAGATACAGAAGGGTAAGAGAGCCCAGCTTTGAGGAACCCTGTCTGCAGGGAACCGGATCAATCCAGGATGCCTGTGTGGCCCAGCCTAGCTGTTGATGTCAAATATCTCTAATTTAATGCTCCCATTTTATAGATGCAGAAACTGAGACACGGGCAAGACAAAGTAGTTTCTAGCCAGTTGTCTAGTCCGGTGGTTCTCAACCTTCCTAACACTGTGGCCCTTCAATATAGTTCTTCATGATGTGGTGACCCCCAACCACAAAATTATTTCTGTTCTTGCTACTTCATAACTATAATTTTCCTACTGTTAGGAATTATAATGTAATGCTGGTCTTAGGTGACCCTGTGAGTCTTCTGACCTGAGAGGGAGGGGTCGGGACCCACAGGTTGAGAACAGCTGCACTAGACTGAGTACCTGAAGAGCCTAGCAGCACACAGAGCAGAGGGATGTCGGGGAAGGAACAAACATGGTGGGTTCCTAGCGAGGCTTCGTGGACGGCCCCAAAGGACATGGTCTCTCGCAGTCCCGCATGGGCACCTGTATACTAAGACTAAAACTTCCTAGGAAGGCTGGAGTCACCAGCCTTCATGTTCCGTTTACTTCATGGATGCTTCTTGTGTGTCAGGCAGTGAAGATATAAAACCTAAATCAGAATTTTGCCCTCAGAATGTCCCAAGACAAACAGACCCCAGAAAGGGAGCTGGGAGCCAACCGCTGCTGCCTGGCCTGAGCTCAGAGGATCCTCTCCCAGAGGCAGAAGTGCCAGGACAAGAGACCCCTGGCCCAGCTTCACGTCACCTCTTTCTCCCCAAGACTCCAGCTCCCAAGAAATCTATCAGCAAGGAGACCCTGGCCAAGAGTGGCCCTCTGTTCCGTCCTGGTAGTTAAAACATGAGGGACCCATTCTGTCGGTCCTAGGGACACTTCTGTCTAGGATGTCAGAGGGACATCTTCCTGTCCTCCCAGTACCTCGTGTGCCCAACAGGGGCAAGGGCAACCTTCTGTCCTAGGGACACTGGGCTTGCATTTGGGAAGGACCCTCTCCAGTACCATGTAACTGATCTGTAGTTAGGTGCTGCAGGCCTCTGGCTGAGCCAACCATCGGCCCGACAGGTCTGACCGGGTCCTCACCAGCACGAGGCAAGAGAACTGTCAGTGACTCCAGAATGGATGTTGATACAACCATGTGTTGATCTGCAGTGGGCCACCTCCTTACCTAGGAGGGGATGAACTCGGCCACTGGAAGCAGGCAAGCCCACCTGGGACCCATCACCCCGCATGCTGATGGGAGGTTCCTGCCCTGGCAAGAAGCCCAGGCTGGCCCATCTCCAAATCCCTTCTCAGTTCAGGCTGCCCTATATCTTTGGCTGTTCCTTCCACATCAGACCTAGTTTTAAAGGCTTCTCATGTGTGTGCTGCCTCCACTCTCACGGAAACCTTGTGTGGGAGGAATTATCGTTGCCCCTAATTTACAGATTAGGAAACTGAAATCCAGCGACTCAAACTGCTTGCCTCAAACCCCACAGCGAGGAAGCGGCCAGGTAGGAACTCAGAATCCTGCGACTGCCCTTTGACCCTGTGTGCTCTTGCCGTCCTCCGGATTTTCCAGAGCTGCTGTCCTAACCCTCATTTTACAAATTTAATGAGAAGAATAGGATAAACTGCCTGTTTGGAGGTGGCAAAGGGGATCAGAGGGCCTAAGACCAGCATCTGGGGTTTGCCTGATAAATGCGCACCCACAATAAGACCCGTGTCTAGAAATAATGAAAAACAAAGGCATTCCAACATTTCTTTCATGTTCACCATGCAATTTTGCGGGGCTCTTGACACGGCTGTGTCACTGGAAGAAACAAGCACCACCCAGGAAGCTAATTGCTGGAGGTCCCAGGGAGCAGCTGTCAAAGCTGAGTCCTGTGCTTCTGCCACGGGATTTCCCTTCTGGCCATGATGGACAGCCCTGGGACTGGTCTGTGCCGATGGCGCCACCTGGTGGCTGACATGGGAATGCCCTCAAATGAGACGCTTCCACCCCCCACCTCCTCCCCACCCCCTTTTAAGGAGCCTGGGCCACTCAAGAGGCCCAAGTTAGGCCCGGGCATGAAGGGCGGCAGGGTGGGGCAGTAGGACAGAGGTCAGGGACAGGCAAGGATACAATGTGTCCAGGAGGTGGCAAATCGACCTGCTGAGGCCCTGCTACCCTTTGGAGGTGAGGAGGGAGGTGGTCAATTCACTTCTTTCAGACAGCTGCATCTACTGGAAGCCCTTTCTAATCTCTTCTGGGGGAGCCTCCTCAGCTGCTCACTGACCGCCAAGCAAACCCACCCCATCTTCTAGAGGCACAACCAGGGACTTTCCAGACACATTCTCCAGGGGCAGCCTCAGCCAATTAAGGGAACAATTAGCTTCCCTGAGGCAAACTCATGTTTTGTCAACCCAGCTCTGTGCTTCTTTGGGACTTGTGTATACAGGCTCCTCCCTCCCTGCGCGCGCGCGTGTGTGTGTGTGTGTGTGTGTGTGTGTGCTGTGATCCCACCTTAAAACTTTGGTGAAGAAAGAATCGAAGGAACCGAGGTGGAATCACTTGGCAAGAATAAGGGTAATAACAGAAAGGCAGGTGTTAGCTAGGCGTGGTGGTGCACACCTGTGATCCCAGTACTTGAGAGGTGGAGACAGGAGACTTAAGAGTTCAAAGTCAGCCTAGGCTACACGGGGCTCTATCTCTTCTAAAGACCTTGTGTATAGGTTCCTAGACAGGGCGGGTGTTGGAGCAGCTGATACTAAGGGTTCATCAAGGAGACGTGAGGGCCACAGACCTGGAGGGTGTGTGCTGACTGGGATGAAGGACTCTGAGGTTGACGTGCCTGGGGGGGGACAGCCGCCTGTGTGGGACAGGAGGTAGGATAGGAAAGGGGGTCCTCCAGGTACTTCCCCACTTGCCAGGGCAGCTGAAGGTTGGAGTTGCAGGGTGGAATTCATGGGACCGGGCAGCACCAGGGGATCTCCTGGGCTCTCTCAGGCTCAGCCTCACTTCCCAGGAAAGTTCTGCATCCCTCCTGCTCTCCCCTCCCCTCCCCTCCGCCTCCCTCATCCCTTTCCACGGTGGTTGGGGCACCCTCACCACCAGGACCACAGAGAGTGGGTGCTGCCATGCCCATCTGTGTCACGCCCAGAAAACCTCAGGTTTAAAAGCTAGCAGAGAATTTAGGCCTGCACCCTGACTTCTTTCAGGGCTCCCTTCAATGATCCACAAGGAATTCTGGGTGATGTATTCATTCAGGGCACTGACCTAGGTGGGCACGGTTCAGGCTGGCCACCAGGGAGGGCAGGACCTGACACCTAATTCAGTATGAATGCGGTGGGCAACAGCTCAAACAGGGCCCAAAACCAGAAGCCTCAGGCCAAGGTCAAGGTATTCCTAAGGCCTTTCCAGAAGTTCCTAGTCTACCAGGTAAAGTGGTACACCTCTGTAATTCCAGAGCTCAGGAGACAGAGGCAGGCAGATAAAGAGTGAGTTCAAGGCCAGCACAGGGTACCTAGCTAGACTGTGCCAAAAACGAAACAGAACAAAGTCCTAGGATGAGCGGGGCAGTGCAGGGGGGGGGGGGGGGGAGATGGTCTGAGGTCAAGGAAGCCAGACTGCGCATGCTCCTTCCCTTGAGCCTCCTCGATTGAGATGTGCCTTCTTTCTGGTATCTACCTGTGGTTAGGGGCGGGGACGACAACGACTACCGTTTCTGTCTGCAACCAGTATCAGTTTCTTTTTTCTTCTTTAATGTGCTTGTTTATATTCGTGTGTGTGTGTGTGTGTGTGTGTGTGTGTGTGTGTGTGTGTATGCACGTGTGCCTGGGGGGGGGGAGATCGAGCTCCTGGTCCTTCCCCCGCCCTCTCCTCTCCTAGATGGTCTGGCTTCTAGTGGCATGTCCACTCATGACATACCTAAAGAAGCTGAGAGGTGTCGGAGGGGCAGCCAGGGGACAGTTGAGCTGTGGGGACAGGAGCAAAGGGGAGGATAGGAGCACTGGGTTGCTGGGTCACAGACAGGCTCAGTGGAAGGAGGGGATGCCTCTCCCCTACACCCCTCGCCCCGCTCTCCCATCCTCCCCCATCAGTAAGGAGGTCTCTCTGTCTCCCTGGCAGCCCTTGCCCTAGATGGGTAGGGATTCTCCTTGGATCTTTAATCCTGAGATCCTTCCTCCCAGTCCACAGAGCAGGTTTTGTTTTTTGAGACGAGGTTTCTCTGTGAGACAGTCCTGGCTGACCTGGAACTAGCTCTTGTAGACCAGGCTGGCCTCGAACTCACAGAGATCCATCTGCCTTTGCCTCCCGAGTGCTGGGATTAGAGGCGTGAGCCACCACTTCCCAGGCACAGGTCTCCATTCTTGGCGCAGATGCAGCAGGGTCTCTGATTCCCCTCCCCCTACCGGTCCAGGATAGGCCTTGCCCCTTTAACCTGCCTCCTTCTCCACAGAGGACGCTCCTGCTTGCAGTCCCTGGTGCCCAGCTGGGGCCTGATTGAGAGTGAAGCTCCTGGGACCATAGCTTCCTCCCTCAAACTGGGCTGTAAATCCTCCGTGGAATGAATGCTTTCTGGTCTCGCCTTTCCTCTGAGCTTGGGCTGGAGCCAAGTAGCTGTGGAGACTCGCATCGCCTCCTTTCCCTACTTGAAGTCCTCCTTCCTCTGAGACCCAGGACAGCCTTCGGTGGTAGCCCTGGAGCTTGCCACCCACGTGGCAGGGCCTCGCCTGCCCTGTAGCGAACCAATCAGGGCGGCCCTCAGGGGAGGGGCTGCTTTAGAGGATCCCTTCCCCTTCCTTCCACTCAATCTTAAAACCACCCGCTCCCCACTGAGATTGACACCTGTTATTTTGGTTTAAAAAAATAATAATAACGTTATCGAGCTGGGGAGATGGTTTGGCAGACAAAAGCCTGACGCCCCGAGTTCGGTCCCCAGAACCGATGTGAGAAACCTGTGATATTTGTTCATCTATGATCTCAGCGCTCCATGGGGAGAAGGGCAACAGAGACCAGGGAACCTCCTAGAAGCTCACAGGTTAAGTAGCCCGAGTGGACAGCTCAGCAGCAGAAATAAAAAAGACCACATTGGTGGGGTGGTGCACACCTTTAATCCCAGCACTCAGGAGGCAGAGGCAAGTGGATATAGGAGGAGTTCGAGGCCAGTGAGTTTCAGTACAGCCAGGGCTATTATTACACAGAGAAACCCTGTTTCCAAAAACAACACTAACTAACTAAATAAATGTAAAAAATGGGGTCTCACGTCTTTAAACTCACTGTGTAACCAAAGACGACCTTCAACTCCTAACCCTCCAGCCTCTGCCTTCCAGGTGCTGAGATTACAGGTGTGAGTTGGCACACCTGGTTTATACAGTGTTGGGTGGGGCTCAAAACCAGGGCTTGGTGCGCGCTGGACAAATATTCTACGGAGCTACTGCGCTAACTGAGCTTTGTCCCCAGCCTTTACTACAACAAAACCTATGGGAAGAGTAATAAGTTTTAGGTCTGGATCCAGTTCCGAGATAGGAACAGCACAGATTCCAGCCTTGTGGCTTGGTGGGTCTTCTGAATGAGCCCTCCTTGGATGGCCCCTGCTTGAACCCTGTGCTGCTTTGAAAGCTCCCTGCAGGCGCCTATCCTGAGTTTTCCGGACCAGCAAGAAGCTGAAATCCTTCCCATCCCGTCCACTGAGTCCTTGTTTTCACACCTCAGTGGGAATGCTCTGGAAGCCACGAGCACCCTTGGGCAGCAAACAATAATTGTACTACATACAGAGGTAACTTCGAGTCAGACAGAATATCCCAAATCCCAAGTTAAATGCATTCCCAAATCCATTTTTCCAAACTATGCGTGTGCTGGCCAACACCGTCTGACCAGATGGGAGGCAGGACGGAGGGAAACAAGATCTGAGGCTGAAAAGAATCACGTTTGCAAGCTTGGAGAAGCGTCTGACCCTGTCAACGTGATGCAACCACACACGCAATTCCGAGGTCGGAAAGAATGTGTTTTTACTGTCTGTCACTGGCATGCAATACAGAGAAGTGTATGGAGCCCAGCAATGGCCTCTTAGCTGCTCCAGAGAAGGCCCCCGCTCCTTCCCCAAAAGATCTAGTGCCCAAACTCCTGAGAGTTTTGGCTTTGAGACAAAGTCTCACTGTGTAGCCCAGATTAGCCTTGACTTCATTCTGTAGCCCAGGTTCGCTTCAAACTCATAATCCCCCTGCCTCGGCCTCTGGAGTGCTGGCATTACACTCAGGAAGCCCAGCTTCCCAAACAACCTTTCCGGGTGATAGTGGCTCTGCCTTACTCAAGAAATCTGGGTTCAAGGCACTACCCTGCCATTTCCTGTGGGAGACCTTAGGCAAGCTATCCAGGAGGTTTAACGTCACTTTCCTCATTGGTAAACTGAGTATAGTCCCTGTCCCCTGCCACAGATACGCCTGCAAACTCTGAGAAGCTGGAGGTTGTATGAAGCCTCTCTGCAGTAGGGTGGCCCAGTTCTGTCTGAGCACAACTGTCAATTAGGACTCTACGGGGTGGCCTGGAGCTCCTGTATCTCAGGGTGGTATTTCGGGATCAGGATTTTGAACTGTCCTGTAAACCGGGCAGGAGGCTATGCCTCGGGGATCTGTATCACCCCGGCTTAGCCTGTCCCTGCATATCCTAGGCCCTCTGCCATGCTAGCCACAGCTGCCTCAGCACACAGACTCCAGAAGGAAAACCCGAAAGGCGGTTCCCCCACTCAGGCCTGATGGATAACAGGCCCTTCCTCCTGATGCGGAGAACTCCAGCCCGTACTTTGCCTCCAACTCAATCCGCCTCCTCTTCATCCTGGCATCAAAAGCCTGTTTGATCAGCTTTTCATCCCTTTTCTGAAAATTGTGGCGATTGAGAGATGTTCTGAGTCTCTCAGAATTGTACGTCCTGCACCCTGGCCGTCACCAGGGCAGCCACAAGCCTGACTCTGGACAGCTGCCCGGCTCTCTGACAGTTCCTTTATCCTTTCTACCTCCCACCTCCAGCCCCACCCCGGGGTCCTGGACCCTGGTCCGCCCCGCTTTGCCAGAGTCACCCAGAAGAGAGTCAACTCGGGCTCTACAGAGGGTCAGGAGCCCTAGGAAGGGATCGGATGCCCCTGTACCCTGGGGTGAGCCAGGAAGAGAGGGGACAAGCCAGATCTGTGGGATAAGGTGGTGTCTCTGTTATCTGTCCCTCTCCCTCCCCCTCGCTGACAGTAAGGGAGATTGATGGAGTCCTGCCTGAGCGTTCTGTATGGAGTCTTTAGTAATAAGCTTTCTCATTTGGTCGCAAATCCCAGGTTTACTGAGCAGTTTTTCAACCGTTTTCTCCCTTGAGCTTCCCAAGAAGCCCCTGGGGGAAAGGGAAGCTGAGCTGAGCTGAGCTGCCTTCGCTGGTCAGGTGACAAGAAGAGCCAGGGTGCACTGGAACCTGTGAGTGTCAGGAAAGAGGTCAGTGGGGTAGGGCAGAGGTCAGGGAGGGTGCCAGGGTTCAAAAAGGGCAACGTAAAAAGTCTGATAAGAAAAAGTGGGGCATCGTGTAGCATGCTTGTGATTCCAGGAGGGAGGCGGGGCTATGGTCATGTCTGTAAGCCCACATGGTCATCCTCCACTACATAGCAAATTTGAGGTTAGCCTGGATTACATGAGACCTTGTGTGTGGTGTGTGTGTCTCTGTGTGTGTGAGAGAGAGACAGAGAGACAGAGACAGACAGACAGAGATGGGGGAGGGGAATCAAAACTGTGCCCCCCTCAGGGAACCCCATTGTTTTCTGCCTCTGTGCACACTGAAAGGCTGGGTCTTTCATGGGGAATCTGCTTGATTGCTCTTTGGGGAGGATGCTGGTCCCAGTCAGGCCTTAGCACCAACCCCTTCTGTTTAAAGGTTCCCTGTCATCTCTCTGCACAAGGACAGCTAGGCGAGCTTTCCCAGGCCAGCTGATATAGGCTTTGAGCCAGTGGGTAGCTGGCCCTGCCCAGGTCAGTTAGGGGCAGCCAGCCCTGCCCAGGTCAGCGAGGGGCAGCCGGCCATGCCCAGGTCAGCGAGGGACAGTCACTGCTGGAGTTTAGCAGGTTGGCTACTTCAGAAGGGAGCACAGATCCAGGTTCTGCAGGGCTGTCTGAAGTGGGAAGAAGTGGCTAGTTTTATGTAGAAGACAGTGGGACAGGGAGCAGGGTGGGGATAATCTGACCAGCTAAATGACCTGAAAATTGGGGGAGAGCAGGAAAAGCAAGACACCATTGCTGGAGAGTGGGGAAGGAGATTGCTGAGCAGGCCAGGTCCGGCAGAAACACCGTAGGAAACTTGAAAGAAAGGAGGGGAACAATGGGCCTTATGAGGAATGACAAGCTGTGACCCTCTCTCTGAGTCATGGTGGCTCTAGCTCACCTGCCCCAGGCAAGGGCTGGAGAATGAACTGGACAGACAGGAAGGGGATAGCTCTGCAGGAGGTCTGAGGGCGACAGCAGAGGTGACCCTTGGCTGGTCCAGCTTGCCCTGCCCTTGTTCAACTGCATCAGTTACGTTCAAGTATTAACCCTCAGCCCCCAACCCCAAGTACAGTAAAAATCTTTTATCTTAAGACCAGATGGCCCCAGATTGAAGAGCTCTGTGTCCTTGGAAGAAGAGCAGTATATATCTTAGGAACACAAAGGAGCCCATGGGAAGGGAACCAGAGTCAAGAGATGCTTGGTGGGTGGAGAGACAGCTCTGCAGGCAAGAGCATTGGCTGCTCTTGCAGAGGACCCAGAATCGATCTTCAGCTCACAGCTATCTGGGACTACAGTCCCAGGGGACCCAAAACCCTTTTTCTGATCTCTGTGGGCACCAGGCACACATACTCTACATAGACATATAAGCAGGTAAAACACCCATGCGCACCCATACACATAAAATGTGCGTGACTCCTTTGCTGCTTATATGCCTATGAGCCCAGAAGCTGGAGGAGGGAAAAGGACCCTTGCCTGGAAACTAGAGGGAGCCCTGCCACACTGAGCTTGACTTGAGACTGCGGTCCTCCAGAACTCTGTAGGAATCTGTAGTTGGGGTTTTGTTGAGTTTTTGTTGTTGCTTTTGTGGCTCATTTGTTTGCTTTTGGGTTTTGGTTTGTAACTGAGACAGGGTTTCCTGTATACCAGGCTGGCCTAGGACTCACTGTATAGCCGAGGATGTCCCTGAACTTCCGGTTCCCCTTCTCCACCTCCCAAGTGCTGGGTTACAGGAGACACCATCCCTGGTTATGGAGATCGAACCCAGAGTTCTGTGTATGCTAGACAAGCACACCTGCCAACCGAGCTGCACCCCGCAGCCCAAATCCTTAAGCTTTAAGACATTCCTTTTATGGAGCCTTGTGGAACTAACAGACTGGATAAAGCAACGGGGTGAGGGCTGAGATACAGTCAGTGCAGGGCACTTGCTTGACAAGTGCAAGGCCCCTGCTTCCACCCCAGCACCAAGAAAGGAAGAAAGAGAGGAAGAAAAGAAGAAAGAAAGAAAATCAGAAGGAATGTGAAGTTTCCTCGGGAGGCAGTAATTGAGGCAAGAGTTTTATTTTACTAAATTTGTTCTTTTTTTTTTTTTTTGAGACAAGAGCTCTCTGTGTTGGAGGCTGGCCTTGAACTCACCATGATCCTCCTGCATCAGCATTTTCAGTGCTATGATGTCGAATGATTAATAAAAACCAAGAGACAGATATTGGGGTTCAACCTGAAGGCCAGAAAAGCAAAACAGCCAGCCCCTGACTCTTTTTTTTTTTTATTTTTGGTTTTTCGAGACAGGGTTTCTCTGTGGTTTTTGGAGCCTGTCCTGGAACTAGCTCTTGTAGACCAGGCTGGTCTCGAACTCATATAGATCCGCCTGCCTCTGCCTCCCAAGTGCTGGGATTAAAGGCGTGCGCCACCACCGCCCGGCCAGCCCCTGACTCTTACCTTTACCTCAGTCTGTAATGGCGATCCTGACTCCAGGAATCTCAGACTGAGACTGTGTCTAAGAGCTGTCTCCTCCTGTTTTACATTCTTCTCTAGCGCTGGGATAAAAGGTGTGCACCACCACCACCTGGATCTATGGCAAGCTAGTGTGGCTGCTGGGATTAAAGGTGTGTGTCACCACTGCCTGGTCTGTAAGGCTGATCAGTGTGGCTGTCTTACTTTCTGAAGTTCAGGCCAGCTTTATTTATTAAAATACAAATGAAATATCCCTACAATGTGATCCCAGGCATGAGCCTCACACTCAGCAAAAGGCAATTGATTTCAAACACTGGGATTGTAGGTGTGAACTGCTATAACTCATTCCGGGCCAGCCTGGGCTACATGGTGAGTTCTAGGCCAGCCTGGACTATGAAGTCCCTCGAGATGTATTACTAGATGAAAACTCTTGACAGTAGACATCTTTAGCTCACTCACCTGCATGGTGGGGCTTCTAACCCTACAGTAGCTGGTTTGTTCCCATGCATGCCCTGCTGCCCACTAGTAAATTTGCTGTCCATAGGTCAGCCCCTCTCTGGTTAAAAAATAACCAGAATCATAATACTGAGTTTAATATTCTTAAAAGTCACTTGTGTTACAACTCTCTTCTGTTTTTATTTGGCACTAATATGAATGTTTTCCTTTCTATTTAACCCTGTTCTAGGGGTGAAAATCAAGGCCTCGGGGAAAGGGAAGAGGGAGGGGTGGTAATGACGTAATAGTACTCACTTATGAAATTCCCAGAGGAAATTCATGAGCTGGAGAGATGGCTCAGTGGTTAGGAGGGCTTACAGCTCTTACTGGAGTTCAGTTCCCAACAGCCACATCAGGCAGTTCATACCTGCCTATAAATCCAGCTCCTGAACTCTGATGCCCTCTTCTGGCCCCCTAGGGTACTGCATGCATATGCACATAGCCACACATATGTACACCATTTAAAATAAAAAATAAATTCTTGCCTGGAGGTAGTAGCACAGGACTTTAATCCCAGCACTCAGGAGGCAGAGGCAGGCAGATCTCTGTGAGTTTGAGGCTAGTCTGGTCTACAGAGTGAGTTCTAGTACAGCCAGGGCTAAACAGAGAAACCTGTCTTTAAAATCCAAAATAAATAAATAATAGGACTTTGTGCATGCTGGGAAATAAGTATACTGAGATATAGTCCATCCTCTTTTCACCTTAAAAATACATACGTATGTGTGTGTTTACATTTAAGAAGAGTAAAACTGCCGGGCGATGGTGGCGCATGCCTTTAATCCCAGCACTCGGGAGGCAGAAGCAGGTAGATCTCTGTGAGTTCAAGACCAGCCTGGTCTACAGAGCTAGTTTCAGGACAGGCTCCAAAGCCACAGAGAAACCATGTCTCGAAAAACCCAAAAAAAAAAAAAAAGAGTAAAACTCACTCTCTTTGGTATGCAGTTCTTTAGGACACAGGCATACAGTATATAATCATGACCACAGGCACAGCCCAGAACATCCCATTACCCCCAAGTCTCCCTGTTTCTCCCCCAGCAACCACAGGCTGCTCCAGCTTTCCAGACTGTCTCAGAAGTGACCGTGACAGGCACGGCCGAGCCTGGCTCTCCCACTTACCGCACATGTCCCTCCCTCTACACCGCCGTGCAAGCCAACACCTGCTGCTTTTTTTACAGGCTTCCTTTATGGTCTCTGTGTGGATGAGCCACCGTTCACTCATCTGCTTCCTGGCTCGGGTGACTCTGAGTACAGCTTCTGGGGTGTTCCACTTCTCTGGAGTCCCTTTGAGGTTTCAGAGACTCTGCCAGCCATCCCTGCTGAAAAGCCTGGCTGGAGAGAAGAGCACAGCCCAAGGGTGCTCAGGTCACATCAGGAGCACAGGGAGGGGACAGGTGGTAGCTGGGCTCCCTCTGTCAGGCCGCCGCCTTCCACAGGGAATAGGTGTTCTAACCATTGTCTTCACTAATCGTCCTTATAGCCGGGCGTTGGTGGCCCACGCCTTTAATCCCAGCACTCGGGAGGGAGAGGTAGGCGGATCTCTGTGAGTTCGAGACCAGCCTGGTCTACAGAGCTAGTTCCAGGACAGGCTCCAAAGCCACAGAGAAACCCTGTCTCGAAAAACCAAAAAAAAAAAAAAAAAACAAAAAAAAAAAACCACAAAACTAATCGTCCTTATATACCTTACTAATAGCAGTGAGCTAGAAAACATCTTTTGATGAACTCCATCTCTGTCTCCTACTGGCTCATTCTGACATTCTTCCCCCATCAAGGTCAAGAAACCTGTGTTTGCTGCCATGGAAGAACCTTTCAAGATGCTATGGAGGATGGAGAGGAGCTGTATCTCCATCCCCCCTCACCCTCCCCCCGCCTCCACTGACGGAGTGACCATGAGAAGAGGCACAAGCTGGCATGCCCCATCACTGCTCCTGGAAGCCACCTGGCCTCACTTAATACCCATGAGCCTTTTGATCTCACACAGCCCAGCATGCCCCCTGTAGGAGCGCTGCGATTGCAGGAATTCTTGCTACACAGTGGGCTTTTGTGTGCCTTCTGGCGACTAACCCAAGCCTTCACAAGGATGCAACAGATGCTTGACCACTGGGCCATCTCTCAGCCGGCATGCTCAGCTGTTAATGTGGGTGCTTGGGCTCACACTTAGGTCCTGATGCTTGCCAGGCAAGCACTTGCAGACTGAACTATTTCCCAGCTGAAGACATAGGTAGGTACATAAATATAAATGACTTCTAAGCAGCTCTGGCGGTGCTCTCTTTACATCAGCGCAGTCGTAGCATGCACATGCGGAGGCAATGCACTGCTCACCTAGACAGAATAGATGGTGGGCACAGCCCCCATTTATGCTGCCTGGATGACAACGTCCCCAGCATTGCCCTTGTCTAAAGACTGGCACTGCAACCTGCTACTTCAACCTCTTAGCACATGACCAGGGTCCTTAAAAGCCACCATTATCATATAACTATTATTATTATTGTTATTATTATTGTTGGCTTTTTTTTTTGGTTTTTCGAGACAGGGTCTCTCTGTAGCTTTGGTGCCCGTCCTGGAACTAGCTCTTGTAGAGCAGGCTGGCCTCGAACTCACAGAGATCCGCCTGCCTCTGCCTCCCGAGTGCTGGGATTAAAGGCGTGCACCACCGCCACCCAGCTATTATTGGCTTTTTGAGACGAGGTTTCTCTGTATAGCCTTGGAGCCTGCCTGGTACTCACTCTGTAGCCCAGACTGCCTCTAACTCACAGAGATCCACCTGTGTCTGCCTCCGGAGTGCGTGTGCCACCACTGTCCGGCTATGACTATTATTATTGTGTGTATGTGTGTGTGTTCCTGTGGGGGACACACATAAGCTATGGTACATGAGAAGGTCAGAGGACCACCTCAGGGGTTGGTCCTCACTTCTGCCTTATTTGAGACAGGTTCTTGTTCACAGCAGCTGTGTGTCAAGTGGCACAGACACAAGTGGCCAGGCTTGATTGGCAAGCTCTTTACTCGTGGAGCCATCTCTCCAGCCCCAACTATTATTTTTCTGAAAATTTATTTTATTCCTGGGCAGTGGTGATGTACGCCTTTAATCCCTGCACTTAGGAGGCAGAGGCAGGTGGTTCTCTGAGTTTGAGACCAGCCTGGGCTACAGAATGAGTTCCAGGACAGCCAGGGTTACACAGAGAACCCTTGTTTCAAAATACAGTGACACTACCCCCCCCTGCGTCTCTGTCTTTCCATCTCTCTAGCCCCCCCAATTGCTAACCTTTTTAATGGAGGAAGGGTCCGGTAAAGTCAGAAAGTCTTTGCTCTGAGCATGGCTTCCTCAGACTTGGCTTTGGCACTATTTTGGGGTGCTGATGCATCCCCCAGGTCAGCGGGGCGGGGGGGGGGGCGGACGACAGCAATGGCTCCTGCAGGCTGATAACCTGTGCCCTGACCATGCCTGTTCTGAGGAACAAACATTGAATCTTGTACATTGTTTCCACCGGTGTCCTCTGTAGCCTCGGGGAGGGTTGTTTGTTCTCCCAGCCCTGGTGCTGCTGCTGGGCCCAGGAGTCTGCAGCATCCCTGTTCACAGCTGGGCCTGGGAGTCTGCAGCATCCCTGCTCACAGCTGGGCCTGGGAGTCTGCAGCATCCCTGCTCACGCTTCTCATAGCTTTACTGAAATGTTACCAGTCAGCTGCCATGTCCCATGTCAGCAGAGGACAAAGCCCTCCTTCGTATTGTTTGGCCAAAGGCCCTAGGGTCACATTGCTCTTCTGTTTCTCTCAAGCCTTCTAACTACTGTCATTAAAGCCATTGCTCTCCCTTAATCCCACTCTTTCCCACCAGACTGTCATGGCCATTACTGCTCCCAATTCACTGTAATGACCATTTATAGGTCTCTGGCCCTGGCTCCATAGCCTGCGCGCTCTCCAGTCAGCTCCCACCAGGCAGCCAGAATGACCTCTGCCAAGAGGAGCCATCAGCCCCAGTTCTGTTCAGAACTCCAGAGCAAGCTGGGTGTGGTAGCACACACCTGTAATCCCAGCTCTTGGGAGGCTGATGCAGGAGGACTGGGAGTTCTGGGCTACACAGTAAAACACAAAACAACAGCGACAAAAAACCCTTCAAACAGCCTCCTCACCCTGCTGGGTGGCATCCTCCCCATCCAGCTGCGTGGCATCCTCCCCATCCAGCCGTGGGGCACCCTCCCCATCCAGCTGTGTGGCATCCTCCCCATCCAGTCATGGGGGGCATCCTCCCCATCCAGCTGTGTGGCATCCTCCCCATCCAGCCACGTGGCAGCCTCCCCGTCCAGCTGTGTGGCAGCCAAGTCCTTCCCGAGCCAGCAGCCTCCTGCCTCTGCCCGCCCCCCCCCGCCCCGCCCAGCTCCCTTGCTTCCTCTACCATAGCTCCATGCTGAGAATGAGGAGAAGCCCCGCTTCAATTCTAATTCATCCACTGCCGTTTAGAACATAACCCCCCTCAGGTCTGGACTCCAGTCCTGCCTTCTAGTTCAGATTGCATCCCAACCCAGAACATTCCCTGATGCTCTGTTTAAAATCGCAACCTAAACCCTCTCTACCTGGATGCCCAGTCCCTTGACCCCAGCAGGTGTCAGCATCTGCCACACTGCCTGGGGCTGTTCTGGGCACTTTCTCAGCACTGGGCACTTTGCAAAGGACCTACGTGGGGGGAAATGACCGCAATTACAATGGAGATTTTAACACAAACAGCTAAAAGGTTTCAGAGGGCATGCGTCTCTGCAGGACGGACCCTGTGGTCAGGCAGCATCGTCTTTTCAGATTAAGGAAGAAATGACTCCCAGAAGGCATCCTCCAGCTGTGCTGGTGGGTGGAGACTGATACTTCCAGGAGGAAAAATCAGCCATGAACACGCCACAGAAAAACTACATGCTTGAGCCAAGCCAGGTATTTGGAGGCGTAAGATGGGAACTGGGGGGGGGGGGGAGTTGTTTGCGTTTGAGGAGTTTGTGTTCACAGTGGACCAGGGCTGAGAGTATGTGGACAATTACTACTGCCTGCGCCTGCCTGTCATCCCCCCCCCCCCCCCCAGGGCGGCTGAAACAGAAGGATTACTGTGAGTTCCAGGCTAGTCTGGGGACATAGTGAGACTTATGCTCCCTGCCCCATACCCCGGCCCTGGTGAAGAGGATCATTGCTATGGCTTGCAGAAGGCTTCTCTTCCAGGGTTCCCATCTTCACACACACAGCTGATCTCTAGATGCCCACTGCAGGAAGAGCTCAGCCTGGATCCCTCAGTGCAGCCCCCTTCACAGATCCGTCCATTCAGCTCAGTCTCTCCTCCCTCAGCCACCCGGAAGTGGTGAGTGACACACCCCAGCAGCACCTCCCTCCCTTTCAGCCCCCACCCTGCAGGTGTTTTGGGAACCTTGGGCTCAGTGTTCAGGTCCTCCGTCTCAGAGACCTGAAATGGATTAAGACAGAGTTCTACTATGGGCTAGGGCATCAGTGAAACCATGAAGGGTCAGCATTGGAGTGGACAGTGAAAGACAAGCGTGTCTAAAAGCACCGCAAGGTGCTGAGGAAGAGCCGTGGGCAGGGTTCAGACAGATCCTGGGCAGTGCCCAAATTTTCAGAAGCAAGGACTGGTAGCAATATATGTATTTGTTAGAAACAGTGGTGGGCTTTCTGGAATTGGCAGGACCAGTCCTGACGGGTGGGACACAGACACACACAGACACACACAGACACACACAGACACACACACACACGACAACTGTTTCCCTTCTGTGTTAGCCAGACTTCATCGCTCTGGCAAATGCCTGAGAGAGACGCCTTATGGGGGAAGACTTATTTGGGTTTACAGTTTCAAAGTTTCCAGTCGGTGCTTCACCTGTGACATTGCCTTGGGCTCGTGATGACAGAACGCCACGGTGGCAAGAACCTATCCGGTACAAGGCTACTCATCTCACGACAGGTAGAAGGCAGGGAGATGAAGGGCCCCACGGCAAGCTGACCCCTTCAGAGACAAGCTCCCACTGGCCCACTTCTTCCAGCCAGGTCCCGTCACCTCCCAACTGTCTATTCGATTTTTAACTCACCAATGGAAGGAACCATGGATTACTTCAGAGTCTAACTGTCTTTGGAAACACCGTCCCAGACACGTTCAGGGCTGTGCCTTACACACCTCCTCGGTGTCTCCAGCCAACCAACTGGAGTCGATCAAGATCAACTACCAGGGCTGGTGTTATGGCTCAGCGGGCACTTGCCACCAGCTTAAAGATCTGAGTCCAGTCCCCGGGACTCACACGGTGACCTCACAGCTGTCCTCTGACTTCCACATGCATATCATGGTGTGCATACACACACGCATGGGCGCGTGCACAAACACACACACACACATGCACGCACGCATTCGTGAGTGTGCTCTCTCTCACACACACACACACACACACACACGCACGCATTCATGAGTGTGCTCTCTCTCTCTCTCTCTCTCTCTCTCTCTCTCTCTCACACACACACACACACACACACGCACGCATTCATGAGTGTGCTCTCTCTCTCTCTCTCACACACACACACGCACACACAGAGGAAAAGGTCAACCATCACACCTTTTGTGTTCAGACTCTGGCTGAGCACAGGCCACATGGGATACACAAGAGCATGAACTCCCTGCTGTCACACAGCTGCCATCTGAATAGGTATGAGGTACTGAAGAGGTTCACATTAGGACAGGGGCGATGGCCAAGTACTTGCCATCCATGAGGACCCAAGTCTGAACTGTCATGGAGCACATGAAATCCAATCATGGTAGCATGCATTCGTAATCCCAGTTCTGGGGAGGCAGAGATGGGAGGATTCTTAGGGCTCAGACATCCAGTCTAGCAGAATTAGTAAGTTTCAGATTCACTGAGTAGTCCTATCTCAAAAAAAAGAACAAAAAAACAAAAACCCAAGGTGGACGAGCTGGAGGGATGGCTCAGAAGTTAAGAAGAGTTGTTACTCTTCCAGAGAGTGTAGATTTGGTTCTCAGAACCCATGCAGCAGCTCATAACTGTCTGTAATTTTAATTTCAAGGGATCTGATGCCCTCTTCTGGCCTCCATGGGCACTGCATGCACACACACACAGTATATACATGCAGGCAAATACCCATAAACAAAAAATAAACAATAGTAAGATAAAGTGCCATTGAAGAAGACTCAGGACCCTGGTCTCTGGCTTCCACAAGCATGTGTACCTCGCACACACACAAATGGGAACACAGACAAATACACAAAAGAATGCTCACATTAGTACAGAAACACCAGATGGCCAGGAGGGGTGAGCACCCTAAAGCTGAAGCTGTTTCCTTGGTGGCCTTACAGCGACCATCCCTTCTCTGAGCTGGCTCCTCCTGGTCTTCTCTTGGCTGCGATCCATTCTGAATGTCTGACTTCAAGGAAAGACGAATGTACCCAAGACAGCCAACTCTGACTTCACTGTCTCATAATCTGGGGAACAAAGAGATAATGAGGCTGGCTGCCTGCCCGCTGGGCCTGCCAGGCTACCTGCTGTTCATTCGCTCCCTTGATGGGATCCAGAGCTGCAGCTCAGCTGACCCCCACCTGCTCTAGGACCCTGGGTGAGAGGCTCACCCTCTCCCTGTGCTTTCCTGCCTGGAGCTGGGGGTAGAAGGACCTCACAGCTGAGGCTGCTATGTGGAGTAAGTGCAGTCTGGGACGTGTGCCTGGCTCCTGTACTCAAACCTGTGCCTTGTGTCCCTGTCCTGCGTGGAGGCTGGACTCACTGCCTCCCTCCACTCCAGAGCACAGTGCAGCGTGAGGGGAAGGAGCTGACCTCTGCGGGTGCAAAGGGAGACTTGCTGGGAGCTCTTCGTTTTCCCTCCTCCTTCTTTCCCTCTCTCCTTCTCCTTTCTTCTGCCCCTCCCTCTCCTCTAAGTAGCTTAGTTTTCTTTTTGAAACACCGTCTCATGTAGCCCAGGCTGGCCTCAAACTTGCTATGTAAATGAAGAAAACCTTAAACACCAGCTCTTCCTGCCTACACCTCCTGGGTGCTGGGATTCTAGGTGTACATGACCACACTCAGTCTTTGTAGTGCTGGATGGAACCAAGGGCTTGGGGTGTGCTAGGCCCATACTCCACCAACTGAGCTACACCCCAGCTCTCGGTTGCTTACTTTGATGCTATATTGTGAGCTAGCTTATGGAGAGACAACCACAAGAAATCAGAGACCACGGGCAACATAAAGTTCACTATGGAAGTGAAACATGACAACAGCCCTACCCAAGGAGATGAGAGGCCCACAGCAGAGGACCTGCTGAGCTGTACCAGGCTCCTGGCACATGGATGCTGAGGTCCTATGTATGTGGTTTAAAGTTAAGACTCAGTGAAATCCATTGCACAGCAATAGACAGTATGTCCAACATTCAATGCAGCACCCGGCTTATGGCCAGCACTCAGCTAATGGAAGTTGCAGCGTATAAACCTGTTCTCTGGGTACATGACCCTGTGCCCTCACCTTCTGCCACTTTTGTAAAGTCATACTCAGGAGTGGCACCAATGTAACCGGAAGGGGAATACCTGTCCTATGTGTTCTTGTTTAACTAAGATGTGGGGGGTGTCCATGAATAGAAACGCGTCTACTTATATTAAACAACAACAACCTAAAGTTGCATGATGAGCAAGCGAGGACAGGGCAGAGAGGGGCGAATGGAGCTAGCCTTCTCTAAATACTCCTTGCTTATCCGTTCTTTTGGATTCATGTGGATGCTTTGTACAAATGTAGCCCAAAGCGGGCTGTAGCTCCTGGACCTCCTTAGCATGTGACTCTGGTTTTGATCCTCAGCACTGCAGGGAAAGATTTTAAACCCAAATGGAACCGAAATGAAAAGTATAATCCTCTTTTTAAAAAAGAGAAAAATGGGGCTGGAGAGATGGCTCAGTGGTTAAGAGCATTGCCTGCTCTTCCAAAGGTCCTGAGTTCAATTCCCAGCAACCACATGGTGGCTCACAGCCATCTGTAAAGAGGTCTGGCGCCCTCTTCTGGCCTTCAGGCATACAGACAGAATATTGTATAGATAATAAATAAATAAATATTTAAAAAAAGAGAAAAATGAAGCACACAGGTGTGACTATATACTGTATGTGTGTATATATATACATATACATATTATATATATAATGTATACAACTGGTGGGTCCATTTCTCGGAGAGGAACTGTTTTGAGGAAATAGTAATTTAACCCAAGAAATGTTCAAAAACGGTTGGGGGAGGAGTCTTCAGTTGTCATCAGCAAGCACACTGGCGCCATTCTGAAATATAGGATGTAGATTAAACACACTCACTATGTTATATAATACGGTGCATACTGTGTAATTCACCACATATAAACGTGTATAGATACAGCGAATAAGAAGTGATGTTAGAGGTTTTAGGAAACAACATTTTCAGCACGAGAGAAAAAAGAAACACATATGTGGGGAGCAGATAAAGTCCTGAGTGGGTGTGTATTATTGACACGTGCATGGCCATGTCAGGGACCCCGGTGCTTCAGCTCCATGGGAATGGTAAAGCCTTCCTCTGGTCCAGGTACACACGTGTGCAGAAATTATCGATTGCAGCTTCCACCTGACTGCTACCTGAGAGCCCCTGCTCCCTGCAGAGACCACCTGTAGATCAGCTAATGGCCTCCATCCTTCCTGGTGTTGTACATTATAAACCAGCCGGGTTCCTGGCTGCTGGTGGCCCCCATCAGAGTGCACAGCCCACACAGTCCTTGCTTTTCTGTAAGTGTGTGTATCTCTCTTTCTTACCCTGCCATCCCAGCCAGGTCACCCAAAGCCATGGAGGTCTTGGCACAAACATAAAATCAAAGAGAATATGTATAAACTCTGTCATCCTAAATTTAAGCTGGAAAATAAATATAAACTCATGTGTTCTCTTTCTCTCTGTATGTGCATGTGTGTGCGCCTGCCTGCTTGTCCTTTGTTTTAGACAAGTAGTCTAGACTGGCCTCAAACTCACTATATATACAAAGATAACTTTGAACTTAAAAAAAAAGATTTATTTTCACTATTTTTAATTATAAGCAGGAACGTGTGTCTGCATGTGGGTATGTGCACATACGTTGTCAGGTAAGGGCCTCTGCCCACTGAGCCATCCTGCTGGCTCAAAAGATGTCTCCTAATAACTGTCGGAGGGCACGGCATCCACACGCAGATCTGAGCTTACTGTCGGTTTTATCTGGAATAGACCCCGACTTTGCCACCTTTCTATATCTCCTGTACTAAGAACCAAAAGGGGGCAAATCATTTCAGATGTGAGACTGGATCAAAATTCAAGTTCAGAAGCATATGGACCACGCAGGTCACCTCATCCGCCGCCGCCGTGACGTGAGTTCAAGGTCAACCGAGGCTACAGGAGCATTTGTCTTAACAGACACACAGAGGTAACCAGACAACTGAAGCCGGACCTGTCATGTCTGCTGCTGCTCTGAGCCTGACCTCACTGCGGAAGATCACTGCCAGAAAAATCCTGGGACGGCATTTACCCCGTCCTGTGACAGGCACAGGATGCCTGAGCTTTTTTTCGCCCGTGACTCTTTGCTTCATTATAGTCACGCGTGCAGAAGCGTGTGCAGTCATCCCAAACTGCCCCTCCGTGCCAAAGACGGAAGCAAGCCACATACTCCTCTACTTTTTATATTTATGGGGTGGGGGAGGAGGAGGAGGGGGAGAGGGAGGACAGAGTTAGGAGAGGGGATAGAGAGGGGGTAGAGAGGAAGCGGGGAGATTCTGTGAAGACCAAAAAACTTCCAGGAATCAATTTTCTCCTTCCATCGTGATTGAGGGACCAAATGTAGTCCTCAGGCTAGGCAGCAAGAGCCTTTGCCCACTGAGCCATCTCCCCGGCCCCCTAGACCACTGATGCTTCCCTCTCACGCTGGCCTCCTGTTCCTTTCTAAAAACCGCTCCACTTAAATATCAAATAGAAATTTAGTTGTATTTTGTAAAGGGACCCATCTTCTCTTTCAAGCCAAATGAGGGTGCCCCCCCTTTTTTCTCCCCTGCCCCTCCTCTCATCTCAGGCTCTTGCTCTGGGGCTCCAGGAAGCCGGATCTGTTCAGCAGCTCTGATTGATAACACAAATCACCCCCGAGGCTCTGAAGAAGGAACTTGGATGTCAGATGGAGGTGCCGTGGGAGCCGCGGCCCTGCCCCCACCTCGTTTATTCATTCACCGCATGGCAAGCTCCGAAGGGCCGGAGCAATTTCATCAGCTCTCGGAATTGGCACACTGCGAGCCTCCTCTCCCCGGACCACCGCGCTGCCATAAATAGATACCACGTGGCCTCCTTTTATGATAAGGTTAGGGGAAACGAGTGCGTGGGGAGAGGCCGGCAGGAGAGTGGCAGCTCGAGTCGCAGGGATAAAACCTGCACGGCACCGGTCCTCTTGCCGGGGGCAGGATCAGAAGCCGGAGCGGAGTGGCAGCCGCTGGTCTCCCCAGGCGCATCCTTTGGTGGTCCCCTGACTCCCAGCAGCGGTCCCTGCCCTCAGCCTTCTACATCACTCCTGCTGGGCTGCAGGCGCCCTGCCTTGCCAGGCTTTGTGGCTCCCCCGGCTCATTTTCTGATAGAGCTGTCAGTTTTTATTGCTGATAGGAGAAATCATTTTCTCTCTTAGCTGAATGTTAATTGGCCTTTCCCTCTCTCGTTCAGTGAGAACATGTAGTCCCCTTGTCTCTTCGTCACCTCCCCCCAGCCCCCCTGGGAAAGGTAGAAGAAACATTCTAGAAAGACAAGGATGGTGGTTCTTGCTAAATTGCTAATTGGTCATTGTTAATTCAGAGATTAAGAGAAAGCTAAAGGGGAGTGGAAGGAAGGGAGTGGAAGGAAGGAAGTACGCATTTCTGAAATTCTCCATGAGCCTCCGTGGACAATAATATGTTCTCATCGGCTATAGAGGGCCCAAGGTTCAGTAGGGGATGGGTAAAGTCAAATGTGGAGGGGCCAGGTACCAGGACAGTCCCTCCTGCTGAGATGATGAAGACACACCCAGAGGAGACAATCTGATAGACTGAAGGGTCAGGCGGTATGGCTGGAACAGGGGACCATGGGACTCATGAGTCAGAGAAACTAGTCAGTGAAGACAAAGTTAGACCTGAGGACAGGAGCTAAGTGGGAGAAGGAGGTGACAGGGATGTTCTAGGTAGGACAATCGGGCACTGGAGGAACAGGGAGACATGTGAGTGAGAAGGCAGAACAGGGCTGTGTCCCCCCACCCCCTCCATCCCTATAATTCTCTTATATTTAAAACTGGTGGGGCGGCAGAGATGGCTCAGTGGGTAAAAACACAGGGTGCTCTCTCCCAGAGGCCCATTTGATCTCCAGCACCCACATGGCTCAAAACCGGCTATACCTCCAGTTCCAGGACATCTGACATCCTCTTCTGGCCTCTGTTAGGACTGCACACATACAGTGCATAAGCACACACGATCATTGTTTAAATTAAGCAAGCACAAGCTTGCAACCTTATTCCATGGGAGATGGAGACTGAATGGCAGGTCTGAGGCCAGTTGGGTTTACACAGGGAGGACCCAGGTCACTCCCCTTCACTCAAAGGAAATGGAGGGGTAGGATAGCCTTAACCTGCTTAAAGTAGACAACTCAATGTTTTCAGTACGTTCACAAAGTTGTGTACCCATAGCCAACTTCAGGGCATTCTATAGGGAAGTTCTCGGAACACGGCTTTGGTAAAGACCAGGCCTGACCAGATGGCAATGTCTCTGGCCGGTTTGGCAGCAGAGCCACGAGATGGTTTGGAGCTGAGTGAGCCAAAGTCGCCAGCAGTAGCACAGCAGGCAGTATGAACAGGGCTGAAGATGTCTGTAGTAATGGGAGGACATTTACTGATCTCTTATATTCTCCCTTGCCAGGAAAAGAGCGGGGCTAGGTTCCCTCGAGCCATTTCTGCCGGCTGGCTTTTTTAATGGCGGCAGTCATACAGATCAGTGTGATAGATGGTGTTGTCTCTTTACAAAGACAGCACTGTAGAGTGGGCACATCACAGACAAATGCAGGATTCTGAAGTGTCTACACCTTCAGTTTAATTCAGCAAAACCTTCTTTGGCACCATTGGCTGTGCTGAATGAACACTCCCGGCCCTCACAGGCATATGGGACATCATTCAGACTACCAGTGTGATGGGTGAGCCCAGGGTCTTGAGCAGGCTTGCCTCTGTGTAGTGCAGGAGACCCATTCAAGTTCAAGATCCTTAGTTAGGGAAAGGGTCCAAGAGCTGAGTTCACCCCTGCAGTAGCCTTAGGGACAGATAGATGTTATGATGATAATCATATCAATCTTCTTCTTCTTCTTCTTCTTCTTCTTCTTCTTCTTCTTCTTCTTCTTCTTCTTCTTCTTCTTCTTCTTCTTCTTCTTTTTCTTCTTCTTCTCCTCTTCTTTCGAAACCGGGGATTTTGTATTGCCCTGGCTGCCCTAGAACTCAAAGGTCTGCCTGCCTCTGCCTCCTGAGTGGTGGGATTAAAAGTGTGTGCCACCATCATCCAGCATATCAATTTATTTTATTTTATATGCATAGGTATTTTACCTACATGTCTGTCTGCTTACCATGTGTGTACGTTGCCCAAGAGACCAGAAGAGGTGCTGAAAACCCTGGGACTGGAGTTACAGCTACTGTGAGCTGCCATGTGGGTGCTGGGAACTGAGCCCTGGGTCTTCTGGAAGAGCAGCCAGTGGTCTTATCCACTAAACCATCTCTCCAACCCATTCTTTTTTATTTTTTATTGCAAGCAGGAAAAAAAAAAACCCAACCCAAACCCAGTGAAACCAACTCTCATAGTAAAAGAGACGTAGACAAAGTTCATCGACTACACTCACGTGAACTCTACACCCTACCACACGGTGACACAGGAGTACTAGACACAAGAAAAAATAGCCAGATAAAATAGACCTAAATAAATAAATAAATAATCTGTCAGTGCATGGTTGAGTTAGCAAGCAAGAACAAAATAGTATCCCAAGGGTCCAGAAACAAAGAAGGGAAAACCTGAGGGGCGATCACATGATTCCCCTACAGTGCCTTGGGGAAGGATGTAAGAGAGGAGAGGCAGAGGCAGCAACTCAGCAGCCTCGGTTGCAGAATCTGTGTGGAGACTGGAAATAAGATCGTCGGCAGACAGGAGGGGCAAGAGCTGAAAGTGTGGCTCATTGCAGAGCCAGACTCCTGTGAGGGCTGATCTCTCAGCCAAGAGTGAGCTCGGAAGAAAGCTCCCCCGGCACGGAAAGATAACGAAGAAGCTTGTTTATCATGGCACAGGCAGAGAGCAGTGGGGAGCTTAAAACCCACCCCCCCACCAACCCAAACCTCATTTGTGTGCTTTGTGGGGGCGCATAAGGTCCAAATGTGTACTCGGTGTTATGTTCTGGGATTCTAGGCCAAGAGAAGAAAATGCTATCAGACAGGTGATACCTGGACCACCTGGGCCAGCAGATGCAGATGGCAGGGGAGTGGGGTATGATCAGAGCTTAGCAGCAAGAGATGCCCACAGGGGAAACAAGCCCGCCCCCCAACCGTGAGCTTTAGAATACCAGCTGTCAGCCAGCCGTCATCTTGGATGTCAGTAGACCACAAATAAAGGTTAGAGACTCAAAACTGTGAGATGCCACAACAGTAGTTTTGGTTTTTCAAGACAGGATTTCTCTGTGTAGACCTGGCTGTCCTGGAACTAGCTTTGTAGACCATACTGGCCTTGAGCTCACAGAGATCCACCTGCTTCTGCCTCCCTCGTGCTGGGATTAAAGGCATGTGCCATGACCACTTGGCTGAAATGTTAATTTTTTAAATAAAAGAATAACACATTATTAAATGAGAATAAACAGACTTGAACTTTTTTTTCACTGTTTTTATTTTTATTTTTTTATTTTTTGAGACATAGTCTCACTGTGTAGCTTTGGCTCTCTGGCTGGCCTGGAACTATGTATACCTTGAATTGCCTCCTCGGCCTCCTTCCAGGTGCTGGGAGTAAGGTAAAGGCATGTTGTTTGTTTGTTTTTGTTTTTTGTTTTGTTGTTGCTGTATCTTTATAGGTCAGGCTGGTCTGGAACTCATCCTGTAACCCAGACTGGTCTCAAACTCAAGATCCTCTGGCCTCAGCCTCCCAAGAGCTGGCATTACAGATGTGATTACAGATGTGAGGACTTGCTTGAGATTCGAACAATGTTAACAACATCAATTTAGCAATTTTAAAATCTCAAAATGACCTTGGGCAGGAGCTGGGAGAGGAGCTACAGGGCTGGGGGAGGGGCAAGGAGAGGGGGGAAATGGGAGGGGGCCATAGGAGTGCAGTGGGAGGGGAAATGGGAGGGGTTGGGGGAGGGGCAGTGTGAGGGGGGAAATGGGAGGAGACCATGGCAGCACAGTGGGAGGGGCCGTAGGAGTGCAGTGGGAGGGGCAGTGGGAGGGGCTGTGGGAGAGGGAAATGGGGGTGTCCATGGGAGCACTGTGGGAGGGGCCATGGGAGTACTTTGGGAGGGGCCGTGGGAGTACTTTGGGAGGGGCCATGGGAATACTTTGGGAGGGGCCGTAGGAGTGCAGTGGGAGGGGAAATGGGGGTGGCCGTGGGAGTACTTTGGGAGGGGCCATATGAGTACTTTGGGAGGGGCCATGGGAGTGCAATGGGAGGGGCAGTAGGAGGGTTTTAGCGAGATCCCTGTGGGTCTGAGAAGCTGCTGGCCACTGTGAATAGCAAGTACATAGATATTTACCATTCCATTCTAATTCTATATACATTTGAAAATTCTTATAATAAAACCATAAAACAAACCAAAAAGCTCCAAATAGAACTTCTAGAAACAAACACTTAAAAAATGCGATTTTCAACTCAGGACGGTCTGCCTGGTGCCAATACTGGACATAGGTGAAGGAAGAATTGTGACCTGGAGAATATGAAAAAATCCATAATGCGAAGTACAGCAATGAATATATTTTTTAAACTTCAGAAGACATTCTGAGACACCGAGATTAAAACAGGAAGGCATAGTGATGGTTTATTATCAATTCCAGGGGTAGCTGGGAGGCGGTGGCACACACCCTTAATTCCCAACATCTGGGACGCAGAGGCAGGTGGATCTCTGAGAGTTCGCAGACCTATCCTAGCTGTGTGTGGCACCGTTCTATGGGCTGAGTCAGGGGACTGGATAAAAAGGAGAAAGTGAGCAGGCATCATTCATCTCTCCTGCTTCCTGACTGCTGACACATTGTGACCAGCAGCCTCCAGCTCCTTCTGACACACCTTCCCCTCCATGGTGGGCTGTACCCACTAATTGTGAGCCAAAATAACCCTTCCTTCTTTCCTTCCTTCCTTTCTTAAGTTGCCTTATTAGGTACTTTGCCACCACAAGAAGAGTAACTACCACAGCTAGCAGACACAGAACCCTGGGTTTGATCCCCAGCACTGATTAAATTGGGTGTGGCACACACCTGTAAAGCCAGTACTCAGGAGGTGGGGGCAGGAGGATCCGAAATTCAAGGTCATCCTTAGCTATATAGCAAGTACTAGGCCAGCCTGAATTACCTTCCTGCCTGAGACCTTGTCTCTAGAAGGGTGATTAGGAGGAGATGACATTACAAAAAAAAAGGGGGGGGGGAGTGCTCAAAGAATGCCTGAGAGGTTTTTTCCTTTGGTGTGTGTGTGTGTGTGTGTGCGCGCACACACACACACACGTGTCCTGGCGATAGCACCCGGCGTCTTGTGCCTACTAGGCTGCTAGGTAAGCTCTTTACCACCAAGCTACACCTCTCCCTGGATGAGAGGTTTTGAGACTTTGACAGAAGAGACTCACTAAGCTGGGTGGTGGTGGCGCACACCTTTAATCCCAGCATTTGGGAGCCAGAGGCAGGTGGATCTTAGTGAGTTTGAGACCAGCCTGGTCTACAAAGCAAGTTGTTCTAGGATAGCTGGGACTGTTACATAGAAAAACCCTGCCTTGTAAAAACAAGAAGAAGAAGAAGAAGAAGAAGAAGAAGAGGAGGAGGAGGAGGAGGAGGAGGAGGAGGAGGAGGAGGAGGAGGAGGAGGAGGAAGAGGAGGAAGAGGAGGAAGAGGAGGAGGCAGCCTACTAGAGAGAAATCATACAATACAAAAGACAAAAGCAGCTACAGAGACAACTAGAAAGAAAAGGTCTGCCACCTCCAGCAAGGATGCTGCCTGGAGCTTCTCTAGCCGCCTAAAGCTCAGGAGACAACTGATAACATCTCGAGGGAAAACGGCTGTCAATCAAGAATCCTGGCTTCGCTAAGAACTGATCTGTTTTTTTCCTAATTTATTTTACTATTTTAAGTGTGTGGGTGTTTTGTCTGCATCTACACTACATGTGTACTTGGTGCCATGGAGACCAGAGAGGGTGTTGGATCCCCTGGAATGGGAGTTACAAAGAGTTGTGAGCTAGCTTGTGGGTCCTGGGAATCAAACCCAAGTCCTTTGCAGGGAGAAGCCAGTGCCCTTACCACTGAGCCATCTCTCTGCCCTGGAATGCATCTTCAAATGAAGCTGCTTGAGCCAGGTCCTCTCACTCAGACTTCAGGAATTACTAAAGAGACTCAGGTACTTCAGGAAGGATAGATGGCTTCAGGAAGGGGAGGAGAGATGGGGGCAGCAATAGCAGCAGCCCAGCATGAGGGTTCATATTGAAAATTCCAGTATTCAAGGCTGAGGCAGGAGGATCACTGCAAGTTCATGGCCTGCCTGAAATGGACAGTGAGTTCAAGGCCAGCCTGGAATACATGGAAAATCCTGTCTCAACAAAAACAAAAATGCAAATCAACAGTCCCTTTGCTTATTGTAAAGTTCTTGTTTAATACTAAATGTATCTAATACTATTCTAAGGATCTAGCTTTAAAGAAAGCAGGGAAGGAAGGAAGGGAGGGAGGGAGGACGGGAAAGAGGAAGGGATGGCGGCCAGGTTGTGGTGGTGCTCCTTTAATTCCAGGATTCAGGAAGCAGTGACAGGCAGATGGATCTCTGAGTTTGAGACCAGCCTGTTCTACAGAGCGAGTGAGTTCTAGGGCAGCCAGGACTACACAGAAAAAGCCTGCCTCGAAAAACAAACAAAAACCCAGAAAGAAAGAGGTGGGGGAAATGGCCCAGTGGGTAAGAGTACTTGTTCCCAAGCATGAGTTCAAATATCCAGCATCCATTTAAAGGGCCAGGCATGGCTTCATGTGCTTATAACCCAATAAGGGAGGAGACAGGCCAGCCCTGAGAGCTCTGCTGGCTTTCCGCCTAGTCAAAATGGCAAACTTCCAGATCAGTGAGTGGGCTGGCTGGTTTCGTGGTCAACCTGACACAAGCTAGAGTCACTTTGGAAGATGTAACCTCAACTGAGAGAATGTCCCACCAGATCGGCCTGAGGGCAAGCCTGTGGTCGGTCTCTTGGCAAGCCCAGTTCACTGTGAGTAGAGCCACCCCTGGGCCGGTGGTCCTGAGTGTTATAAGAAAGCAGGCTGAGCAAGCCATAAGGAGCAAGTCAGTAAGCAGCACCCCTCCATGGCCTCTACATGGTCCTGCCTCCAGGTTCCTGCCCCGACTTCCCTCAGCAATGGAGTGTAACCTGAGAGCTGTAAGCTGAAATGACCCTTTCCTCCCCAAGCTGTTTGTGTCCTGGTGCTGACCACAGCAGTAGAAATTGAAACAGTGAGAGGTCTTGTCTCAAGGCCAGAGGACAAGAAGGAGGTCCTGCTCTGGCTTCAGCATGTGCACACACGGACACGTGCACGCACACTCATGGGCACATCCAACACACACAGAGTCTAAAAATATCTCCTTATGCACTGAATCCCGACAACCCTTAGAATTGGGTGATTATTATCATATCCCTGTACAGACAGGGAAACTGAGGCACAAGAGAGAGTCAAATCCTGTCTGGTGTCACAGATCTAGAAGTAGATGTTTCCAAGGCTTAGCCGCAAGTCCACAGTCCTCCTCCCAGCAGCAACGGCAGGAGTCGGCTCCCCTGTGGTGGAGACGGTACCTAGCTGTGTTTAGTGTCTCCTTGACAGACTCTAGATTCACCAGGGAGATGGGCCTCTGGGTACCCAGAGGGATTAAGATTTGCCTCTGAGCCGGGCGGTGGTGGCGCACGCCTTTAATCCCAGCACTCGGGAGGCAGAGGCAGGCGGATCTCTGTGAGTTCGAGACCACCCTGGTCTACAAGAGCTAGCTCCAGGACAGGCTCCAAAACCACAGAGAAACCCTGTCTCGAAAAACCAAAAAAAAAAAAAAAAAAAGATTTGCCTCTGAAGGGTCAGGCAATGGTGGTGCATGCCTTTGATCACAGAATGAGTTCCAGGACTGCCAGGCAAAAAATAAATAAATAAATAAAAATTAAATTAAAATATTAGTCTCTGAGAACGTCTAGGGGAGATCATATTAATTGTAGGAAAGACCCCACCACACGCAGGGGATCCTGAGCTTCATGAAACAGATATTCTCCAGTGGGTTTCCTGACTGTGGATACAATGTGACCAGCTGCTTCAAGTCCCTAAGGCCCTAACTTCCCACCATGATGAACTGCTCCCCTGAACTATGAGCCAACATCTTTCTTTCCCCTAAATTGCACTTGTCAGAGTATTTTAACAGTGACTGGGAAAGACGCTGTCATACTTGGGAGGGGAAAGGCAGAATCTCACATAGCCCAGGCTAGCCTCAAACTTGCTTCTTTTCCTCCTGATTCCATCTCCTGAGTGCCAGGAATACAAGTGTGCACCACCGTTCCTGGTGTACACAGTACTGGGGTGAACCCAGGACTTAGTGCCCGTGAACAAGTTCTGTACCAACCAAATCAAATCCTCAGCCTGCCTAGGATACTTCCAACACTAGATTCAGTCCCAGCATCTCTCTCTGTGTGTCCCTGTCTGTCTGTCTTTCTATCTCTCTCTCACACACACACACTCAAATGAAATTAATTGTTTTTATAAGGGTCTCACTATATAGCCCTGACTGGGCTGTGTAGACCAGGCCAGGTTCTGTCTCTATCTCCCAAGTGCTGGAATTAAAGATGTGCACCATCACACCTGGGCCCAAACTGGCAATTTAAAGATTTATTTTGCTTCCAAAAAATTATCCTTGCTCTTGGCACACCAACTGATAAAATTTATATAAAGTGCACTGCGAAGACCGAGTAACTGGTAATTACCTAAGCTTCCAGAACAGCTCACAGGAGCAGAAAAGGCAACGGTCACACTGACAGTGTGGCCATGGTGACATTTCCAGGACATGTTAACCCTTTAACTCCCCACACTGGTATTTCCTGTCCTAGGGTTCTTTTATTATTTATTCATTGACAATATTATACAATGTACTTGTGTGTGCATGTGTGTCTGTGTGAATGGTATGTATAGAATGTGGCAATCAGAAGAGGACACATAATACCCTGGACTGGTGACTGCGAGCCACCTGATATTAACGCTGGGGACCAAGTCAGCCCTCTGCAAGAACAGCAAGTGTTCTTAACTCTCAGCTATCCCTCCAGACCCAGGTGGTTTGATCATATCTGCCCCAGCTTCCCTCTCTACTCCCCTGTTCACCCCAACACACTTCCCCTCCACCATCGTTTCCATAGCAATGCTTGTTGATCTTTTGGGCTGGATCTGGTACAGATAACCCTAGCTGCGGTGGGTACAGCAGCCATGCTAGGTCCAAAAGACCACACTCCACACTGACCCACTGCCTCTCCCTGGCTCCAACCTTCTGTCCACCCTCTTCCCTGATGCCCTGCGTCCTCTTCAGTGTCCCCTGAGCCCCTCTCTAAGTCTTTATTTTTGGTTGTTTTTGTGGTGTTGGTAACTGAACTCAGTCCCTTGAGCACCCCCGGATAAGACTGAAGCCTTCTCACTGGTGTCTGACCCAGCACCAGGGGGCTCCTTCGAGCCAGCCCTGTTTCCACAGTGAATGTTAAACTTGAATCTCACAGGGAAATTGCAATGGCTTTTTCCAATTTCTCAACTGGCTTTTCTTGGAATTCAGAATTTGAAAAAAAGGTTGTTTGATCTAGGGTTCTAGCTCAGTGGTAGCACATGTGTTTAGCATGTAAGGCCTGCTCAGTGCCTGGCACCATGAAAGAAAGAAAGAAAGGAAAGAAAGAAAGAAAGAAAGAAAGAAAGAAAGAAAGAAAGAAAGAAAGAAAGAAAGAAAGGGAAAGGAAGGAAGGAGGGAAGGAAGAAGTAAAGGAAAAGAGGGAGAAAGAGAGAGAGAGAAAGAGGGAGGGAGAGAAAGAGAGAGAGAACAAGAATTTGAGGAATTTTGGGAAGGATTCTGGGAAACATGGAATTATTCCACTCAGGAAGTTGTGGCAAGAAGACTGCTTCAAGTTTAAAATCAACCTGGTGGGCTACAGAGAGTCACAGGCCAGTCTAGGCCACAGCTAATCAACCTGGTGGGCTACAGAGAGTCACAGGCCAGTCTAGGCCACAGCTAATCAGACAGACAGATGAGCAAACCAAAAAAACCTGATGTCTTAGTTTGGGTTTTTATTGCTGTGAAGAGACACCATGACCATGACAACTCTTAAAAAGAGACCATTTAATAGGGGTGGCTGGCTTACAGTTTTAGAAGTTCAGTCCATTGCCATCACGATGGGGAGCATGGCAGCGTGCAGGCAGACATGGTGCTGGAGCTGAGAGTCCTACATCTTGCAGGTAACAGGAAGTCAACTGACTGTCACACTAAGGGAAGCTTGAGCGAAGGAGACCTCAAAGCCCGCCCCCACAGTGACACACTTCCTCCAACAAAGCCACACCTCCTCATAGCACCACTCCCTTTGGGGACCATTTCCTTTTAAATTGCTGCGCGCGCCACACACACACACACACAAAGACATGGTCTCACCATGTAACTCTGGCTGGCCTGAAAATGACTATGTAGACTAGGCTCAAACTCAGAGAACTCTACCTGCCTTTTGCCTCCCAGGTGCTGGATTAAAGGCGTGTGGATGAAAAAGAAAGGAGAGAGAGAGAGAGAGAGAGAGAGAGAGAGAGAGAGAGAGAGAGAGAGAGAGAGGGGAAAGGACAAGTCTGCTCTAGGTGTGATGGAGGAGAAAGTTTATTGTAGATATGCAGGAGGGCATGGCCAGAGACAGGGACATCTGGGGGAGTCCAGAGTAGACATGACCAGACAGAGCTGAACCATGTGGGAAGGGAAGGGAAGGGGAGGGGAGGGGAGGGGAGGGGGGAGGGGAGGGGAGAGGGGAAGGGGAGGGGAGGGGAGGGGAGGGGAGGGGAGGGGAGGGGAGGGGAGGGGAGGGGAGGGAAGGGAAGGGAAGGGAAGGGAAGGGAAGGGAAGGGAAGGGAAGGGAAGGGAAGGGAAGGGAAAGGGGAGAGAGGGGAACCAGGCCCAGGAGGCCAAAGTTCCAAAAAAGGGCGGGTAACCAAAAATGTCTGTACTATATAGGGAAGAGGCTCTGGGGGAAGGGCAGCCCAGCCCCTGGGTTGGAGAGTTCAGGACAGAGGGTGGGGTATGCCAGCCATACTGTGTACCAGAGAGGTATAGAGGAATGCTAGGGGAACCTGGTGGCTGGGTCAGCATTGGTATATTAAATATATCAGCTATTGGTGCTGGGATTGAAACTTAACAGATGTCCCATCTCACCTGGCCCAAAACGGTGCTACTTAATCAATGCTACCAGGAAATCTCCCTTCTTTTCTTCCACGCGTCACCACCGCTGGGGTCCTAGTTTGCTTCAGTGATAAAATACTCCAACCGGAAGCTGCTTCTCCGACTCTTCCATCCTCAGCGCACACAGCTCGAATCATAGCCCCAGGTCAGCTTCACTCCACAGCTACCACTTTCCTTGGCAGACGCCCCACAGGCAATCTCCAGTTGCACCTGCTGTTGCGTCTTCGCCCACTCCGCCATCGGGGGCGGAGGAGGTTAAAGCAGAAACTGCCCGGAAATACCGCTTCCCTGACTTGCCCGCCTCCCGTTTTCATTCGTCCCTTTCCTGCCTAGGATATGGTACCGCCCACAGTGGGCTGGGCTCTCCTACGTCGATTAGCAATTGAAATGCTTCACAGGTGTGACCCCGACCAACAGGATTTGTGCAGTTCCTCCTCCTAAGTAACACTATATTGTGTCTTGTTGACCAGAACACACCAGGGCAGCCAGCTTGGTTTTCTATGTGGGAACAAATGATATTGGATTTCTACAAACAGACATGGTAGCTCCTGCTTTTAGTCCTAGCACTTAGGAAGCAGAGGGAGGCAGACCCACCCTGAGGGGCACACCAACCAGGACTAACTATACAGTGAGTTCAAGGCCAGCTCATGCCACGTAGTGAGACCTTGTCTCAAAAAATCAAATTAAGTAAAAGAAATAATAATAAATAAATTAAATAAAGTTGGATTCCTACTTCAGACAGCATATACATATCAATAATTTAAAGGCCTAAAAATGGTAAGAAAATGTATGTTGAAACTTTTAGGTCTGAGGAGATAGCTCAGTTGGTAGTGTGTTTGCCAAGCAGGCATGAGGGCCTGAGTTCAGGTCCCTGGTACTCACAACAATCCAGGCACAGTAGCTCTTGTTTGTAATCCTAGTGCCTGGAATGCTGAGGCAGGTGGATTCCAGGCCAGGGCACTGTGAGCTCCAGGTTCAGTAAGAGACCCTTTCTCAAAAAACAAGGAGTCGAGACTGGGGAGACGGCTCTGCAGTTGAGAGCACTGATCTTCTAGAGGGTGTGGGTTCAGTTCCCAGCCCACATGGCAGCCCACAACTGTCTGTAACTCCTGTTCCAAGGGATCCGACACTCTCACAGACATACATGCAGGCAAAACACCAATGTACATAAAATAAAAATAAGTAGACGGTTTTAAAAAAATAGGGATTGAGGGAGATGCTGGCCTCTGCACACTCACAAACGTCTGTAACTCCAGCTCCTGAGGATCCAGTGCCCTCTTGTGGTCCCCGTGGGCACTGCACAATATAGTGCACATATGTCAGATATATACATGACACACACACAAAATTAAATAAATAAATTTTTACAAAAATAAAAGAAGAGTTCTCCCAAGAGCATTCTTTGTGGCCAGAGAAGATTGAACAGAAGATCCCTCAGCGGCAGAGAACTTCAATTCTATTTTATATATAATAGATTATTGTGGAACAGTAAACATAAATAAACAGCAGCTTTATAAATGAATCTGTATATTTGTGTACCTATATAAATAAATCTCGGAAACACAAAACAGTCTGCAGAGGAATACTGTAAAATGATGACTTTATCTAAAATGTTTAAGAGAGACAATGCAAATGGAATGTTCAAGAATGTGGACACTTAGCTGGGCGGTGGTGGCGCACGCCTTTAATCCTAGCACTTGGGAGGCAGAGGCAGGCGGATCTCTGGGAGTTCGAGGCCAGCCTGGTCTACAAGAGCTAGTTCCAGGACAGGCTCCAAAACCACAGAGAAACCCTGTCTCGAAAAACCAAAAAAAAAAAAAAAATGTGGACACTTTAGTACTGCTAGAAGTAAAGAGGAAGGGCTGGAGAGATGGCTCAGTGATTAAGAGCACTGACTGCTCTTCTAGAGGTCCTGGGTTCAATTCTCAGAAACCACATGGTGGCTCACAACTTACAATGAGATCTGGCGCCCTCTTCTGGTGTGTAAGCACACATGCAGGCAGAACACTATACACGTAATAAATAAGAAAATCTTTAAAAAAATAGTAAAGAAGGGGGCTGGAGAGATGGCTCAGAGGGTAAGAGCATTGCCTGCTCTTCCAAAGGTCCTGAGTTCAATTCCCAGCAACCATATGGTGGCTCACAACCATCTGTAATGGGGTCTGGTGCCCTCTTCTGGCCTGCACGCATACATGGAAGGAATGCTGTATACATAATAAATAAATAAAAAAAAAATAGTAAAGAAGAAAGTCATGTGATGTGACGCACACCATTAATCCCAGTACTTGGGAGGCAGAGGCAGATGGATCTCTAAATTCAACACCAGCCTGGTCTACAGAGAGAATTCTAGGATAGCCAGGGCTACACAGAGAATCACTGTCTTGAAAACAAAACAAACAGACAAAGAAGTAAAGAGACTTATTACACAGAACAATCTGTAGACAAAGGCTGCTTGTCTGTTTCCTGACAGCTCAGACCCAAAATAATCACACAGAACTGTATCAGTTACAACACTGTTTGACCTATTAGCTTAGGCTTAACTAACTCTCACATCTTAAATTAACCCATTTCTATTATTTTATATTTTATCACAAGGCTCGTGGTTTATTGGTAAAGTTCTGGCTGGCGGCTACTTTTGGTGTCTTATGGAGTCTCTTTTGTTTTGCTTTCTTTCTCCTCTATCTCTGTTTGAGATTCCTGCCTTGTTCTCTTCTGCCCTAACAGTAGGCCAAAGCAGTTTTAGTCATTAACAATGGTTCACAGCATTCAGAGGGGAATCCCACATCACTTCTCCTTATCTCTCTAAGTAAAAAGGAAGGTTTTAACTTTAACATAGTAAAATTACATATAACAAAACAGATATCAAGCAAAAATTATAGTTACAATATTTAGTTTGTTCACATTTGGCAAATTAAGGAAAATATTATCTATTTTATCTTGTGAGTCTAAAGTTTTATATTTAATTTATCTTTTATAATTATAACTATTTTTTAACTTCATCAAAGACTCCAGAAGGATATAATATTACCTAAGTAAACAGTAAGTGCATTTTAAGCAACTTCCACAATTCTAGAAAGTTCACAGAGACATCTTGCTGCTGGGACAGTCACCCAAAGTTTTTTTTGTAACACTGGGACATCCATTTTTAGCTGACAGGTCCAAAGTCTCCAGCAGACTTTTCCTTGAAGCAGAAATTTAAGGCAGTTCTGCCTATATTGGCAGTTTGTCAGTCACTGTTTTCTGTGTCCTGCAGAATGTCTGGCAGCTCTTTCATGAAGCAGGAACCCCGAAGGCCCATCTCACCTTTAGGCAAGTTTAGCAGTCATTTTTTTTGTGGGTCCTGCATGTCCAGTTATACAGCATACCATCAAGCAGTCCAGGCAAAACCAATTTCTTGCTCAAATGGCTGGCAAACACCATAAGGAATCTCTTCAATACCCATTATCCTCTTCAAGTAGATTGGTGCTGCCAGGGGCAGATGTGTCTCATTGTCATGAAAAGTCCTAAGTTTTTAAAACATTTTAAATGCCATGTTTTGCTAGTCTTTGAAAGGTTTGAAGAACAACTATCCATCTGAAATACATCTCTGTACATCTAGAAAATCTAACATGACTACAAGTTTGACTATTATAGATGACTATCTATGAACCTGTATTTTTAAATTACATTTTTATATGAGCTGCACAGTATGGCAGAGGTTGTTCTCCACCAGCTCTGGGACTACTGGGTGGGAGCCGTCCTCACCACCTCATCTCTGGGTAGCACTGTGCAGCACATAAACCCTTTTTATCTGAGTAAAAACTAAATCTGCCATGTAGTACACCGGTTGGCCTAGAATTCCTGCGTATGGGGGCAGGAATCTGCTGTGCTCTCCTGGCTGTACACTCCTAGCAGACTCAATCCTGCCTGCCCAGACGAAGAGCGCTGAGCTGCCGACATGGTCTCAGCTACTTTCCTCCCTACCCCAAGTGAGCACATAAGCATCCGAACCCAAAGTGGGTGGTGGGGCATTAGCCCTACGTTGGGTGCCATTTTGTAGGTGGGCAGAGGCTGCTAGTTCATTTCCTTGCTGCCCAGACCTGAAATAATCACACAGAAACTGCATTAATTACAGCACTGTTTGGCCTATTAGCTTAGGCTTTTTGTTAACTAACTCTTGCATCTTAAATTAACCCATTTCTATTATTTTATATTTTATCACGAGGTTCATTGTTTACCAGTAAGGTTCTGGCTGGCGGCTACATGGTGTCTCCTTTACTCCGTCTGCTTTCTCCTCTAGCTCTGCTTGGAATTCCCGCCTTGTTTTCTTCTGCCCTGATGGTATGCCAAAGCAGCTTTACTCATTAACAGTGTCTTGCAGCATACAGAGGGGACCCCACATCAATGATGCATTGAGGATAATATAAATCTAAACTTCTACACACATAAGGATCCTGTTTGACACACGCCTTTAATCCCAGCAGTCGGGAGGCAGAGACAGGTAAATCTCTAAGTTTGAGGCTGGCTTGGTCTATGAAGTGAGTTCCAGGTTAGCCATGGCTACACAGAGAAACCCTGTCTCAAAAGAAGAAAAAAAAATGTCGAGAATTGTCATAGAAAAGAAAATGGGAATACAGACAAAAGAACAACAACAAAAGAAAACCCAAAAAGGAGTGTCAGGGTTCCAGGAAACTGAGAATCCACCATTGCTTGCTTGTTTGGATTTTCCCGTGATTTGACAGTGAACTGTCCCCTGTGGGTTCGCGCACTGAGCACTTGGTCCCCAGCTGCTGGCAGGTCCTTTTAAAGTTCCAGTGGGTTTCACCTTCCTCCGTCTCTGCTTGCTGTCAGCAGTGAGGTGAATAGCCTTCACACACCCTGGCTGACATGATGTTCTGTCTCTTAATGGGCTTAGAAATAATGGAGCCAAGAACTACAGCCCGAGCCCTCGTTTGAAATGTGAGCCAGAATCAATAGCTCTTCCCTTGCGGTGTCGTGGAGAGCCAGCAGATGGTCAGCAGGTGAAGGCTTCTCCCGCTAAGCTGGATGCCCTGAGTGCAATCCCTGGGACTCACATGGTGGAAGGAGAGAACTATCACTACACACACACACACACACACACACACACACACCTGCGCACACACACAAGCATATGCACACTCACACATACACACATGCACACACACAAGCATACACACACACGCATACACACACACCTGCGTACACACACAAGCATACACACACTCACACATACACACATGCACACATGCACACACACAAGCATACACACACACATACGCACACACACATACACTCACACACTCACAGACACATACACATGCATACACACAGACACACACACACATGCACAGTCTCACAGACACACACACACATGCACATACTCTCACAGACACACACACTCTCATAGACACATATATACACAGGCACACACATACCATTTTTTAGAGTACTGCTGGTGTCGGGTATTCTGTCATGATGATGGGAGGTGTGACCTACGCATACTTTAAGAATCAAATACCAAGACATACTCAGACGCTGCCTCTGGATGGGGCTCTGAGGGGCAGAGGGAAGAGGCTGGGGAGAGGCTGCAGAAGCTTTGGATTCGTCTGTGAAGAAACACCCGGAAGGAAAGAGAACGGGAAGAGACCTCAGACTCCAGCACGGCTCCGAGAAGGCAATAGCCAGGCCAAGCAATAGCTGCCAATTTAGGGGAGTCTGGTGCCAGTTAGAAATGGCCCAACTCCAGACTCCCTGATGACTAGTCGCTGGCTGGGAGCCACCAGGGCAGGAGGGACAGGGATGCGGTTTTGACCTGAAGATGTAGCAGTAGGAGGCTATTGGCCAGCTGTGCCTCCCTTGGCAGAATCCTCTGAAGGGAGCCTGGGTAGCACAATGCCCATGGCTACCCCAGGTGCCCTCATAAAAAGTCACAGAGTGCACACTCTCCACCTCTCAGCATGTGATAACAAAGCAGCTACAATAGAGAGGCTAAGGGACAGCAACAGGCTAGTGTCCACAATTAGGAGGACGAGGACACACAGGCGGTCTTAAACAATTGTGCACACAGCAGGTCTCAGCAGGGCTCTAAACACTGTGCTGTGGCCACGGTGCAGCACAATCAGCAATGGATCGGAAAACTAGTCTAAACCCATGTTTTGAAACGGAAATTCATGTATTACCGAGTGCAGGAGTTAAGGATGAGCCATGGGCAGCACGCGTTTGTAATCCCAGAACTCTGGAAGGTGAAGGCAGGAGGACTGAGAGCTCAAGGTCAGGCCTGGGGAACGGTTCAGTGAGCAAAAACATCACCCACACAAGTGTAAGGACCTGGGTGAGTTCCAGTCCCCAGAACCCATGCAAACACAACACAATTGTGCGCACCTGTAATCTCAATGATTCCAGTGGGAGATGGGACCAGAGACAGGAGAGTTCCTGCAGTCATAGATTAGTTAAACCTGGAGTATTTAACAACAAACAACAAAACGTCCCACCCAAAATGTGGGAGTCAGGACTGATACCTAAGGCTGTCCTTTGATCTTCAGAAGTGCACTGGGGCACACACACATGAACGTACACATATATGTGCACATACCATACACATACACATCTTGAACACAGAAGAGTTCAAGGACAGCCTTGGCTATATGGTGAATTTTAGGCTAGCCAGGGCTACATGAGAGCCTGTCTTTAAAAAAAAAAAAAGCTAGGGAAGATCTCAGGAGAGAACAAGAGTTCATTTAGGAGTCAGATAATGAGGTCCTCACAAGATGAACCTGGAAGGACACGCTAAAGGGGGGCACGGAGAGGAACCCTTCAGTGCCCATGGTAGAACAGAAGACCCAAAACTTATAACTAATAGCGAGTAAACAAAAACGAGATCAGAAGGAGGGAAATCACAGAGGAAACAGATTCGTCAAAGTCAAAACCAAAAGAGAAGCCAGGAGCCGCAGCTGGATCTTTGCAACGACGATAATATCGACAGATCTCTGGCAAGAGCGCCCGGTGCATGTGAGGAAAGAACAAAAGCCGCAGAACGCAGCCAGAGCGGATTCAAAACCAACAATAGCTCACATTTACGAGCTGGCTTCACGCCTCATTCGATAGCAGAACATCTGTTTACAGGTGAGATCGAATCGCACACCCTCTCCGCGGAGCCCTCCGCCTCTGGTCTCTGTGCAAACCGTGCTCCCCCGGAAAGCCACTCCCAGTCCGCTAGGCACTTTTACTTCCGTGCCTGTGGCTGGGCTGTTTCCTGAGCTCGAGATGGCCTCTCCCTCCCGCGCAAACAGTTAAGATTCACTGCAGCCTCCTTCGGCTGTTCCTGACAGCAGTACGCCTCTGTCCATTTGGCCTTTCCCGTCACTAGGAGGACCGTGGTGTGGTTCAGGATGGTAACATGCTCCATTTCAAAAGTCCACACGTGGGTGGGGCTGGGAAGATGACTCAGCTGGTACAGGGCTTGCTAGGGATCCAAGGTCAGGAGAACCAGACCTTGGATCCCTAGAATTCATTAAAAAAAAAAAAAAGACCAGATGTGCACGGTGCTAGGGAAGTGGGAGGGAGGGGGTCTCTGGAGTTTAATGGCCAGCAAGTCCAGCTGAATTGAATTGATGAGTTCCAGATTCAATGAAAGATCCTGCCAAAAATGAAATAAATAAATAAATAAATAAATAAAATAGAGAGCAATTGAGGAAGACATCCAGTGTCAACCTCTGGCTTCCACATGCATGTACACACATTTGTGCATGCACACACACAAATATATACACATGGAACACACATCCCAACGCACATAAAAAGTCCACCACTATCATCCCCATGCGACATCCAGCCTCCGTTGTGTCTGGGCACAGAAGCTGCACTTCCTTGGGTGCTCACCATCCTCCATGAGTGAGAGGAAAGACTTGTGGTCCAGGAGCTGGCAGGAGGGATCCTGGGCACCCAGGTGGGGGAGGGGAAGGCATCTCCAGCCCGCTTTGGGAGGTACAACAACAGGCAGCGGAATAACAAAGGCCCCGGAAGAAAGGAATGTGAGTATCTTGGACAGCTCCAGCCCTGCCATTCTTTCTGCACAGGCCCCATGCAGAAGAAAAGCATAGCCACCAGAGAGGTCTGCTTGGCCTCCGGCCAGGCCTTCCTTGATGGCCACCACCCAAAAAGCATCGTCCAAGATGCCCAGGCTACTGGGCTCAAGGTGAGAGTGGGTTTCGGTTTGCAGAGCAGGCATTACACTGCTTTCTTCTGCAGAGCCCCTTCCAGTGGCCAGGCTGGACCCCAGGGCAGCGCAATGGTTTCCTCTTCCCTTCCCTTCCCTTCCCTTCCCTTCCTTTCCCTTCCCTTCCCTTCCCTTTCTTTCCCTTCCCTTCCCTTCCCTTCCTTTCTCTTCCTTTCTCTTCCCTTCCCTTCCCTTCCCTTCCCTTCCTTCCCCTCCCCTCCCTTCTCTTCCCTTTTCTGTCTTCTTTAAATACTTGAATCATTTTTCTTTTAGACTTATTTATTTTATTTTGCATATGTTAGCGTTTTGCTCACACATATGTCTGTGTACCATGTGTGTGCCTGGTGCCCATGGAGATCAGAAGAGTGTGTCAGATCCACCAGGACTGGGGTTCCAGAGGGTTTTGTGAACTGTCACGTGAGTGCTGGGAATCAAATCCGGTCCTCGGCAAGAAAACAGTGCTATTAGCTGCTGAGCGTCTCTCCAGCCCCACTTTTCAGATTTTGTTTGTTTGTTTTTCAATAGATGCCTCCTGTAGCCCAAGCTGACCATGAATTCAGGTAGCTGAGGATGAGTTTGAACTCCTAATCCTCCTGCCTCCACTTCCCCAGTGCTGGGATTAAAGGCGTGTACCAAATGCAAAACCACCCAGCAGCAAAATGGTCACTTTAACGATGAAACAAAAATAAATATTTAAAAGAATGTTTGGAGATAAATGTATTTTTATTTTGTGGATGTGTGTTTTGCCTGCATGTATGCCTGTGCACCATGTCCATGCAGTACCATCAGAGGCCACAAGAGGGCTTGGATCTCCTGGAGCTGGAGTAACAGCCAGTTGTGAGAACCCATGTGGGTCTGGGAACAGAACCCTGATCAGAGCAGCCAGCGCTCTTGTCTGCAGAGCCACCTCTCCAGTCCAACAAACAGAAATCTTAAGAAAGAATGGCATATAGCCTCCGACATGTGATTCGTACCTGTGATCTATTGGGAGGCCGAGACAGGAATTACTGTCAGGCTCATGTACAGTCTGGGCTACATAGTGGTTTCTGGCCTAGCCTAGGCTCTAATGAGATGATTAGAAATGGGCTAAATTAATATGTGAGAATTAACCTAGAAGAGGCTAGATAGAAATGGGCCAAGCAGTGTTTAAATGAATACAATTTGTGTGTTGTTATTTCGGGGCATAAGCTAGCCAGGCGGCCGGGGTGCTGGGGACGCACATATGAATTTAGCCCATTTCTAATTATCTGTGTAGCACCGGTCTTACCGGAAGATTCTAGCCTACGTCCATCCTGGGTCGGAGCTTCATCGCATGCGTCTGCCTGGGAGCGGGGAGCATGCCGTCTCTTGACCACCACCCACCACCTTTAATTCTGGTTATTGCTAATTATTAATTTCTTGTTGTAGCAAGTATATCACTATTGCTGATTTTGTGTGTGTGTATGTGTGTGTGTGTGTGTGTGTGTGCACTAGAATTTGAGCTCAGGGTCTCACACATGCTAGGCAAGCATGCTATACTTGAGCTATATCCCTCGCCGTCCTTTTCTGTGGTTTTCTTTTCAGGGAGGACGGATTTATTTATTTTGGCTCAGAGGTCTCCATCCATCAAGTCTTGGAGGGTGTGGTAAAACAGAACAGCTCACATCACATGGCAGAGAGAGAGAGAGAGAGAGAGAGAGAGAGAGAGAGAGAGAGAGAGAAGATGTCTGAGTTCATCATTTGCTTGCTTTTTGGTAGATGTGAGGGCAGATACAGGTAGTGGGGATCTGTGGAGGGGGAGGAAGGGAAAGCTTCAGGTGTAGCCAGATCCCGCTGCTAATGAGAAGGCACCATCCTGCGTGGTTGGTTCGGTTAGGGATGCATATTTAGCTCACTTTGGTTGTCCAGAGATGATAGGAAAACTGTCAGCTGTCAGTCAAGTCCTGGCCACTGGGGTAGATGCTTAAGGAAGCTACTGGTCAGTTTCTTGGACTGTCCTTAAAGATAGTAATCTGCCTCCCTGCAAGTATGGCACACACACATACACACACACCAGCAAAACCCACAAACTTGGCTGGGGTTCCGTGGATAGGGGTGCTCTTTCCACAAGTATAGGGACCTGAGTTCAAATCCCCAGTAGCCTTGTAAAAAGCCAGGTATGGCTATGCACATGCTTGTAACTCCAGAATTAGGGGCAGGGTGGAGGTGAAAACAGGAGGACTTAGGAAGGTTGCTGGCTGCCAGCCTAGCTCTCAGGTTCAGTGAGAGTGTAATGGTCTGTCCTGTCTCTTTAAGAGACAAGCCCCACCCACTCCCTCCCCATCCCCCAAGGCAAGTGGATGATCTTCCTTCTGCTTCCAGCCTGAGCTGCTTCCTTTCTGTCTCTCTCTCCCAAAGAGGCAGCTTCTGCCTCTTTCCCTTCTCCCCCTTCTCCTCTTCTCCCCTCCCCCCTCTCTCTCTGATTCTCTCTGTCTCTCTCTCTCTGTCTCTCTCTCTCTCTGTGTCTCTCTCTCCTTATCCCCCTTCTCCCTCCCTCTTCCCTTTCCCCTTCCCTTCCATAACCCACTAAGTAAATATGCAAACTCTCTCTGCATGGTGTGCCTATCTGTCTTTGTCTCTCACGCGCCATGGCTCCTTGTGGGACCTAGACCAGCTGACCCGCCAAGGTCTCTCACCCACTGCACTGCTCTTTGCCTGGGCCCTGCTGCCCCTCATGGCCTGCTGCTGCCACTCAGGGAACCACAGCATTTTATTTTTACCATAAAGAGAGGCCATGTCTCAAAAGAACAAGATAGAAAGAGAGTAGACTACCTGCTGACTTCTTCTGACCTGTGTGTGCACATATACCATATACATGCATATATACCACACATACACAAACACCACACATGTGCACATACACCACACACATACACACACACACACACACACCACACACACCACACATATGCACACACACCACACACGTGCACACACACCACACACGTGCACACACACCACACACGTGCACATACACCACACACGTGCACATACACCACACACGTGCACACACACCACACACGTGCACACACACCACACACGTGCACATACACCACACACGTGCACATACACCACACACGTGCACACACACCACACACACCACACACGTGCACACACACCACACACGTGCACACACACCACACACGTGCACATACACCACACACGTGCACATACACCATACACGTGCACACACCACACACGTGCACACACACCACACACACGCACACACACCACACACGTGCACACACACCACACACGTGCACATACACCACACACACCACACACACCACACACGTGCACACACACCACACACACGCACACACACCACACACGTGCACACACACCACACACGTGCACATACACCACACACGTGCACATACACCACACACATGCACACACACCACACACGTGCACACACACCACACACACGCACACACACCACACACGTGCACATACACCATACACGTGCACACACCACACACGTGCACACACACCGCACACGTGCACATACACCATACACGTGCACACACCACACACGTGCACACACACCACACACACGCACACACACCACACACGTGCACATACACCATACACGTGCACACACACCACACACGTGCACATACATCCCACACGTGCACATACACCACACACACACACACACCACACACGTGCACACACACCACACATATGCACACACACCACACACATGCACACACACCACACACATGCACACACACCACACACGTGCACATACACCACACACGTGCACACACACCACACACGTGCACATACACCACACACGTGCACATACACCATACACGTGCACACACCACACATGTGCACATACACCACACACACCACACACGTGCACACACACCACACACGTGCACACACACCACACACGTGCACATACACCACGCATATGCACACACACCACACACGTGCACATACACCACACACGTGCACATACACCACACACGTGCACACACACCACACACGTGCACACACACCACACACGTGCACATACACCACACACGTGCACACACACCACACACGTGCACATACACCACACACGTGCACATACACCACACACGTGCACACACACCACACACGTGCACACACACCACACACGTGCACATACACCACACACGTGCACACACACCACACACGTGCACACACACCACACACGTGCACATACACCACACACGTGCACACACACCACACACGTGCACATACACCACACACGTGCACACACACCACACACGTGCACACACACCACACACGTGCACACACACCACGCATATGCACACACACCACACACGTGCACATACACCGCACACGTGCACATACACCACACACGTGCACATACACCACACACGTGCACACACACCACACACGTGCACACACACCACACACGTGCACACACACCACACACACCACACACACCACACACGTGCACACACACCACACACACCACACACACCACACACGTGCACACACACCACACACACCACACACGTGCACACACACCACACACGTGCACACACACCGCACACGTGCACATACACCACACACATGCACATACACCACACACGTGCACACACACCACACATGTGCACATACAAGAAAACAAATAAGTGATGACATGAAAGCATAAACCCAATTCCATACATGATTCTGCTCAAACCTCTGCGGTTGAGTAAAAGCCAGCGCTCTTGGTGTGGCCTTCCAGGTCACCCCAAACCTGTCTCCTTCCGTTCCCCAGCTCTAGAGATCCAGCATCTGGACTTCGCTTCTCTGGAACCTACTGTTGAGAGGCTCTGCCCTCTCCAGAGGCACCGACTGGATGATGTGAGGTTTTTTGGTTTTGATTTTGAGACAGGTTTCCTGCAGCCCAGACCGGCCTCATGCTACACCACAAGGAGCTTGGTGGGTTCCAGAGGAGAAAAGGAGTCCAGAGCGGATGGCTACACTGACCCAAAGAGAAAGGTGGTCCCTCTGAGACTGGGAGGGACAGAGGCTGGAGAGTCAGATAGGGTGGTGTATGAACCCCACACTTAGCTCTGTGCGAGGCAGGGTTCTAACACTGTGATTCTTGTGGATTTGTCCTTTGGAGCTATCTGACATCTGACTGTAGAACATGGGCCCCAGCTATTCATAAATAAGGTCACCTTTGTGCTAAATGAATCAGCTCACCTGGGTTTGTTTCCAAACAACTCAAAGTCAAAGAGATCGACAGAACGAGACATGAGATGGTCGTGGGTGTTTTTCCTGGGTCACAGTGAGACGCTGCCAGCCACAGGCTCAACACAAGATGTCCCCAAGCCTGTGCCCTGGCTTCCAATGCTGCCTGCTCATGGTGGGGAGGCTTCCTGTGAGACACGGACTGTACTGTGAGGCATCCTCCAGCCTTCCCGGGGGCATTTCAGACTGTGGCACCTTTCTACCGAGAACACTAAGGAGCTGACTGTGTGAAGGAGGAAGAAGGAGTCAGCCCCCACCTGGGGAGGCCGTGAAGCCCCATGCCAGGTGGAAGAGGGAAAAAGAGAGAAAAAGAAAAGGTTGGGGTGGCCGAGATCAGGTGTGGCGCTGTGTGCTCTCCCAGCTTTCCTGCAATAACAGGTGAGCACAGGCCAGGAGGCTAAGATGAAAATACAGACGAAGCTCTCCTCTGCAGCTCTGGAGGGCAGAAGTCAGGGATCGAGGGAGGCATTCTTCCTTCTGCCTACAGAATGAATATTTATGTCTCCCAAATTTTACTTATTTGTGGACTGCTGAGATGGCTCAGTAGCCTAATGGCCCGAGCTGGTGGGAGGAGAGAAGCAACTCTTGCATACTGTCCTCTGACCTCCACACACACACACACACACACACTGTAGTAGTGTGACTGTAATTGACCCCCATCATCTCATAGGAAAATGACACTATTAGGAGCTGTGGCTTTGATGGAGGGAGTGTGTCACTGTGGGGGCGAGCTTTGAGGTTTCTTATGCTCAGGATGCTACCAAGTGAGTTAGTCAGCTTTCTGCTACCTGCAAGATGTAGGCCTCTCAGCTACTCCAGCACCACATCTGCCCACATGTTGCCGTGCTCCCCGCCGTGATGATAACGGACTGAACCCCTGGAACTGTAAGCCGCCACCCCAATTGAATGTTTTCTTTCTAAGAGTTGCCATAGTCATAGTGTCTCTTTACAGCAATAAAACCTCTAAGACACACACACACACAGAGAGAGAGAGAGAGAGAGAGAGAGAGAGAGAGAGAGAGAGAGAGAGAGAGAGAGAGAGAATAGATAAATAAATGTGAAAAATGTGCTTATTTATGTTAAGTTGGGCGCGTAGACACCAGCCCCTTGCATCTATCCCAGCCTCCAGGCCTGAGAGTTTGTATTGGTCTGGACTCCAAATCCCAGCAGGCCAGGGAGGGGGACAGGACCACTACTAAAAGTATTTAAATGAACTCCCAAAAGAGGAACACCTGGTCTCTTTCCTTCCTCCTGGTGGTCGTGTTTGCGCGGCTTCCAGGGGCCACCCGAGAGCGCAGAACTCCTATTAAACCTGGATATTTCTTAATTTGGCTTGTTTTGATTTGGCTTGATTGGGAATTTGCGTCGGCAGAGAGCTCGCATTAGGAAAGTATTCCTAACAATTTATATTTATTTTCTGTGCTGGAGATGGCATCCAGGGCCTCTCACATGTTAGGCAAGTACTCTGCCACTGAGTTATGCCCCAGCCCCCTCCAAAATTCCTCTTAGAAGAACCCATATGATGGTAAAAGAATCAGAGTCGGGTGGTGGCGCAGGCCTTTAATCCCAGCACTCGGGAGGCAGAGGCAGGAGAATCTGTGAGTTTGAGACCAGCCTGGTCTACAGAGTGAGTTCTACGCCAGTCAGAGCTACACAAAGAAACTGTCTCAAAAATTCCAAAAACAAAAACAAAACTGATTTGGAAACTTTGGGAGCCACCTCGTTCTAACGAGGTCTTGAGGATGGAGCACCAAGCTTGTTAGTGTCCTTCCATGAAGAAGCATGGGGGACTCCCTTCTTCCCAGCCTCCCAGCCTCTCTCTTCCACATGTGAAGGTCCAATAAGAAAGCAGTCACCCCCTAAAAGCCAGGAGGCAGCTCTCACTAACCACAAATCTGCCAGCATTTGCTCTTCATCTTACCCAGCTCCAAGACCACGAGAAGTAAATGTTTATGCCCTGCCCCTCCGCCTGGGGCTCCCTCACAACCGCTGTGCAGACCAGGGACCCTGGATCTTTGGCATTCCTCAGCTTGTGGCAGCTTCACAGATCCCTGCTTTCACTCTCTGATGCAGTGTCTGTACCAAATCCCTCTTCTTAAGACACCAGTCAGGCTTGAGGGTCACACACTAATCTGGTGTGACTCGGTCCTGAGCCTCAGCACAGCTGCCAAGATCCTATTTCTAAAGCAGGTTACACACTCAGGGAGACTCGAAGTTAGGCAAAGAATGTTGGCCAACCTGGTTCCTTCACTTCCAGCTGCCTGTTCTTGACTAAGATTCTTCAGCCTGCTGAGCCCCAACCCTAACCCCTGACAGAACCCCCAACCCTGACAAACCCCCACCCCCTCACCCACCCCTACCTCCTCAACCACCCCCACTCCCTCATTCACCCCACCCTCACCCATCCCCATCCCCACCCCCTGACCCACCCCTACTCCCTCACTCACCCCCGCCCTCACCCACCCCCACTCCCTCATTCACCCCACCCTCACCCATCCTTACCCCCAGCCCCTCACTCACTCCCACCCCCTCATCCACACCCACCCACTCACGCATCCTCATCCCTCACCACCCCCACCCACTCACCCATCCTCACCCACACCGTCATCCTCACCCATCCCCACCCCCACTCCCTCCCTCACCCCACTCCCTCTTTCACCCCCACCCCCTCACCCACCCACTCACCCGTCCCCACTCCCTCACTCACCTCCACCCACTCACTCACTCCCACCCCCTCACACACTTCCACCCCCTCACACACCCCTTGCCCTTGAATTTCCCTAGCAAGCAAAGCTACTAGGGCAGAACTGCTTCTCTGGGTCGCGGCTCTGCACATAGTCAGCCCCTCCCCCAGCCTCTGATAACACCGCATTTTTTTCCTTCCAGTTCCTCCTGCAGCCCATTTCCAGAGAGGATCAAAGCAGTCACCATCCCGACTGTATCTCCTTCCAGGCCACTTCTCCCTGCCAAGTGATTATCTCAGAAAATCTACCAGAATCTGCATTTATCTTGAGGATAATTGGAGCATCAACCAGGGCCTCTCCACTAACGGCTCTGTCTGTTCCAGCAGCCCTGCCTGACTTTTGGTGCAGCGCAGTGTTATTCCTAGATCTGCGGAGTCTCCCAAAAACCAACAAGGAGACTCAGCCCCGTGTATAAAAACAAAGAGCCTTTATTCTTACACAAATTTGCGAACTTGGGCTCTCTGTGTGGCCAATGTATTGGCATGATCGGAGAGCCCTGAGCACGGTTGGGGTGGGGTTTTTATAATAGCAGAGGGATTTCTAAGGTTCAAAACCCCTCTTTGGCTGACATTTGTCTAGGGGTGCCCTGGCATAAAGGGGATGGGTGTGTATTGGGCTAAGGGACATCAAGTGATCCTATTTACAATAGTTGTAACGTTAGGAATTTCCTCTGGATGGTCTGTTCCTGGGTGGACATGGGTGATTTCAGTTTGTGGTCATTCTTGGAACCAGGTATTGCCTTGGGGCTCCCTTCCTGTTGGTCTATAAAGTCTGTCTTGGCAGGTGTGTGCCTAGCTGCCCTGGGTCCTACAAAAGGAGGCTTGGGGCAGAGGGAAGGCACTGTGCTCCCTGAATGGTAGAGACTGCCCCCTGGACACTCAGTGCCCACCCTGCCATTCCGGTGCTTTTAGAACCTCAGGAGGCCCTGGCCTCTTCTACACCTCTCTGTGAGTTTGAGACCAGCCTGGACTACATAGTGAGCTCCAGGCTTGTCAAGGAAACTCTGTGGGGAGGGTGAGAGAGCACTAAAGGGTTCTTACTGGGAACCATGCTGGAGGCATTCTCTGTTCCAGAAAGACAATGGAATACATTTGCAACATCATGTTTCCTTCTGCTCTGCCTAGCAAAAGCGTGGGCACCTTTGGGGAATTCACTTGACAAGCTAAGAACATGAGGCCTGTGCCAGCGCCGCCAACATGTGTGTGCTGTTCCTGTGGCTCCTGCTCCTGGGGAGGCGTGACTGTGGGATGTGTCAGTGACGTGGAACTGTGTAGATGTGGCTGGGGGGGGGGATGAGGATGGGGGATTGGGACAGTGATTCCACGCTGTGACTTCTGACTTCGTTCTCTCTTTTGCTCCCTCTGAAGCAGACACCACAAGAGGATGATGAGAATACAAAGCCTGGCGAGCCTGCCCTCCTCTTCCTTCTCCTCCTGGGCAGTGTTGAGGCTCTGCTGCACCTTCCTCACACAGCATAGGCATCTTCACTGGTGTGTGAGGGATTAACGCTGCTTCCGGCACCCTGTTCCTGAGGGAGCACCCTTTCTTATGCTTTAGAAGCCCCCCCTGAAGGCCAACAAGATGGCTCAGAGGGAAAAGGCACTTGCCTTGTATAGTGGTTTGAACGAAAATGACCCCCAAAGGGGGCGGTACTATTAGGATGTGTGACCTTGTGGAGTAGGAGTGGTCTTGTCGGAAGAAGGGTGTCACTGTGGAGACAGGCTGTAAGGTCTCAGACACACTCGAGACATCACCGAGTGACACAGTTCACTTCCTTTGGCCTGCTGATGAAGATGCAGCCAGCACCACGTCTGCCTGCGCACCGCCATACTCCCAGCCACCGTGCTCCCCACCGTGATGACACTGGACTAAACCTCGGAAACTGTAAACTGCCACCTCAATTAAATGTTTTCCTTTATAAGAGTTGCTATGGTCGTGGTGTCTCTTCACAGCAATAGAAACCGTAACTAAGACACCAGGCAGTTGTGACAATTGGGCAGTTGGCGTTTCAGTCTCTGGAACCTGCAGTGGAAGGACTCTGACTCCCAGAAGTTGAGAACTAACTCCCCAAAGCTGCCCTCTGCCTTCCACATGTGTCCTCTCTCTCTCTCTCTCTCTCTCTCTCTCTCTCTCTCTCTCTCTCTCTCTCTCTCTCTCTCTGTCTCTCTCTGTCACACACACACACACACACACACACACACACACACACACACACACACACAGAGGCTAATAATAATAATACAATTTAAATAAAAGTTCCTGAGAATCCAGGCATGGTAGCACGTACCTGTGATCTAAACACTCAGGAGGGGGAGCCAGAGAGATCAGGAGTTCAAGGTCAGTCATCAGTGACTTTGGCGTTTGAAGGCTTAGTTTCTTTGCTTTGAATTTACTGCTGAGCCAGCAGGGTCACCCTCCCTACTGATCAGCAAGCAGGGCTGCGTCAGTGGAGAGCCCAAAATATAAAACTGTAAGCCGAAACATATTCTGGGAAAATTGGAGTTGACAGCCACTGTTAACTTTTAACAATTGCCTTGCTGTCTGCTTAAGAACAGACATTCTGGCAGCCACTGTGTACAGAGGTAGACTTTTAACAATTGCTTCCTGCCTCCCAGCTCGGCAGTTTCCAGGTAGGCAGTTATGGGATCCCTTGTTACAATCCCTTAACTTTTAACTGTCCCCCATGTGCCTCCACTCTTTTGCATTCTTTCAGGGACAGCGAAAAGCAGCAGTGCCAGCCACAAGCTTTTGCAAACATCTTAAGTTAGCATTCGAAAATCAAAAGTTGTAAATCTTAAAATGCAACATGATTTTAAAGCCTCACCTTAAGATTGTAAAAGCTCTTTGGTTTGTTTTTGCTTCCCCCCCCCCCCCCCCCGAGACAGGGTTTCTCTGTAGCTTTGGAGCCTGTTCTTGAACTAGCTCTGGTGGACCAGGCTGGCCTCCAACTCACAGAGGTCTCTCTGCCTCTGCCTCCCGAGCGCTGGGGTTAAATACGTGCAACACCGACCAGCCTATAAAAGCTCTTTGACATAGACCTGGTGCTTGATTTTACTATAAGAAAAGGCTCAAAACTGGCTCCCATTGCCACAGTGTCAGAAGCATACTCTGACCTATGGCCCCAGCGACCTGGAAGTCTTTTGTTCCACGGTGACTGGAATAAAGTTTGCTTCTGGTTCCTAGACTTCAGTGGTCTGTATCCCATTATTTGTGTGCCCCTGGGACCCAACATCAGGACTCTGTCTAACCCAGTGACAACAGAGAGGATTACTCAGGGCTGCTGAGCTCCATAGAGAGGGACAGACTAGTCTCAATCATTGAAGCAGAAATAAAAAGTATGAGTGTTTAAAATGATCGCTCTATGATGGGGATAGCAGAGGCAGGCAGATCTCTGTGAGTTCTAGACCTGTTTGGTCTACAAAGTGAGTTCCAGGACAGTCAGGGCTACATAGAGAGACCCTGACTCAAAAAACAAAACAAACAAAAAAAGACCTCTTTTTAACTTACTTTTTTAAACTTTTTTTTTAATTAAGTGTATGTGTGATGAGCCATCTGGGAGAGATGGCTCAGAGGTTAAGAGATCTGGCTGCTCTCTTATGGGACCCGGGTTCAATTCCCAGCACCTACATGGCAGCTCACAACTGTCTATAACTCCAGTTCCAAGAGATCTGACAGCCTCACACAAACACCATGCAGGTAAAACACCAGTGCACATTGATATTACTAGGCACAAGAGAGGGACCACAAGATACACAGTGAAACCTGCTTTAAGAGTTTTAGTGACAGGGACAGGGAGAGGGGGAGGAAAGAGGGTCGTGCACAGGCCTGTCTGAAAGCAAGGTGGTACCCCAAGATCCAAATCAGGAGCAGAAGGAGAGAGAGCACGAGCAAGGAACTCAGGACCGCGAGGGGTGCACCCACACACTGAGACAATGGGGATGTTCTTTCAGGAACTCACCAAGGCCAGCTGGCCTGGGTCTGTAAAAGCATGGGATAAAACTGGACTTGCTGAACATAGCGGACAATGAGGACTGCTGAGAAGTCAAGAACAATGGCACTGGGTTTTTGATCCTACTGCACGTACTGGCTTTGTGGGAGCCTAGGCTGTTTGGATGCTCACCTTACTAGACCTGGAAGGAGGTGGGAGGTCCTTGGACTCCCCACAGGGCAGGGAACCTGGTCTGCTCTTTGGGCTGATGAGCGAAGGGGAGTTGATTGGGAGAGGGGGAGGGATATGGGAGGCGGTGATGGGGAAGAGACAGAAATCTTTAATAAATAAATAAATTTAAAAAAAAAGCAAGGTGGTTAGAGAGGGTGGATCGGGTGTGTCCTCTTTTTAAAAGCCATCTAGTGCATGCGCACAGGGATTTACATAGCTACACCCCACGTAGATTATGTGACCACACTGCGCATAGATCATGTAGAGTGCAAGACCCTAGGGTGGCCAGGCAGTTTGCCTGAACGCTGACGGGCACATGCGCCGCCATGGGACCTGGCAGCCCTAACGCCTGGGGTGACGAAGACAAAGCATTCTGCCTGGGTGCTGATGGCTGGGGCTTTGGATGTGATGGAAACAACATTTCACCCTTAAGTTTATTATAAAAACTGGGGGGGAGGCGGTAAGGGTAGCAGGTGGGCAAGAATGGGGGTTTTGAGTCTCTCAAAGCTGCTTCAAGCTGACTCGGTGGACGTCGGTCATGTCTGTGGGGCTTGTCCTGAGGTAGCCATGTCCTTCCCGTTGTTTGAGCTCCGTGGAATTTGTGGAATTGTATGACTGACAGCTTGAACCTAACAATATGTTGGCAAGGAAGAAGATGAAGTTCAGAAAATTGTCTTTAGGTCCTGGTAATTGAGGGAGAAGGGTCTCAAGATGGAGGGGAGAGTTCCCTAGGGGTCCCAAGATGAGGGAAGAGGGCCCGAAGACCAAGGAAAAGTTGAATGATACTTATCTTGGGTGAATCTTATCTGTTAAGGTGAGTCCAATTTGGCTCCCCAGACCTTATAAGACTTTTTAAGTTTGTAAAAGAGATGTTTCAGACACTTTAAGAAGCGACCATGTTAAGGTCCTGGACAGTGACATAGCAAGAGAGAGGGGGAAATTATTAATTAAACTTTTTAATTTCTACCTGAAACAAACCTTAAGGCAGCTGTTTTTCTTTTTTTTTCTTTTTAATATCTATTTATTATGCATACAATATTCTGTCTGTGTGTATGTCTGCCGGCCAGAAGAGGGCACCAGACCTCATTACAGATGGTTGTGAGCCACCATGTGGTTGCTGGGAATTGAACTCAGGACCTTTGGAAGAGCAGGCAATGCTCTTAACCACTGAGCCATCTCTCCAGCCCAAGGCAGCTGTTTTTCAACACCATGGCATCACCTTAAAGTCCAGGAGAAACAGGTGGCTGATTGCTGAGGGCAGCCAATAATAAACCTGTTATATTAGAATCTGTTTTGTGAGTATCCCTTTTGAGTCTGGGGGTGTGAATGTCTCTGGAGTGACTGTTTCTTACCACCTTGGCATCTCTGATAGTCTTTGCACCTCCGACTCTATGGCTACTGGTGGTCCCTGTAACAACAGCTGAGGAACTGGAAATTTGAATATGTCATTGGCAACACAGAGGAAAATTGGTAAAGCAAGACAGGAGGAGGAGGGGGAGCAATCAGGAAGGAAAACATATAGGGTTCCCAATCCAGGAGAGTTGAACACGGTTGTGGGGTGAGCCTTTATCTTCCTGGAATTGGATGCAAAGCAGTTGATCTCGGTGTCCTCTGGAACTGAAGGGAACAGGGCCCTGTTTGCTTCGCTCTGTATGAGGAGAGGTTATCCTGGGGTGTAGGAGTAAAGGGTCTGAAGTCAGACAGGTGTATCCAGTGAGGGAGACCCTCCAGCTTAGCAGCTGTGGGATTTACAAGAATTAACTTAAAGGGGCCCTGCCATTTAGGGGAAAAGGGTGAGGGACATTGGTCTGGAGGTGAGAGAAGAACCTGATCCCCCATGTTGACTGGAGATGGGGAGGGGTTGGTGATGTGGGAGGGTCTTCTGTCTATGTGTTACATCATTGGTTAATAAAGAAACTGCCTTGGCCTTTTGATAGGATAGCAGCTTAGATAGGTGCAGTAGACCAAAGAGAATTCTGGGAGAAAGAAAGCAGAGTTAGGCAGTCGCCATGGCTCTCCTCTCCTAGAGGGATGTAGGTTAGACTCATCCCGGTAAGCCACAGTCACATGATGCTAAACAGATTTAATAGAAATGGGTTAATTAAGATGTGAAAGTTAGCCAAGAAGAGGCTAGATATAATGGGCCAGGCAGTGTTTAAATGAATACAGTTTCTGTGTTATTATTTCCGGGGCTAAGCTAGCTGTGCAGGAGCCAGGAGGGATGAGAAGTGACCACTGTTCCTTCTACAGTTGGACAGGTTGGGACATGATCAAGGTAGAGAGTGGTCAGTAAAGTTCCATACGAGGGAAGGGAGGTGATACAATAATGGAGTGAGTGGGTGATCAGGGAGGGCTGAGGGTTCAGATGAGTGACTGGGAGTCAGAACTGGCCGCCCAGACATGAGTTCAAAGGACAAGATGAAAAAAGGATCATTTGGGGAGAGCCCAGAGCCCGAAAAGAGCCAGAGGCAAAAGCTTTACCCAGTCAAGGTGAAGTTCCTGTGACATTTTAAAGGAATGCTTTTCAAGGAACAGTTGGTTGGTTAGTTCAGCCTTCCCTGAGGACTGAGGATGATGTGGGATGTGAAAACGCCGATGGGTGCTGAGAACCTTAGATAGAGTTTGAGAGATCAGGGCCATGATCTAACTAAGGGAGGTTGGAATTCCAGACTGGGGAAAAATTTCCTGAAGAAGGATGTCAGGAACTGTCTGGGCCCTCCTGTTAGTAGATGGAAATGCTTCTACTACCCAGACAGGGTATCTACCAAAACCAGGAGATATTTAACCCATCTGACAGAGGGCATATGAGTAAAATCAAGCTGCTGGTCAGCCCTCACGCCTGGAGTGACTAAACATTCTGCCTGAATGCTGATGGCTGGGGCTCTGGATGTGATAGAAATAACAGCACATATAGAATAAAAATAAGTCATAAGCATGGTGGCACACGCCTTTAATCCCAGCACTTCGGAGGCAGAGGCAGGTGGATCTCTGTGAGTCTGAGGTCAGCCTGGTCTACAGAGCAAGTTCCACGACAGCCAGCCAGGGCTATTACACAGAGAAACCTTATCTCAAAAACCCAAATAAATTATATAAAAATAAATTATGTGTATGTATGGGTACCTGTCGGTGGTTATGTACATGGGTGTAGAGACCAGAAGAAAGCACTTGGAGAGCCTCCATCTGGAGTTATAGGTAGCTGTGAGCTGCCTAATGTGGGTGCTGGGAACTAAACTCTAGACCTCTCTGAGAACATTAGACACTCTTAATTGCTGAGCCATCTCTCTAGCACTGTTACTCTCTAGTCTTTAAGATTTATTTTAAGTATTTTTTAAAATGACATTGTGGAGGCTTGAGAGAAAATGGCCCCCAAAGAGAGTGACCCTATTAGGAGCTACGGCCTTGTTGGAGTAGGTGTGGCTTTGTTGGAGGAAGTGTGTCACTTTGGAGGCAGACTTTGAGGTCTCATATATGCTCAAGCTACCGCCCAGTGTTTTAGTCTACTTCCTGTTTCCTGCCTATCAACGTGTAGCAGTTACCTCTCCAGTACCATGTCGGCCTGCATGCCACCATGCCCCACATGATAATGGACTATAAGCGAGGGGCCACAATTAAATGTTTTCTTCGTAAGAGTTGCTATGGTCAACCGGGCAGTGGTGACACATACCTTTAATCTCAGCACTTGGAAGGCAGACGTCTGTGAGTTTGAGACCAGCCTAGTCTAGAGAGCAAGTTCCAAGACAGGCTCCAAAGCCACAAAGAGAAACCCTGTCTCGAGTGGTGTCTCTCCACAGCAATAGAAATCCTAACTAAGACAGATGTGTATGTGTGTGTATCTGTGTTGGTGAATATGCACATGTGTGCAGGTACCTGAGAAGGCCAGAGGAGGGTGTCAGGTCTCTGGGAGTTAGATGTTCTGAGCCACCACGTAGGTGCTGGGAACCAAACCCAGGCCCTCTGCAACAGCAGCAAGTGCTCTTAAGCAGTGAGTCATCTCTCCAGCCCCTGATTTAAAAATAAAACAAAATTTAAAAGAGGACTCAATGGGTTTGGTTCTGATTGCTTAGGGGACAGAACTGTCCTTTACTGAGTCAGGCAGCCTGTGAGATGAGCAGCCTGGGGATAGGCAGGGCTGTGGACTGGGGTGTGTCAAGCCTGAGAAGAGGGTACAAATGGGGGTGCCATAAGTCTGTCAGGCACTTTAGAGGTTCAGGGTGAGGATGGAGCCAAAGATGGAGTCGTGGGAATTGCTGGGCATTGGTGGTGACCAAATCTATAAGAAAGCACTTTTTTTTTCCTTTTGTTTTTTGAGACAGGGTTTCTCTGTGTAACAACTCTGTCTGTCCTGGAACTCACTTTGTAGACCAGGCTGGCCTTGAGCTCACAAATATCTGCCTGCCTCTGCCTCCTGAGTGCTGGGATTAAAGGCCTGCGCCACCACCGCCTGGCCGAGAAAGCACTTCTAAAGAAAGAGTAATGTTTTAAAGTTAATTTTCTTTAACACAGAAATGTTATTGTCACTCAAACACACAGTGGCAAAGATCTCCACTAGATAACAAAAAAAAAAAAATCCAGTTTCTTTTCACTGCCCCCTGCCACTGCCACGGCTGCCACCAAATCACAGGAGTGAGGCCCGTCTATGTTATGTAGCCTCTTACCTGCTGGCCTCCCTCGTGGGGAGGGGGTACCTCCTCTCCCGGCATCAAAGACATCAAGAAGATACTAGACAGCATGGGCAATGGGGCGGATGATGAGTGTCTCAACAAGGTCATCAATGAGCTAAATGGAAACTACACTGAGGACGTCATCGCCCAGGGTGTTAGCAAGCTCGCTAGCTAGTGTGCCTGCTGATGGGGCTGTGGCTGTCTCTGCTGCCCAGGGCCCTGCAGCTCCTGCAGCTGGTTCTGCCCCCAATCCAGCAGAGAGGAAAGACGGAAGGAGGAGGAGTCTGAGGCCACGGGATTTGGCTTGTTTTATTAAATCCCTGCTCTCATTGTAAGCATGACAGCCCAGATGGAAAGGTATCCTGGCAGCCAGGAGTCAAGGAACACCGCAAACTCACACTGCTCAACAAACCTCACGCAAGAGATTTATTAGGAGAAAAAACTCAGGAGGGTGGCTGCCTCTGCTCTGGTGAGAAACCGCAGCAAAGTGAACAGGACACTGGGCTTATATCGAGTTTCTTGGGAAGGGGTAGAACTTTTCAGGGTAGAGTTTTCCAGGGTGGAGATTGGTGGAATTTCACACCCAGAGATTGGACTTTTTACTCTATAGGGCGGGGCCTGGGTCCAGCAGTGAGGAAGTTAGAGTGTTCTTGCGTGGAACCTGGCAGTTAGAGGTCCACGGGGAGGGACCTGGCCACTCATGTGCCTCGAGGGGCTTCCACTCATTCTGAGCTGTGGTGGTGCAGGTCTTTAATCCCAGCACTCGGGAGGCAGAGACAGGTGGGTCTCTGTGAGTTCAAGTCCAGACTGGTGTACAGAGCAAGTTCCAGGACAGGCTCCAAGGCTACAGAGAAACTCTGCTCGAAAAACAAACAAACAACCCCCCAAAAATGAACAAAGAAACAAACAAATAAATACATTCTTGTTCTCCTGCAAATAAAGCCTTTTTATGCTTAAAAAAAAAATCCAGCTTCAGTATATTTTGCCTTGTGTGGCGGGGTGGTGGTGCTGGTGGTGGTGGTGCTGGTGGTGCTGGTGGTGGTGGTGATGGTGGTGGTGGTGATGGTGGTGGTGGAACCTGGGGCCTGGTGTCTGCTGCGCCACGCTCTACCCCTCACCCCAACCCAGCCGCCAGCTATTCTGAAAAACTGCGACACCAGCTGGAATGAGCAGACAACTCTTTCAGCCCTTGGTTCAGCTTCTTGCCCTTGAACCTATTATCAGTGTCTCGCGAGTGTGAAACAGAGCCGACAGGTGCCAGCTACACAGGGACCTACGCAGAGACAAGAGACAAGGCTACTTAAGCCCAGGAATCAAGAGAACAGCCTGGTGGCCTGGCTATTCTGCAGTAATAAAGGACCCTGATGAAAGTGACTTAAAGGAGAGAGTTGATGCTAGCTCACAGTTCATCATGGAGGGGAAGACACGGCAGTGGGCAGGGAAGAGCCAGAGGCTGCACTCAGAGAGGAGAGGTCAGAGAATGCATCCGTGCAAGAAGCATGCTCAGCTGCCTTTCTCCTGTCTATAGTGTGGCATCGCAGTCAGGGCACAGGTACCGCCCACCAGCAGTGGCAGAGCTTCCTGCCTCAATTAAAGCGGCGGAGATAATCTCCCGCAGGCAGGCCTGGAGGCCTGTCTCCCTAGAGTTCTGTGTTCTATCCGGTTGACAATTAACAGTCACCAGCGACTGGGCAGGACAGAACTCTGCCAGAAGCAGGTGTATCTGTGAGACGGTGAGCTAGATGCTGCGTGGAAAAACATGTGGCACCAGGTCATCTTAGCAGCCATCTGCCTTTCTGCCTTTTTTGAAATAGAGTCTCACTAAGTAGCCTTGGCTAGTCCGGAAGTGATTATGTAGACCAGGCTGGCCTCGAACTCACAGAGATCCTCCTGTCTCTAGCTCCCAAATGCTGCTGGTATCGAAAGTAAGCACCACACCTTGTCCTAGCTACTTTTTCTTTTTTTTTGTGTGTGTGAGACAGGGTTTCTCTGTGTAGCCCTGACTATCCTGGAACTTGCTCTGTAGACCAGGCTGGCCTCGAACTCATAGAGATCCTCCTGTCTCTAACTCCCAAATGCTGCTGGTATCAAAAGTAAGCACCACACCTTGTCCTAGCTACTTTTTCTTTCTTTCTTTCTTTCTTTCTTTCTTTCTTTCTTTCTTTCTTTCTTTCTTCTTTCTTTCTGTCTTTCTTTCTTTTTTATGAGACAGGGTTTTTCTGTGTTGCCCTGACTGTCCTGGAACTCACTCTGTAGACCAGGCTGGCCTCAAACTCTGCCTGCCTCTGCTGGAACTAAAGGAGTGTGCCACTGCCCAGCATATTTTCTTCCCCCACCTCTAAGACAGGGTCTCATGTAGCCCGTGTTGGAACACACACACACACACACACACACACACACACACACCAAACAAGTGAATAAGATGCTGAAGTTAGGGGCCGGAGAGATGGCTCAGTGGTTAAGAGCACTGACTACTCTTCCAGAGGACCTGAGTTCTGTTCCCACATGGCAGCTTGTAACTGTTTGTAACTCCAGTTCCAGGTGATCTGGCACCCTCACACAGACATATATGCACATAAAATAAAATAAATTAATCTTTTTTTAAAAAGATGCTGAAGGTAGTAATAGCATGATAATACTACTTTGGTGTAACACCCGATTTGGTGTTACACCCTCGGTACAGTTCGCGCGCCTCTGTACCGAACGCGAGTCGGGCAAGGGCCTGGAGATTGAAAAGAAGACACAGAGAGACCAGGGTCATTCGGAAGGAGATCAGCCGAATGCCCTTTATTCAGTGTTGGGGGAGTCTTTATCTACCTGACTGCAGCACAAGGATCTCCGCCCAGGCAGGTGGGAAATTACCATATTATCAATGGAATGAATGCCCTGCAGCTAACCACCAGGCGGGGCAGGCGTAGCACAGAAACACACAGGAAGCTTAGTAAGTTGATCATAAACTGTCCCCACAAATGCACCACAGGAATAAGGGAGACCAGGGCCCTACAGGTCCCCCTTTTGTATAAATTATGACTAGGCCTGTCTTGGGTGGCATTGGACGTCAGGCAATACCCCTTACCCGTCATGGGAAAGCATCCAGGTCAAAACACATTTCCTGTCTTAGGTTGAGGCAGCCCCCCAAAAGCCTTTCCCGTCTTTGGCTCACTAGTCATCCATCACCGAGTTCAGCCAGATTTGTGCTGAAAGATTCTCTGGGGCAATAGCTAAGAGGACTTGCCACGTGGCAACATTGACCTGAGCTTGCCTTTGGCTCTGGCATCATAACCATGAAGATGATGCTCCAGCATATGTAAGCATCCCTTAAGAAGACTGTGCTTGCTCAATCCTTAATAATTCTGCCCAAATTGGAGCCCTTTAAGTAAGGTCTCAGCGCTGGTGAAAATAACCCTGGTATAGCTAACTAGAATAATCTGAGAGCCAATTAGTAAATTGTACACCTCAGGGTCTGTGAATAACAGCAATAAGCTTATTACTGTAACATCTAGCAGTGGTCTTTAACCACAACCAAGAACTGCAATATTCATTTGTAAATTTAGCTCAATTTGGATGGCTACGGCATTTGCAACCTGTCCTGAGAAGGTATCCTTGTGCTAGCAGGAAGCAACTGACTGACTAATGAAAAATCCAGCAGCTTTAGCTGCTGTAGCAGCAACAGCTGTGGCTGCCGATATCATGGGATGGGTAGATAGGTAGAAGGGCGAGGAACAATCCTTGGCACTCGGACCACCACAGCCAGCTCCTCAGGAAACCCGCAACTCTTTAGTTGACAAGCCAGAATCTCTTTGATCTCTCGGCTCTGTCCTGTCTTCAGGCTTCTGGACAGGAAAATCCACAGCATGCACCAGCCGCTCAGGTACCCATATTGGATTGTCAGCATCCTGCGGGAAAACACAAACAGCCCCTCTTCCCCACACCAGTACAGGATCTGGACCATGCCAGGTGCCATCTGATAGATTCTTCCATTTGACATGAGGCATCCCGGAAGAATCTGGCCGCCAATGCCTGTCAGCGGCAGTATGAGATTGAGCATCAACAGTCAAAAAATTTAAAATGTATAAAATAAAAGATAAATGATCTCTGGGGGTGGAACCATATTCCCCCTTTTTTGTTTTATGCAAATGGGCTTTGAGCGTACGATGCGCTCGCTCCACTATAGCTTGTCCTTGAGGATTATAAGGTATTCCCGTTTTGTGAGAAATTGAAAACTCAGAACAAAATTTGGCAAAGCCAGTGCTAGTATAGGCTGGTCCATTATCAGTTTTTACAGTTTTAAGAACTCCCATGTAGGCAAAAGCCTGGAGACAATGACTTTTAACATCTCGTAATCTTTCTCCTGTGTGAGCTGAGGCAAAAATGAGATGAGAATATGTATCCACGGTTACGTGAACATATTGCATGCGCCCAAAAGAAGGAACATGGGTGATATCCATTTGCCATAAATGATTAGGGGCAAGCCCACGAGGATTAACTCCCAAATGGGGAACAGTTAAAAGTTCTGTACACAAAGAGCACTTTTTAACAATATTAGTGGCTTGCTCTCGAGATATCTTAAAATGAAATCTTAAAGATCCAGCATTGAGATGATAACGATTATGAGCTTTTTCTGCAGCTTCATAAGATTCCTGACTAACTACATAAATCTGACGAGTAAGCTGATCAGCCAAAGCGTTTCCCTCACTCAAAGGACCAGGGAGGTCAGTATGAGCCCGCAAATGCCCTACGTAAATGGGTACAGATCGGGCCCAAAGCAAAGTTTGAATAGCCAATAACTGCATCTGGACTCGAGATACAGAGGCAATGTAAGCTGCAGTTTCCAACGGTGCAAGAATTTTGCTTATATATTGACTGTCAGTAAAAAGGTTAAATGGAATATCAGCATATTTCTCTAGGGCCATCTGGACAGCAACCAATTCAGCCACCTGAGCAGAGTTAGTATTAACAGACTGAATATTAAAATCAGGAGGGGAGGCTACCACAGCTCTCCCGGTGGAAGATCCATCAGTAAACACATTTCGTGCCCCTGCCAGAGGCTGCAAAGAAATAATTTTAGGGAAACATACCGGATGATTTTTAAAGAAGGTGACTAACTTATCAGAAGGATAATGATTGTCTAACTTGCAGGGATTAGTGCATAAAAATAAAGTCCAATCTTCAGCAAAATTTTGTAACCAAGTTATTTCTGCCTGGGTATAAGGTGTAATAACCTTATCAGGTAACATTCCAAAAGTTTGCAAGCTAAGCTTATATCCTTTCTGAATAACACGTAGCACAGCTGATGGATAAGAGATAACAATTTTTACAGGCGACACATGTTCATGCACCCACAGGATGGGTCCTTGCTGCCAAAAAACTCCAGTAGGACTATGCTTGGAGGGGAAAATTATCAACAGCAGTGGCTGACTATAGTCAATATAATGAATATGAGCAGAGGCAAGCTTTTCTTCAATTAGAGTAATACATTGCCTTGCTTGAGGTGTTAACTCACGAAAGGAGGTTGGGTCTGGATTCCCCTGCAGAATGTCAAAAAGTGGTTTTAAGTCTCCAGTAGGAATTCCCAGACTGGGCCGGACCCAATTTAGGTCTCCAAGCAACTTTTGAAAATCATTCAAAGTTTGTAGTTTATCTCAATAACTAAAAGATAATATCCTGCAGGAATACCTACAGGCAACCCAGGTTGAGTTGCCCCCATAATTTCCATGCAATCATTTACTGCTCTAAGATCTTGCAATAACCTCCATTTACCAGACTTTTTCTTAATAACAAAGATAGGGGTATTCCAGGGAGAAGTGGATGGCACTATGTGTCCTGCTTCTAGCTGTTCCAGGAACTCACTCAGTAGACCAAGCTGGCCTTGAACTCAAGAGTTTCCCAAGAGCTGGGATTAAAGGCTTGCACCAGCACACCTGGTTTATATTTTGGGCTGATTAACCATCCCTTTACCTGTAGGGCAGTTCCTTTTAATGTATCCTGATCTTCCCCATTGAAAACAATTCCTAGGCCTAGCTCCACCTTGGCCTTCCTTGAGGGCAGAAACAATGGCCTGGCCCATCACGTGGGTGCCATCAATGTCTCTGCATAATCGGATAAAGTCATTCAAATCTCCATCTCTATGGGGGCGTAAGACTTGCTGACAGAACTTGTTTGCATTTTCGAAGGCCAAATGTCTAACGACTGGCATAGCTGAATCCACATCCCCAAAAATGCGGCTTCCCACCTGTAGAAGGCGGTCAATGAACTCAGAATAAGGTTCTGAAGATCCTTGAAGGATCTTTGAAAGCTGTTCTCGTGATCCTTTGTTAGGCAAAGTCTTCCAAGCTTTAACGGCCGCTGCAGCTATCTGAGCATAAATTGCAGGATCATAAGCAATCTGTGCTTCTAAGCTAGCATATTGTCCTTCACCAGTTAACATGTCAAGGTTATTCTGGGGGAAACCTGCTTCAGCATTTTTGCCTGCAGTCTTTTTGCAATTTTCCTGCATTTCACCTCTCCATAACAAATAATCTCCCCCTGAAAGACAAGCCCTGCAAAGCTGCATCCAGTCATTTGGTATAAGGTTGAGGTCTGCAAAGGATTCCAATAAAGCTACAGTGAAAGGAGCATGAGCTCCATAGTCTACAACTGCTTCTTTCAACTGCTTAATATCCTTAAAAGCCAGAGGGTTATGTTGCCTGGTCCTCTGTCCCTGTTGATCAATCTCTTCCACAACAGGATAAATCTGCTTCTCTCCACTTAGATAATTTAACCTGTCCCGGATCTCTCGGATTTCTGCCTCTAAGTCCATAGGGGCAGAAGCAGTAGTGCAAGGATTATGCGGAGGCGGTCTCATGGAGACATCTCCGTTTGCTTCCTTCCTTTCCTCTTTTTCTAACTTCTTTTTTATCAGTGCGATCTCCTTTTCTAAAATTTCTTCTTCTTCTTCTATATCCTTTCTAATACTTCCTGTTCCTGTAACTTCCTGTTCCTCAAAACTCTTAATAGAACACACAGATTCTACTTCCTGAATCTCCTCAAGGGTTTTGTTTAAACTCTCTAATTGCTCTCTCACTTTAACATCATCACTGAGAAGAGCATCTCTGACCAAGCGCCATAGTGAAAATATCGCCACGGGGAATTCTTGTGGCCCTCGCTCTTTTAGTGCATTTTGAAGATCAGCCTTTACCTGCTCCCAATCAGTAATGTTAAAACCCCCTGCATGTAGGAACCAGGGACTAAACTCTAAAACTGTCTTAATGATCTCTTGTGCTGTCTCAACTTTAATACCGGTGCCTTTATTTTCCAAAAGACCTAACAACTGGCCTGTTAACCGGCCCTTTAACACAGGAACAGAATAACTTGCACCCATAACCAATACACCCTCGCCGCACAATTTCTTACCTGCTGGCCAGCCTTCCCGAGGGCGATCTCTCAGGGATCCCTACTTCCCGATCTCGCAGATGGGTCTAGTTGCCGATGATCATCCCAGCGGTGCCTCCAATTGTAACACCCGATTTGGTGTTACACCCTCGGTACAGTTCGCGCGCCACTGTACCGAACGCGAGTCGGGCAAGGGCCTGGAGATTGAAAAGAAGACACAGAGAGACCAGGGTCATTCGGAAGGAGATCAGCCGAATGCCCTTTATTCAGTGTTGGGGGAGTCTTTATCTACCTGACTGCAGCACAAGGATCTCCGCCCAGGCAGGTGGGAAATTACCATATTATCAATGGAATGAATGCCCTGCAGCTAACCACCAGGCGGGGCAGGCGTAGCACAGAAACACACAGGAAGCTTAGTAAGTTGATCATAAACTGTCCCCACAAATGCACCACAGGAATAAGGGAGACCAGGGCCCTACACTTTGGGGGCAGTGATTGTTTGTGGCTTTTGCTTGCTTACTGTAGGTTTTCATTTTCTGGTAACTGACGAGGAGCTGGGCTCTTCCTCCTCCTTCTACTTCCTTTGAGCAACTCCATCCATTTTGTGTGATTTGGCAAGTATGTATTCTGAGCCTGCCAGCCAGAGCCCCTGTCCCTAAGAGAGGCCTACGGGATTATCAGTCTGGGAGATGGTGGTGACATTGTCGCTGCTGGAGCCATCTTCCTCAGCTGCATGCAGAGGAAGCCCCACTCTGGGGCAAAGAGGATGGACCTCACAGAAGGCTCCGGTCCCCAGTGCTGCCACCATATGTCCACCCGTGGAGGCCCCGGTTGTCTTTCACTAAAATTGATGGATAATTTATAAAGAATTATTTATTTGGTTCTCTGTCCCAGGAGCTGGGACAGCAAGCTGGAGGGGCAGCCTCTGGGGAGGATCTTCTTGCTGAGCTACAGAGTGGCCGAGAACAGAAGTGCCCACTGTCCTCTGATCAGGACCCACTCTCTCCAAAACCAGTGCAAGCCACTCCCACAAGGCTAGGCTAATCCAGCTGGGTGTGGTGGTGCCCCCACCTTTGATTACAATGCTGGGGAAGTAGAGGTAAGTCGATCTCTGACTTCAAGGCCAGCCTGGTCTACACGGACACGTAGAGGATTCCAGAGGCACGTGGTGAGACTCTGGAGAGAGAGAGAGAGAGAGAGAGAGAGAAAGAGAGAGAGAGAGAGAGAGAGAGTTGGAGAGATGGCTTCATGGTTAAGAGCAAGTACTGCTTTTCCAGGGGACCCCAGTCGGTTACTGGCACTCACATGGTTCAGTTCCTGGCACTCACATAGCCAATCAAGAACCAGCACCTTGGACTCCAGATCCAGAGGATCCAAAGCTCTGGCTTCCACACTCCGACACTCACAAGCACTCCCCCTACCCCCACACAGTACACATTATTACGAATATTTTTTAAAGCACTAATCGGTTCATAAGAGCCTTGCCTTAACCACCTGTCTGGCTCCACAGTTTGATTCTGCAGCCCACAGGTCTGGACCAGATGCCAAAGCCAGGGTTTAAAAACAAAACATGTTCCTTAGATTCTCTGACTCCAAGGGGTCCGTGCACATCTGGTAAGCCTCACCAGCGCAGCTGTGCAATGCTATTTACTCATGCAGTTTAGAAAGCAAAGCCCTTCTCGGCCTTCCCCTCCAAATGAAGGTGAAACCACGGGGTTGGAAGACACTGGCAAATTAGCAGCTAGAAGCGACAGGCTCTCTTGGGGGGATAGGTCCTGAGGTCCTTACCCCTGAAGGAAGACAGTGGCAAAGTAGCAGCTAGAAGCGACAGGCTCTCTTGAGGGGACAGGTCCTGAGGTCCCTACCCCTGAATTCTCGGACTGGCAAACCTCGGGATACCATGAAGCGACCCCGCAGACTCCCCAGCCTCTGCGCTCTTGTCATGCCAGCAGGGGACCGCGCTAAAGGCTGGCCCTGGCTGCGGTGGTGGGTGGTTAGCGGGACTCACTTTGCTTCCTAAATGGCAGCAGAGAACCCGGAATGAAATGTTTCTGGGGCGCATCTGAGGACCTCTGAGCATCTGTGATGCCTTCAGTCTGAGGCTTTTCCAAGCTCTACATCGAAAATGGCTGTGCCCTGGCTCCGAAGAGGAAGCGCCAGGCGCCAGGTGCAAACATTTGAACAGCTGCTGTGTTAAAAGGCAGAGCAGGGATTGCTAACCGCGGATCCCAGCAGCAGTAAGGCCCTCCAAGAGTGCCTCTGGGTTAAGCAGGGTCCTTGCATCTCAGCCCTAGCGTAGTGAACTACCACGGAGCTGGGGGCAGCTGAGGGAATTCGATCTACCTCGAGCTGCCCTTCTTTAGTAAAGGTTGATTTACCCAAACCAGCAAGGTCAAAGGCTGCCGTGGACGTTTCTGGTGAGTTGAGGCCTCCAGCTGTTATTTCCTCAGCCTCCTGGAGTAACTCTCCGCATTTGGCCTGAGGTTCAACTCTCAGAGAATCTGTGTCTGTGAGCTGGGCGTGCTGAAGGCTTGCTGGGCTCCTTTGTTGGGGTGTGTGTGACCAACTGGTGTTCTCCAGCTTCCCAGACCGCAGGGAGCTCTGGAGTTAGGGTCAGCCTTCTGTGCTGTCCCGAGCCAAGGGCAAGGGCTATGTTTTTGTACCACTGTGCCCATTGGTCATTGCTGTGAGCTGCTCTCAGGATAACCCCAAGCAAGACTCCCTACGGTGAAGGGCAATCCCTATAGAGCTAAGGGAAGGCTCTGCTCTGCGGTAGCTGAAGGAAGGACCTGTGGATTGTTTCCCTATGGACCCTGAGCCCAGCTTCTCCATCCTCCACCCTTCTGGACCCTTGATTTACTACTCCTTTGCTATGCAGCCTGTAAGAGTAGATAATGGTCATATCATAGCTTCTTTTTTTTTCCCCAGACAGGTTAAGATCGGAATATAAAACCTAACTCCTTCTGAGACAGAGACTTTGATTCAAGGGTCAAGTGGCCAACCCTGGTGACTGGTGTGGTCTGGTGACAGTCCCAAAATATTAACGTGGCTCTTCAGGGCCTATTCTTGTGACCATGCCCCCCCCACCACCACCAAAAGGAGTTCTGTGAATTAGGCACACACATAGAAGGTAAGCCCTGGAAAAAAAAAACCCAGTTCAGCTTCAGCTTCCAGACTGAAAAATCCCATATGCCCAGGCACGGGAGTGTGAGGAGCTGTGACATGTTCGGCACAGTCATACATTTATTCATCCGACAAATATTTACTGAGCACCTGTTATGCTCCAGACGTGATCTCAGGCTGGAGGTACAACTGTGAAGAAAACACAGCCTCTGCCCCGGGACAGCTGACATTCAAGAGAAACAGAAGCAGCCAACAAGTGCTAACCAGGTGGCCATAAGCCCCTTCCATGCCCAGGAAGTCCTGGGAGGGGAGGACTCTTCGTGGCTGGTGAGGGTCAGGGAATTTGGTCTGAGACAGGGGCATTGGAGCAAGTGCCTGTAGAGGTCTGCTGAGGCGCCTGAGTGGGAGCCAGGAGGCTGAGCCCCTGCAGGATTCCACAGGCTCTCAAGAAAGCAGGGCTGGCTTTCTGTGGGTGTGGAGGGTAGACAACGCTGGGACCGGCTAGAGGCCTCCTCGGGGATAGGAGAACGGTGAGACAGGGCCAGAATCGCCATCATCTCGTGGTACACTCCAAACACAGGAGGAACCCGCACCCATCTTAGGAACTGGGCAACAGACATCCTCAAGAACACACGGCACCAACACTGTGTGGGGGACTGGGGAGCCGTGCCTGGATGAGTGTTCTGTGAGGAAATGCAGGGTCACGATCTAAGTGGCTCTTTTCCCAAACGTGACTGGAAAGAAAAGAAAAACCCACCACCCCCATTAGATGGTGGGAGTCGGAGGCTCTAGTCAATGCTACCTAATCAACCGCACAAAATGCAAGCCTCGCCGGGTCACTGGGGAGATGAACGCAGGAGATGCAGGATGCCTGCTGAGAATGTGCCGGGAGGGGCAGGGAGCTCGAGGCGCATTTCCACATAACGATTTGTGTGAGGTTTGTGCTATATTTTTCTCTTTGGTGCAGGAACTAGTGAGCCTTTATGTCAAGGGCTCTCAACTCCGTGGATTGTTCCCAGGGGGTCAAACAACCCTTTCATAGGGGCCACCTGCATATCTGCATATCACATAGTTACATTATGATTCATAACAGTAGCAAAATTAATTATGAAGTAGTAATGAAATAATTTTGGGGTCACCACAACATGAGGAACTGTATAAAGGGTGGCAGCGTTAGGAAGGTTGAGAGCCACTGCTCAGTGTGGGTGCTGGGAATTGAACCCAGGCCCTCTGGAAGAACAGCCAGAGCTTTAACTGTGGAGTCATTGAATCATTGCTCCAGCCTGATTTTTTGTTTGTTTGTCTTATTTTGTTTTTGTTTTTTGTTTGAGTTTTGTGGGGGGAGTGGCATTGCTTCACTATGCTGTTCAGGTTGGCCTCCAACTCTTGGCCTTAAATAATCCTCCTGCCTCAGCTTCCTGAGTGATTGGGACACTATGCCCGAGTTTCCCTCTCCTGTTTAGTTTTTGGGACAGTGCTGAGAACTGACCCCAGTACCTTGAGGTGCTGAGCAGGCTCCATCCCTAAGCTCCTAGCCTTTATTGGGGTTTGTTGTAGTTTGTTTGTTTTTGTTTTCTTGAGACAGGGGCTTACCTTGTAGCCCTGTCTGGCCTGGAACTCACTATGTAGAATAGGCTGGCCTCAAACTCACAGAGATATGCCTGCATCTGCCTCCCAGTGCTGGGGGTGAAGGCTTGTGCCATTGCTACAGCCCAAGCCTTTATTTTTGAGGTGGGGTCTCATGTATCCCGGGCTGACCTTAAACTCCCTATGTAGCCTAGGATGAACTTGAACTTCTGATGTTCCTGCCTTTGCCTCCCAGATGCTGGGATTAAGGGTAGGTGGTGCCACAGAGGACCAAAACTCAAGGCTTCACAAATGCTAGGCAAGCACTCTACTGAGCTATATCCCGGACTCAAATTTCCCTTGCTTTTTACAAAGTTCATCTCTGCCCTTTTCTTTGTTTGCTTCTGAACTGTGATCCACCAAGCATCAGGTAAGACCCTTAACTCTCTTTATCAAGACCAGTTGACCTGTCCCAAGTTTCTTCCCATGAGGTTGGGGCTGTGAAGAGATGGGGCTGTTTATCTTACGAACTTTTTTTTTAAAAGTTGTTTCATTTGCTAGGCTGAGAAATGGGACAAAGGTGAAAAATCTTTGCAGACTATTGACCTGAAGATTAATATCTAAAATATATAAAGGATTTAAAAATATAATCCAACCAATAAAGGAACAAAAAGAATTGAACAGACAGCTCTCAAAGGAAGCGAGAGTGCTGGCCAGGTGCAGCGAAGCAGGGCTGCAGGTCCTGAACTCAGGTGGCATGAAGGGAGCAAGGAGGGAATGGGCAAATCAGTAGTATTTGAGAGGATAATAAAAGCCCATCTGTGAGCCGCGCATGCCTTTAATCCCAGCACTCGGGAGGCAGAGGCAGGTGGATCTCTGCAAGTTCGAGGCCAGCCTGATCTACAAGAGCTAGTTCCAGGACAGGCTCTAAAGCTACAGAGAAACCCTGTCTTGAAAAAAAAATCCCATCTGTGTCATTCGGAAAAATCCTTTCAATATTAAAAGAAAGAGAAAAATATAATCCAGCGCAAAGTAATTTGTCAGACTAAGTCAGAGGGTTTCTAAATATCTGAGACCAGCCTGGGCTACATAGCCAGCCTAGACTACGGAATAAGACTCTGTGTTGAGAGAGGGATTAACTCTTTCTTGTTTTGTTTTGTGTTGGGGTCTCATTATGTTCTCCAGGCTGTGCCTGAAAGCACCAGGCAGGTTTTGAGGACTCACATATGCTCAAGCCATGCCCAGTGTCTCAGTTCACTTCCTGTGGCCTTTGGGTCAAGATATGAGGACTCTCAACTCCAGCACCATGTCTGCCTGAAGGCTGTCATGTTCCCCACCGTGATGATAATAGACTAAACCTCTGAACTGTAAGCCAGCCACCCTATAAGTTTTCCTTTGTAAGAGTTGCTGTGGTTATGGTGTCTTTTCACAGCAAGAGAAACCCAACTAAGTAAGACACATTTGGCTCTGTTCTGCTTCTGTTTCTTGGGTAAGATTCTCTAACATTTCCTTCATTGTTCATGTGGTTTTTCTTATGTCCTTGAATGGTTACAGTAGCTATGACATAAGAGGTAAATCAAAGCAGGTGGTGCCTGGGGCTCACCCCTTGGCTATTTCAGAGAAAGTGTGTCCCAAACTCCTGATAAGGCTTGTTTTGAGACAGGTACTTGCTATATAGGCATACACTGGCCTTGAATTTATAATCTTCCTTCCTCACCCTGCATCCTGCAAGGGTTACAGTCCCATCCCAAATGCAGCAAATTCTAGAATGCCATACCTGAGATTTAAAAATTCATTGAATGGACTTCAATACTGGCCCAAATGGACAGAAGGGTCAATATTCTTGAAGACAAGGTCATAAACAATGATCCTACCTGGGAGCCATATTGCTGCTTAGTGGCTGAACTGAGCATCCCCGTCAGCATCAGATAAACTCCCATCTGAAGAACATGGACAAAGATGGAGTCATGCTCATTCATTTCTGTTTCTTTGGTTCTATTTGTGCATCTAAGAGTGCCAAGGACCACAGCTGAGTCCCCTCCACCCAGGTCAGCAGTGCACTGACTGTGTTTGGGTGAGACTTTGGAACTGTGGTGTTCTTTTTTTGTTATTGTTGTTTGGTTGGTTTGGTTTTTCAAGACAGGGTTTCTCTGTGTAGCCCTGGCTGTCCTGGAACTAGCTCTGTAGACCAAGCTGGCCTCAAACTCACAGAGATCCACCTGCCTGTGCCTCCTGAGTGCTGGGATTAAAGGTGCACACAATCAGTGGGCTGGAACTGTGGTGTTTTGAGTGGGAAATGCTCCTCAAAGGCTTGGGTATTTGAACTATTAGTCTCTAGTTGGTGGCACTGATGGGAGGTTATGGAGGCTTTAGGATGCTGGAAGAAGCATGTCACTGGGGTGGGCTTTGAGGGTTTATAGGCTTGCCCCACTTCTCTCTCTCTCTCTCTCTCTCTCTCTCTCTCTCTCTCTCTCTCTCTCTCTCTCCTGCTTCTTGATCCACAGATGAAGAATAAGTGACCAGCTACTCCATCATCCATGCATTCCCCACCATGATGGACTCTGTCCATCTGAAACCACAAGCCAGAATAGACCCTTCTCCCTGAAGCTGCTTTGGCTGGGATATTTCATCACAGCAGCAGATAGTAACTAATACAGAGGAAATTATATCGGCTCGCAGTTAGAGCAAACAATCCATCAGCGCGGGAAGCAAGCGAGATGAACGCTGGCGCTCGGCTGACTGTCTCCTTTTCCTTCTGTCTGAAGCTTCAGTTCACAGCACAGTGCTGCAAGAGGTAAGGCAGGAACGTCCCACCTACAATAACCTAATTCCAAAAAATAAAAATAAAAAAATCCCTCACGGACATGCTTAAATGTATATTTTTACCATGATTCTAAATTCAGTCAAGTTGAGAGGGAAGATGATTAACCACCTGAGAGAACTAAGGGGCCTGACAAGGGAATGAAACACACATGCTTGCATTTCTTCTCAACAATCCCTCATAATATAACAAGCCCTTTCTGACTAAACCCTGTCTCAAATAAATAAATAAATAATAACGTTTTAAAAAGTGTTCTCGCCGGGCGGTGGTGGCGCACGCCTGTAATCCCAGCACTTGGGAGGCAGAGGCAGGCGGATCTCTGTGAGTTCGAGACCAGCCTGGTCTACAGAGCTAGTTCCAGGACAGGCTCCAAAGCCACAGAGAAACCCTGTCTCAAAAAAGCAAAAATAAATAAATAAATAAATAAATAATAACGTTTTAAAAAGTGTTCTCGCTGGGCGGTGGTGGCGCACGCCTTTAATCCCAGCACTTGGGAGGCAGAGGCAGGCGGATCTTTGTGAGTTTGAGACCAGCCTGGTCTACAAGAGCTAGTTCCAGGACAGGCTCCAAAACCACAGAGAAACCCTGTCTCGAAAAACCAAAAAATAAAAAAAAAAATAAAAATAAATAAAAAGTGTTCTCATATGAATTTATCCATTTTGTATAGTGTTCTGCCTGCATGTATGTCTGCAGGCCAGAAGAGGGCACCAGATCCCAGCCACCATGTGGTTGCTGGGAATTGAACACAGGACCTTTCGAAGAGCAGCCAGTGCTCTTAATCTCTGAACCATCTCTCCAGCCCTTCATATGAGTTTTTTGAGTTGTCTTGTTTCTTGAGTTAGGGTCTCACTATTTACCTCTGGCTGGCCTGGAACTCACAGAGATCCTCCTGCCTCCACTTGCCCAGTGCTGGAATTACAGACGTGCCACCATGCCTGGTTAAGTTGTTGTTTTGAAACAGATTCATGGGTTGAATTTGAGATCTTCCTAGCTAAGCCCCTCAACATCTGAGATTAGAGACGAGCCACCATGTAAGACTCTGGTCTGAATTTCTTTTTGTAAAAGTAAACTTAAATTTTGATCCAATTTTAGATTTACAGGGGGAAAAAAGCTGCAATGAAAGTCCAGAACTTTCTCTCCACCCCCTCCTCTTCTTACACTGTCAGCACTGACGAGCCAGAAATGAACACTGGTCCACTACTGTGAGCTACACTCTAGGCTTTCTGGAGACTCCCCCGGCCATTCCTTCAATGTTCTTTTTCTGTTCCAGGATCCAATCCAGGATCCATCCCACGCTGTGTTTAGTGTCAGGGGTGGTTTCTATTTCAGACTTAGCTGGGGGCTTCCTCTTTTGATGGAGGAGGGAACTCCTGGGGAACTCTTGTCTTTCTCTGCTGGGAATGTGAGCATTTACTAAACCCCTCCACCTCCCCATATCTCTCTGCTGGGAATGTGAGCGTTTACTAAACCCCTCCACCTCCCCATATGCGCCTACTATTCCCATCTGAGGAAGCCTAAGCACTGGGTAAGAACATAGAGCTTAAAAACCACTCACAAATTCTCCCCGCCCTCTCTGTACTGCTGCTGCTGTTTGGGGCATCCCTAGAGAGAGCCTGGGTCCGCATGCCCAGGAAGTTCTCATCCAATCAAATCAGCAGCCATTGAGTAACTCACTCCTGTGTGCAAGGCCCTCTGGTAGACAGCAGGGGGCAAAGTTTTAAAACCATCATATCCTACTACAAAAAATCCGACATGCAGTGGTGGTGCCTGCCTTTAATTCCAGCATTTGGGAGGCAGAGGCAGGTTTCTGTGAGTTGAGACCAGTCTGGTCTACCAATAATGTTCACAGACAGCAGGGCTACACAGAGTAACCCTGTATCGAAAAATCAAAAGAAAAAAAAAAGAAAAAGAAAAGAAGGAGGAGGAGGTGGGAGGAGGAGAAGAAGGAGGAGGAGGAGGAGGAAGAGGAGGAGGAGAAAGGAAGGAAGAGGAAGAAAGAAAGAAAGAAAGAAAGAAAGAAAGAAAGAAAGAAAGAAAGAAAGAGGGCTGGAGAGATGGCTCAGTGGTTAAGAGCGTTGCCTGCTCTTCCAAAGGTCCTGAGTTCAATTCCCAGCAACCACATGGTGGCTCACAACCATCTGAAATGAGGTCTGGTGCCCTCTTCTGGCCTTCAGGCATACAGGCAGAAAGAATATTGTATACATAATAAATAAGTAAATATTTTAAAAAAGAAAGAAAGAAAGAGAGAGAGAGAGAGAGAGAGAGAGAGAGAGAGAGAGAGAGAGCAGACTCTAAGAGGGCTACCTTTGTCTCTTTCAAAACCTCTCCTGGGTCAGCCTGGCTGCCTGGCTCTACAGCCAGGAGAGGGAAAACAGCAAGCACTTAATAGTCCCTGAAAACAGCTGGCAAATTATTCCAGTAGAGGGCACTACGCTCTATGCCAGGGCATAGAAGCTCTGCAGTGGAACAGGGAAGGCAGGGGCACACTGATGGAGGCCATCAGCCTCCCCAGCAGTCACTCTGGGGCATTCCCAGCCCCCATCTGATGCTGTTCGCTTGGCCTGCTCTCAGCCAGGCCATGCCAGCAGCTGCTGCTGGATGCTATGAACAATGATTTCTTTTCTCTTTTAGAGATTTGTTTAATATGGGGAAGTAGAAAAAGAGAAGATCTTCAGAGTAAATTGGGAGCATGGGGACTTTGGGAGAGGGTTGAAGGGGAGGGGAGAGGCAGGGAGGGGAGCAGAGAAAAATGTAGAGATCAATAAAAATCAATTAAAAAAAGAAACTAAAAAATTTACTTTATGTATACAGTGTTCTGCCTGTAAATTTGCTTGCAGGTCAGTAGAGCGCACCAGACCTCATTATAGATGGTTGTGAGCCACCATATAGTTGCAGAGAGTTGACCTCAGACTTCTGGAAGAGCAGAAAGTGATCTTAACCTGCTGAGGCAGGTTTCCAGCCCAGGAGCACTGATTTGATGATGCTTTGCTGTCTGTCTGGTGTTTGTGCTCTTTACCTTTGCCGGCCATATACATAATAAACACTCATTCCAAACCAGAACTCCAGCTATCACAGAACGTTCTGTTCTCCGGGTCGTAGAGAATACAGAACTGACTGACTTAGAGTGGATATTCAGGCTTTATCCAGCTATAGCTGAAAAGCTGGATTCCTCTAGCAGAGGCCCCTAGAGTCCAGGTTCAGGAGCTAGGAAGGTTATAGTAACAGCAGGTCTGACCCTTACCTAGTGCCGAAGCCTCAGGCTATGTCCTGATGTGTCTCAGACACAGCCCTGAGAGCTGAGGTCCCATGGAAAGAGGGGACCCAGCTTGTGGCATTCACAGATGCTGGCCACATTAAGTGTCCCTCACCAACCCAGGCCTGGGGAGGAAGCACTGGACACAGCCAGCGGTACTGACTGTGAATCCCGCTCTTCACTGGGTGGCTCTCTGTAGAAACCAGCAATGGGCCCTTCAGATTCAAGGCAGCTGACACTCCACTTGGCTTCTGGAACACCACATAAGCTACCTGAAAACCCTGGGGGGAGAGAGAGAGATCTGCGTGGAGCCTTCCCACTTGTGACACAAAGTCCCCATACCTGCCCTGGACCAGGGGAGATGGTGCCAGGCTGTTTCCTGTATCATCCCCCAGTCTGGGTGAGGGACAGCCATGCTCCTAGCTAGCCAACTGCTGCTGGGACACCTTTGTGCTCAGTGAAAAGCAGGCTCACCCCAGGCTAGGGGGCACAAACTCAGGGTGAGACCCCTTGTACCTCATGGAAACATGAGAACCTGGGGAGAGGGAAGAGGAGCAGGGCTCCTGGAGCCAGGGCACCAGTCTTGAGAAGGAACCGGAGCACAGGAATGGACGAGTTGTTCTGCTTCCCAGTGCAACTGTGTTTCCATGACAACAGCTCCACGTGGGACTCTGCCTTCTCAGCCTTAGGACCACCAATCAGAATTTGCCCAGCCCCAAGACATTCCCCTTCCTTGTCAAATACGAGTGGAGAGAGTGGGCAGGGTCAGATGCAGGTCATGAGGAGACTTGGGGAGACTGGAAGGATCAAGGTTTGCCTCCTATCACAATGTCTGTATCCCACATTCCAGGGAGATCTGACACCTTCTTCTGTCCTCTGTGGGTTCAGTGCACACGTCCTGCAAACAAACATGGAGATAAAATACTCATAACACAATAAATAAATAAATAAATAAATAAATAAATCTTTAGAAGTAAATAGTCAGTTGAATCACGGTGCACCTGAGGAGCCACTGCGGGACTCTGAGTGGAGAGGAGAGCTGCATCAACAGTCTCTCCTGGGTAGTTCATTCGCCTGTGAGAGGGCAAGGGGTGAGCAGCTTGGGGCTGAGAGACTGTAAGCAAGGAGCCATGGCAGAGGGGGAAGACACTTGCTGCCCAGCCTGACATCCTGATACATCCTTGGAAGGAGAGAACTGACTCCTGCCAGCTACCTTAGGACCTCCACATGCACTCCATGGCACATGTCCGCTCCCACAAGTTTAAGTTTAAAAAAAAATATATGTGCATGTAATCCAGGCTGACCTGGAGCTGGTAGAGCAGGCTGGTTACAATCTCAAAGAGATCCTTCAGCATCTGTGTCTGCCTCTGTCTCCGGAATGTCGGGATTAAAGTTGTGCACCACCTTGCACGACACTAGAATTTTAAATTTTTATGAACTGAAGCAAGCTCAGATAAAAGTGTCCCAGCTGGGCTTGGCTGTAGTCCCAGCTGAATCAGGAAAATATCTGTGTGTTCCAGACCATCTGAGGTTACAGTGAAAACCAGTGCCAAACCTTTTTCTTTGATATAGAGGTCGCACTTAGCCTAGGTGGGCCTGAACACTGCTCCTCCTGCCTCCATTTCCCCAAGTGCTGGGATCAAATGTGTTCACCACTGGGGTGATTTATGTACAAGGTAACCTAAGTCAGGATGTACATTATATATATATGACGGGTAAACCTAAAAAGTAAAAGAAGATGCCCAGGCCGGGCACCGTTGTCTGTCCTTTGGCCACTCAGGCTTTATTAAATAACTTAAAAAGGGAGGAATATGTGGGGTCCACAGAAGTGGGTCCGTTCCACCTTGACTTAACATCAGAGAGCTTAAGCCTACTCTTGGTCTTTCCAAGTTATTGACACGAAGTCTGACTTAAGGAGTAGCTACAGATGAGATCCTGACCCAGGCTGTGGTTACTTGGTGTTTTGGATATTAACAAGGCTTGTAGAGGTGGGTCCGGTCCACCTTGACCAAAAGTCAGAATTCAAGCCTATTCCTGCTACTTTCATATTTAGACAGGAGGTTTGGCCCCGGGAGTGGCTGCCTGCAGGATACTTATCTAAGGTGTTGTTGCTGTGTATCCTGCCTAAAACATCAGCATGCTTAACTCAGGAAATAGCGGTTTGATGTCTCAGGTACTGAAGCAAGTAATTGTTCTGTTTGTCCACTGTGACATGTTAAAGCAGTCTTTTGCCTTCTTTGCCCCGTCTTGGTTTGGGGTGTACAAGCATATGGAAAACAGACACGGGCAGATTCAGCATTCACTGGTTGCCCTTCAGGTACTACCCTACGTCTCTGTATTTTCTTCAGATCTGTGTTCTTGTCTAACATTTCTAATCCACACGCTCCCACCTCGGGATGTCCGAACCCACTGAGGCTGGACCCTGACAGATGTCGCCCCAACGAGTGGCTACAACACTTCCTGCTGCTAGACCAGCTCCCTGCCAGCTGAGCTTCACCTCAGCCCAGTGTCAACTGTTTAACCCCATGTTCACTGCTCCGTTCCTCTTTCCCTCTATTGGTTGTTATCTCAGTTGGAAAGGGCTACTTTCTTTTGGCGGGGGGGGGGCTAAGACTTTAAAATTTTCATTCAAGTGTGGATTCATAAGTGTCCATTATACTTTTTTAATGATGGCTGCTTTAAAATCTTTATTGAAGTCGGGAGCTGTGCCGCATGTGTTAATCCTCATTCTCAGGTTAGGGGTGAAGGATAGGATTATATGTCCAAGACCAGTCAGTCTTGGCTAGATAGTGACATTGTAAAAACCCGTTTAAAATAGTAAGAAAATTAAAAAAAGCCCTGTCAGTTCCACCACCTCTGCCATGCGGGGGTTGATGTCAGTGGGAGATTTGCTGGTTCTTGTGAGTCATTGGCGACTAAGACACAGACATTTGGGGTATTATATACTCTAGATTTACTTCAGCCTTCGTTGCAGCCAGCCTACTGCCTTTTCTTGACTTTGTCTTTTTGGTTTTTTTCAAACCTTCATTTCATCTACCTTCAAGTTGAAAGCCTTGAGTTCCATTTTCCTCTACGAAATCCTCAGGGCTGTTTAGTAGAGGAGGAGGGGTGCGGCTATCTATCCCTGTCAGGAAATAACTACTTTTCTGATGCCCTAGTTCGACCAGTGAAGTGTTCCTTCAGGTTTAATTTCTTCAGAGCAAGACACCAGCTCCCTTGTTCCCTGTGAACAAAAGCCTAGCTTTCCAGTTCAGACTAGCCGGGGGCTTCCTCTTCTGGTGGAGGAGGGAATTCCTGGGGACTCTTGTCTCTCTCAGCTGGGGACGTGAGCATTTACTAAACCCTTTCTATCTCCCCATATGTGTGCACTATCCCCATCCGAGGAAGCCTAAGCACTGGGTGAGAACACAGGACCTTAAACACCACTCACATACCTCCCCACCGTCCCTGCAATGCTGCTGCTTGTGTGTGAGCCCCTACGGGGAGCCCAGAGCAGCCTCCGCTTCCCAGTTCTCAGCCAATCCAATCAGCAGTCATTGATTGAGTCCCTCATGTATGTAAGGCCATCTGGTGGCTATAAGGGGGAAGTAATTTTACGATGACCATATTTTACTTTTAAGAAGCAGACATGATGGTACAGCACTCAGGAGGCAGAGGTGGAACTCTGTGAGGCCAGACTGCCCTACTGATAGAGTTCAAAAACAAGCAGGTCTACACAGAGAAACCCTGGGGGGGGGGGGGAGAAAAAGGAAAAGCCAACCTGCATCTAGAGAGAGCCACAGCGAGACCAAATTCAAGGTGAGAAGCAGGTAACCAATAGTGTGAAGAGAGACAAGGTGACATTTCCTTCTGGGGGGACTGGATTGAAGAGAGTTTCTGAGGAAGCTGACTGAAACCCAGCCTTGAAAAGAGGGTAGGACTTTCAGGATAAAGGTGGAAGGGAACAGCATTCTGGAGGGAAGGAACAGAGGCTCAGCAGTACAGAAAGCAAGAGTCGGGTCCAGAGAACAGACAGTTGTGGAATATTATTTTAACTAGGCAAAGATGCATTACATTTCCTTATGCTGTGGAATATTACTTTAACTGTGTAAAACTGTGTTACTTTGGTTTCTGCTGCATGTGTTTAGCTATGTAAAGATGTGTTGTTTCACCTTGCCTGCCTAAGGCACCTGTTTGGTCTAATATAAAAAGCTGATGGGCCTCGCCGGGCGGTGGTGGCGCACACCTTTAATCCCAGCATATGAGAAGCAGAGGCAGGCAGATCTCTGTGAAGCCAGCCTGGTCTACAAGAGCTAGTTCCAGGACAGGCACCCAACCTACAGAGAAACCTCGTCTCGAAAAAAGCAAAAACAACAAAGCAGGGAGGGCCAAGGCTGGGCAGGAGAAAGGATAGGCAGGGGTGGCAGGAGGCAAAAATGGGAGAAAAAGAGAGGGAGAAGAGAAGAGGAGAGGAGAGGAGAGGAGAGAAGAGAAGAGAAGAACGGGAGGAAGAAGAGAGGAGAGAACGAGGGAGATGGACAGGACCCAAATAAGGAATCTGACAGCCACCAGACACAAAGTAAGACATACAGAAAGGAAGAAAGAAATGGGGAAAAAAAAGACCAAAGCAAAAGGGAAAGAGAAATAGATTAATTTAGGTTGAAGGGTCGAGGCAGAAATGAGCCTAAGCAAGGCTGAGCATTCATAACTAATAAGAAATCTCTGTGTCATGATTTGGGAGCTGGTTGGTACAGTGAACAGCACAGGGCTCCCATGTGCGGGAGGAAAGAAGGGTCCCTAACATCGTCTAATAGTATGACTGGAGACCCACCTCTCCCAGCCAGCAGTGAGAAGCACCCAGATTCTCACACAGAGGTAAAACCAGAGCTGGGGCAGAGGGGCTGGTGGTAGCTCTTTCCCTGCCCTCCAGAGGTCTGCCTGGCAAATTTCCAAACTTCAAGAGGTTCAGGTTTCTTCTTTTACTGTGAAATTCAATGCTTGCATGTGCTCATTTGGGGAGTGTTTTGTGGTTTGGGTTCCTAGGGTTTTGTTTTAGGGTGGGTTTGTGGGGGCTGAGTCTCTGCAGTGTATCCCAGGCTTGCCTCGAGTCCCCATCTGCCTTTCTCAGTGTTATGAATGCACCATGCCCACAGCCGGACTCTGGGTTCTTCATCTTTTCTGGACTGAACCAGTTTAGAACCCTTCCTTGCCTCGGGGTAGTGTCCACTAGAGCCCTCTATTACAATACATTCATTTCTTCATTCAATTATCAAAGCTGGATAGTGCCAAGCTTTGTTGCGTGGCTTCGGACACGTGTGGATGACATCTTAAGCTGTAAACACAGTCGTCTCACCTCTGTGGGAGCCAGAGCGGATCCTCAGAGCACTTTGTTTGGGGTCACTGGGCCTGCTCCAGCTGCTGTGCCGTGCCGGCCTGCCCAGGGATGGGTCCTGCCATCAGCGTGTCCTTCTCCACTGTCTCCAACACCACTCAGCCAAGCCGCCCCACCAGGGCAGGCAAGAACCATTTGAGTCCTCCCAGCCTTGGGTGGCGGGGCCTGCGTGGGGCGGGCCCTACGTTTTGGGCGGGGCCTATGGATGGTTGCTTGCTGGGCGGAACCTGGGGCTAAAGCGTGGCCTCTCAGGGCTGAGTGGGGGGGTCGGGATCCGGGCAAGGAGAAAAAGTCAGTGGGCGGGACTCGAGCTTTTGAGTCCTTCCGTCCCTGTGACCTCCTGAGGGAAGTGACAGCTGCGAAAGAGCAATGGGTGAAAATGCCCCTCAGGGCCCCTAGGATCGGAGTGGGAAGGGGGAGGCCGGCGAGAACCCTCGGGCACCATTCACTTACTCGGGCCGGTGGAGCGGAAGCTCACTGCCCTCCCCACTGGGTGTTCAGGCTGTCAGCAGTGCTGGGATGCAGTGAGCCAGAGTGTGGGCTCCAACGGAGTCTCGGGCCGCCGCTGAGTCCTGATAGCCCTTAGATTAGAGGGATGTGAGCTTGGCTATTTGGGGTTGCATTTTGGGGTCAGCAACATGAGGAGGTAAGCTCTGGGACACACCTGACCTGAGGAGGGCCAGCTGGAGTCCCGGCGTCATGCTGTCTGTCATAAATCTTCTCTCGATCTTTCCGAATGCGTTTGGCTGTCTTCTGTACCTCCCTGTGGCTCAGTTCCATGGTCTGTGTACTGAGAATGGCAATGTTCCAACTCAACATGTGTGAAGAGCCTGGCGCCTGCTCTGAAGACTTAGAAAATGCTGGCCACGGTGGTCTCCCCGGTTTCTATTTGCAAGAGTTCAGTTCTCCGAAGTCCAAAATATTTAGTGCAAACTCCAGTGTTGAGTAGGATGCTACTCTGAGTGGTGTTGTAAATCCCGAGCCATCTTAAAGACGGTCCTCCAGGACCTCTCATTGTTTCTTTGAATGTAGCTTTAGCGAGCCTGGAACTCCCTATACCAGTCTGTCCTGAACTGGCTGCAATTCTCCTGCCTCAGCCTCCTCAGGGCTAGGATTACAGATGTGCAAGGCTATATTTGGATCCTATATAATATCTCCAGAGACAGAGACCCCAGCACAAATTTTTATTACAGTATATTTTTTTGTTTTGGTGATTTATGTTTTATGAGACAAGGTCTCATGTTGTCAAGACTGACTTCAAATTCCTGATCTGTTTCTACCTTATCTTCTACTGAGAAGATAGGGACGTGCCACCAAATCTCATATCTATTGTTATGAGCAGTGCTTTATTAGGTGTTGTTTATCTCCTGTGCCAATTTATGATGTATATGTTATTATGGGTGTTTATATATAAAAATATAGCTAGCATTCATCATTATATAGAGTACATTAATGGTTTCAGATATCCATGGGGGTTCTTCAAATGGGGTCCCCTACAGTTGAGAGGCACTGTAATCTACTTACTCCAATAAAACAGAAAGGAAACTGAGAATGAAGAGGTTTTAAGCCACCAGTCCAAGGTCATACAGTCCACAAGTGGCAAATTCAAGGCAGCACCCCCAATCCATGCCTTCCCGTTCTGTCCAAGCATCAATGGATTACATCCGAAAAGCCTGTTCAGATCTCTCTCACCCAGGAGAGCTGCTTATCTTTCCCTCATCAGGATATCTGGCAGTCCAGCTGTGGAGAGCCAGGACACAGGCCATTAGCGCTGAAGCCCACGCATGCTGCCGCATACATAGATGAGGGGCTTAGGACATGCTGGTTTGGTGGATGCAGGAGATGAATGACTGCTTCTACCCTACAGGTCTGCTCTCAGAGTTGAAGCTGGCTGTGCCCTGGGGCCACATTGCTGTCAAAATCTGGGGCTCCCAGAAGAACCCTCCAGTTCTCTGCCTGCATGGCTGGTTGGACAATGCCAACTCCTTTGACAGGCTCATTCCTCTTCTTCCACAAGGTGGGCTATGGACTGAGGGGCAGTGGAGGGGTGGAAGCTGCCATGCAGACCCCTTTCTCGTTCTCCTCTCTGCTGCAGGTTTTCATTATGTGGCCATGGACTTCGGAGGTCACGGGCTCTCGTCCCATCACCACCCAGGTTTCCCATATTACAACCAAAGTTTTGTGAGTGACGTCCGGCGGGTGGCAACAGGTGAGCAGGAGCGAAAGTGAGTGTCGTGAAGGAGTTGTGAGTGTGTGTGTGAGTGTGTGAGTGTGTGTTTGTGTGTGTGAGTGTGTGTGTGTTTGTGTGTGAGTGAGTGTGTGTGTGAGAGTGTGTGTGAGTATGAGAGTGTGTGTTTGTGTGTGTGAGTGTGTGTGTGAGTGTGTGCGAGTGTGTGTGTGAGTGTGTCAGTGTGTGAGTGTGTGAGTGTGTGTGAGTGTGTGTGTGTGTGTGTGAGTGTGTGTGTGAGTGTGTGGGAGTGGGGGGGGGTGTGGGGTGTGGGGGGGTCCTCTGTGACATCCCCTCTCAACCCATGAGTAGGATACTGTGTCTAGGAGGCGGTGCTGGCTGGGAATGGATGTCTGGAGTCTGACATCCAGTTCTCCCAGCAACTGAGAGGAGCAAGCTTGCTTCCTCCCACAGTGGAGCTGAGCCCCCTCAGCTGGTATCCAAGGTTGGGTGATACAGTTATTTGGAGGAAGTCCCAAACTGGGACACAGAAAAACATTCAGAGTAAGGCTGCAAACTCTTCCTGGCTTTGTGTTTTCAGCCTTTAAATGGATTCGGTTCTCCATCCTGGGCCACAGTTTCGGTGAGTCAGTTTGGGCCAGGCCCTGAGTTAGGTGGAGGACTATAGGAGAGGGAGGAAAATTGATACAGTGGAACCTGGAACTTTTCCCTGCCCTTCTGAGGAGCAATAAGAGGACCCTCAAATGCTTATCTTAGAGACTGTGCCTCTGGTCTCAGATGAGGGAAGGGGTGGCCTTGTGAGTGTTTTCAGGTGAAGGGACCTTGGTGGCTCAGGGAGAGGCTCCAAATTGAAGATGCAGAGTCCCAACCCCATGGTGGGAGACAAGCTGGGGACTGGACAGCCCCTATCAAAGTGCTTGGGTGAGGGTATTGGTGAGGGGTCGCATAGGATGTCAGCTCTGTTCTTTTGTCTGATAGGTGGCATTGTGGGCAGCATGGTGAGTAGCTGGCTGTTCTGTGGTCACGTGGGACCTTGGGAAGCAAGCAGAAGGTAGGCTAGGAAGAGCCCCTTCACACAGTGGATGCGGTGGCCAGAGACTGTTTCCACATTCACACTAAGTTCTGATAAAGGTCCCTTGTAGAGTTTCTACATGTCCTCCCTAGGGTCACTGGGTCTGTGGCTGGGTCTGGGAGAAGCACCCTGAAGGGACAGCAGACTCCGGCTCTGTGAAGCCTGTGCCTTCACCCACTAACTCCATTTCTTTTTCACTCTCTAGTTCGCCTGCACCTTCCCCGAGATGGTGGACAAACTTATCTTACTGGATACAACACCTTTTGCCCTGGACTCTAATGTAGGAAAAGGCTTCTTTGGAGGCTTCCTGGGGAGGGGAGGGTGGTGTCATCTCTGTCTCTTATGTTGGACATTAATGAGGCCAGAGAATGTGGCAGAGGGTAGATGAGTTAGCCAGGGATCTCCTCCAGAGAGGGCAGCATCCTGAAGCTTGTGACTCTGAGAATGTCAGGGTCCAGGGTATGGGAACTCTTTGGAAGCCCAGTGTGTGGCCTGGATTCCTCAGAATGCTGATGGATCCCGCACAGACTGGGAAACAGCAGAAGGTGGGTGAGGGGGGCAGGCATGGGTGGAGGAACTCTGGGCCACAGCAGCTGCCTGCCCTAACACTTAACCAATTCCTGTGTGCTGTGCACACGGAGCACAACCAGATCCATCAACTGTAAGGTTGATGGAAAACACCAGCAGCAGCAGCACTCACAACAGCCAGTACTGTCCAGTGTCTGAGGCTTGGCTCTGTCCTTATCTGTGTTACCCTGAGGATGTGAGTTTGCTCCAGGGGACTCCACTGTGTCCGTGTCCACCTTTCCTTTTTTCCTTTACAAACTGGCAACCCGTTCCCTGAGGATAAGTACTCATTATTTCTTTTTGAGACAGGAGCTCATTCTGTAACCAAGGCTGGCAGTGAACTCCTGGAAATTCCCCTGCCCTAACTTCCTTATAGCTGCTATTAGATTTTGTTTGTTTTTTATATTGATTATTTAGACAGGATTGCTCTGTGAGGCCTTGGCTGTCCTGGAAATAGCTATAGACCAGGCTGACCTAGAACTCACAGAGATCTGCCTGCCTCTGCCCCTGAAGTGCTAAACTTAAAGGTGTTTGCCACCACTGCCCTGCTGGAGTTAGTTTTTATCCCCATGTCTCTAGTCCCTGCACACTGTAAACACTCAATAACTTTCCATTGCACAAACCATGGGTCAGTGTGGACCCAATACCCAGATTATAATAATCTTTGACCTTTGGTCTTTGTAATGCCCCACTGATGAAACAAATGTAGAGCCTTGAGGCTTCCTCCTGGGTGGTGTTGGGTGACACTGAGCTCCCAAAGCCTGAGCCTGCTGGTCTTCTGCCATTGGGGACATGATGTACGGCCGATGGAACCTGCCTGTACCCTGTGCCCCCTACCTCTCATTAGCGATGACATCCACTGACGTCACTGAGTTTGCTGCCCTAACGATTCCTAGTGTCGCACATCCCTCTAGCTGTCCCAGGCAGCCTGTGCTGAACAGGAAGGACAGCGAGCACGGACTGACCCCTCAGAGGGACATGGAGGGCAGCAGGCAGGACCAGGGAAGGACGGGACCCCTCATCTGGGCGTCACTATTCACCAGCTCTGGCTGAATCCCTAGGAAACAGAGAACATCCTGACCTACAAACGGAGGAACATAGAACACATGCTGAAGGTGGAAGCTTCCCAGAAGTCCCCGAGGGTGTCCAGCCCTGAGGAGCTTTTGCAGGGGTAGGTGCTGGCAGCCAGGGCAGGGCACAGGTGGGCTGGGACCATTGTGCCCTGGTGGGCAACGTTCCAAGTCAGGGAGAAGGTACAGCCTCCTCCCCCTCCTCACAATATCTTCCCCTCCATTTTTCCACCCCTAGTCATCCTCCGCTGGGGTGTCACTCAGCACCCGTCCTCCTGGACACTTCTCAGAAGCCCCGTGTTGTCACCACCCCTCTTTCCTCATGCTTCCTGTGGGGTGGGGGCTCTTTCTCTCTCCCCATGTTCATGCTCTATGGCTCACCTCTTCTCTCTGACTACCTGCAGTTCTCTCCCACTCTCCTGCTAGAGCTGCCTGGCAGCCTCCACCCCAGAACAACCACCCTGCCTCCTGGCCATGTTGGCCTCTAAATTCTGCATTCGTGGTCCAACTGGGATTGCTGTGGTCATATCCGTACTCACTGCTTCTGGAGTGTGCACGGTCGGACAGGGCTTTCCTTTTTTGTGTTTGTTGTCTAGAGGAAGGGACACACACAGAATAACAGGCAGATGCGCTGATGCTGTAAATCCTCGCTGATTCTGAAGGACGTGCGCATTGTTCAAGGGTAGCCTCCCTTCCCTCCATCTCTTCCTCCTTCTGTCCTTCGTGGAGGTCGAACCTAAGCCCTCAAGCACTTTACCCTGATCCACAACCCCGGTCTTTTCTGTTGTTTGTTTCTTTGTTTAATTTAGAGAGATTTCGCTATAATTCCAGCTTGCTTTGAACTCACTAGTAGCCTTGACTGGCCTTGAATTCAGTTCCTCCTGTTTCAGCTTCCTGAAGCACTGGAATTCAAACTGGGCGCAGTATCTACAGCCACCTGCGTTTCTTTCTGTGTGACCCCTGGCTCTGGTTCCTTTAATGTCTTCTGTATCCCAGGTTCCTGGCTAACAACAACCACTTGAGTAGAGAGTGTGGGGAACTCCTGCTGCAGAGAGGAACCACGAAGGTGGACACAGGTAAGGACCATCTGTCATTACTGAGGGAGAACTTGGGAGGGTGCGTGTGCCAAGCTGAAACTCGGTGCCTGAACGGCTTCATTGACTCCCCCATTGCCTCATACAGTCCTGGGATAGCAGGGAAACTGAGGCTGCACATAGCCAAGGACCAGGTACAATGTCACGTAGGCATTGTAGAAGGCCACACTGTGTGGGAAGGTTGGTAGGGTTTTGGACTAAAGGTGGTGACTGTCATGGCTGTGCCCTGCCGGGCCCACGTGCAGGAGGTTTGCAGAAGATGTGGAGGTGCCGTGTCTGGCAGTCACTGACGACGTGAGCGTCTTCTGTGTATTTGTCAAGAACTCTTACTAAGGTTCTGAGAGGTACAGCTCCCCATCAAGACTGTGTGACAGTCCAGGATTGGACAGAGGAGGGCTCTGCCTTGGATTCATTAGGCTGAGGTCACCTGAGAGTTCAGCAACCAGAAAAGCTCCTAGATTTTAGAGAGAGACCCATGCTGGCTCCATCCTCCTTCTTCCTGTTCCTTGGTCCTGAGGAGATGCCTATGTGCTGTGACCAAAATTTACTCTAGAAAAATCCCAGAACGGAAGTCCAGGGCTGGCTGACGTCAGGGTGGCTTTCACCAGCCCAGATGGCAGACATGAGCCCTCTGTGGAAAGACTCGGACCTCCAAGGAAGCCAGGTAGAATCCCTTCCTGTACCAGGTGACCCTGAAACCACCATGCCTTGTGCTTTCTCCAGGTCTGGTGCTGAACAGGGACCGGAGGATCTCTCTGGTAAGTGCCACTGTCTTCCAGCTTCCCTCACAGAACGGCCTCTTTTTAAAAGCATTTTAAAATTATATGAATAGACACATTTTAGCTGCCTGTAAATACACTGCTAGGTCATATTAAATACACTATCTTATGTAACCATCACCAAAACGTATAGCCCAACCTTCGCCATCCTCAGTAAACACTGATCCATTAAAACACTAAGCCCTCACCTGTCTCACCAACAACCCCTAATTTACTTTTCTGTCCCTGTGAAGCTGCCTGTTAGGGGCCTCACAAAAGCAGAACCAATGTTTGCCCGTCTGGGCCCAGGTTCTCCTCAGCATCATGCTGTCCAGACCCTTTCATGGGAAACACACATCCATGTTCACACTTGTGAGACTGAATCCTGTTCCATCCTGGGGACTTTAACCCCAGCATGTGGGGGCAGAGGCAGTTCTCTCTCTCTCTCTCTCTCGTGTGTGTGTGTGTGTGTGTGTGTGTGTGTGTGTGTGTGTTAGTTTAAGGGCAGAGACGCTTGTGCAGAATCAGGACAACTCATGGGAGTCTCTCCTTCCTCCATGAGTGTCGTGGATCATAGCTCGGCAGCCAGTGTGTTCACCCGCTGAGCCGTCCAACCTGCCCGCAGCACATTTTCCATGTCCACTCCTCTGCTGACAGACACTGGGGTCGAGGTTTTGGCAGTGGAGAGCAATGCTACTGTAACATGGGGTACAAGTGTCTGAGTCCTTGTTCCGGTTCTTGGCTTTGCCAGGAGAGACTGCTGGAGCCCGTGCTGACTTAGGATTGATCTTTGGAGAAGGCGCTAAACTGCTGTCTGCAGAGGCTGCTCTATTCTATGTTCCCACCAGCGATGCACAAGGGTTCCGACTTCATCCCCAATCTCTCTCGCATGTGCAGGGAGGAGGGGTGCTGGCTATTGAACCCCAGGATGTGTACAGGCTAGGCAAGTGTTATACAGTGAGCTACATCCCCAGATCTTTCTCCATTTATGTCTTTATACATGTGTACACACACTGAGAGACTCTCACCTCAAGTATCTTTTCATACATGTGCATGGACACAGACCCTTGTCTCAGGACTTTGCATCATTTCCACGCTCTCTTGTTGAAGTCTCTCACAGACATGTGTAAAGTTAAAGAAGTCAGTTGTGGGGCTAGAGAACAGAGGTGAGCTCCCCTGGTGGAGGACCCCGGAAGTCTGGGGCACAGCAGGGCACATTGACCTGGGTCCAGGTCTTACACCCTGTTTCCATGCAGAATGTCTCAGAGCTGGTGGTTCATTTGACTTTGCTCTTGGGTTAATTTTACTACGTAAAGAGAGAAAAAAAAGGTGGGTCAGGAAATGGAAGTGCCTTCAATGTGGTCAGCCCACAGTGGAGACATCAGCTGCCATAAAACTCAGAAGAGCTTCACGGCTGCAGGCATGAGTAGAGGTAATGTCCCCTAATCCTTGCCCTGGGGCCAACTTAAAATTAAGTTTGAGACCAGATTGTGCCCTTGAGACAGACAACCCCAGTTCCTGAGGAGAAGGAGGGAGATGAGAGGCCAAGGCCCAAGCCTGACCCATCTGCTTCAGACTCCTCCTCCTGTTGGCTGTTGCCTGTGGCCAGGGTTCAGAGCTGCCCTCTGCACCTCTCCCCTGCAGACCTGAGAAGGTGAAGCCACAGGGTCTCCCTGGCAGGCAGCCCTCCCGCCCATCACAGCTCCTGCGGTTGCTCTGATGTGAGGACCGGACTGAGAGAGTGTGGGGCCTCCTGGGTGATGTGGGAATCTTTGTATTGAGGATGGACCCATGGTGACTTTAGTCTGAGGAGCAGGACAAGCAGTGACCATGTTGTGTGTGTCTGTGTGAGAGTGTGTGTATGCTGTGCAAGTGAAGGTCAGAGGTCAGCCTTCAGTGTTGTTCCCAGCCACAACACTCACATTTATTTGTTTAGGTTTTTGAGGCAGGGTTTCTCTGTTAGCTTTGTAGCCTATCTTGGAACTCGCTCTGTAGACCGTACTGTCATTAAACTCACAGAGAACTGCCTGCCACTGCATCCCAAGTGCTGGGATTAAAGAGTGCGCCACCACCGCCCAGCCTCATATTTATTTATTATCTACTTGTTTTAGAGATGATCTCACACTTTCCAAATAGGCTGAGCTGGCCGGTCAGCACACTCCAAGGATCGACATGACCCTGCCTCTTGAGGGCTGAGGTTGTAGGAATGTCACACATTGTCCAGTTGTTTTAAACAACAGATCAGAATCAGGCCTTGTCACAAGCCCTCTACTGACTAACCCATTTCCAGCCCAACAGTGAATTTTTTCATGGTGTGTCTGAGAAGTGGGTATCAGATACCCACCAGGCCCAGTGTATAACAGGCAAGCTCTTTGCCACTGACCTGCAGACTCAGCCCAGTTGTACTGACATCTCCAACTCTACTAACTATATCATTTCTCCACGAAGTCCCCTGATCCTAGCCGGTATATCACCCCTGCCCTGCATGTGTCCTAGTGTCCGTCAGTAGCTGCACGGGGCTGGAGGTCTCCTAGCGCACTGCAGCACAGGCGGATTTAGTGCAAGGACAGAGCAGTTGTGCTGGGGGAGACTCCTCTGTTGTGGACCAAACACACTTCTGTCAAGTGGAAGCAGTCTCATGAAGGGAATGAGCTCTGTGTGACAGAGCCCAGAGCCCAGAGCTGGACTGTGCATGAGGAGGGGGCTGCAGGGGGCTGCAGGGGGCTCTCAGTCCTCAATAGTCCATAAGTCACCTCCAGTCAATAGCCACACCCGACCTAAAAGGGTTCTGTGAGTGGATGGGGGGTGGGAGACAGAACTTTGGCAGATGGAAGCTAAGAAGCCTTGATGAGTAAGGGACTTGGTGGACACTGGCCTCCTGGGGAGGGTGGCCCTGCTGACCTCACTGAAACCTCATTTCAGCTGTCCTGAAATAAGGACTCTGACTGCAGGTGGGCATGGGACATCATGGTAAGGATTCACCCTGGTTTTGTTTCTGCAGCCAGAGAACGTTATTGACTTTGTCAGCAAGGAGATGTTTGCGTATTATACCAGAAGCCTGCAGGCCAATGTGTTGCTCATCAAGTGAGTCTAGACAGAGTGCCCTTGACAGACCCAGGGAACAGGAACCCGAGGGAGGCTGGCACAAGGTGTCCAGTTCTCCAGGGTGACACCACACGACTGTCCACTCAGCCCTTCTCAGGAAGCATCTTTGTCAGCAGGTGCTGGGAGGGGGAAGGCCAAGGAAGAAGCAGCCTGGGAGCAGAGGGCGGGGTGAGGACTGCGGCACAGATCGGCAGGTCTCTGGGGAAGCCTGACATGGGCTGTGCTTATAATTCCACTTCCCACGCTGAGAAAGCAGAATGCACGTCACAGACACGGCACTGGAATCTGGGGAGCTTGATTCCCGCTCTATTAGGACAGGTCGTCCTGTTTGCGTGCACAGCTTCAGGAAGGAGGCACCTAGAATGATGTGGAGGGGACACCCACCTAGTGAGACCCCCAAATTAACCCTGATGACCAGTGGGGTGACAGACATCCAGGATTGTCTTCACATTCAGGAATTTTGAATTAGAAACTTCTCCTGGGCTAGCAACCCATAGTTCGTCTAGCCTGATCCTTTCCTTGATGCTTTGTGGTGGCAGCCACAGCCGTGAGTTCAGGGGAAATTTGTTAACACTGTTATAAATTAAGGCAAATCAAAACTTAAAAACAAGGAACGTCTGGGCATGGTGACTCACACCTGCAATTCAGGGAGGGCATGGCTAGTCTGTGAGAAGTCTGAGGCCAGCTTAGGCTACAATGTGCTTCAAATAGGGACGGGGATGTTTGTGTGATCTGTAAATTAGGACCTAGTATGTTTTATTATAAAAGCCTGAGCCTCAGAAAAGACTGAGCTTGAGACCTGGTTCAGATCTCAGCCCAGCTTTCAGTGACCCCCACTTTCTGACAGCTGCACCCCAGCAGACACTCAACTTGTGCAGCTCTAAGAGGAAGCTGGTACTAAATGACTGAACCCCAAGATCAGTCTAGGCTCAAAAGAACACAGCTGAAGGAAAATCAGACTCAGTCTAGGCTTGGGCTCCTCAGGTCCTGAAACACAGACAGGGCAGAGGGCTCCGTTAAGACTCAGAGATGAGAGACACCCCCACTTCTTGCTGCCCAGAGCAACACAGGGGTACTTTGATGTGAGACGAGAGAATGACAACAAGAAACAGCCACTGCTCTTCATGGTGGACGCGCTGAGAGTCATCCTAAAGGAGGTAAGGCATGTGGCCCAGGTAGGTGACAAGTTGGAAATGTCTGCTCTAAACCCCACCTCAAAGAATCAGTGGCTTCGTATTTCCTGAGTCGGTGCCTCACCCCTCCATGACCAGGCCCCAGAAACCTGGGACACATAGAGTTCAGGACCCTAACCCCTGGCCATGCTTACTTGTGGGGCGCACCTCTTAGAAGCAGCCCTGCGCTTCCCTCCACTGCTCCTGGAACCAGCACATTGGCCAGTGTGATGGCTACAGGGCAGGAGGAGGCCCGTGGTGGATCCAGGAGCCTGTATAGGTCCTGGCCCTCTCTGGTCATCATGCATTTAGAATCCCCGAGGCCTGGAACCTCTGCACAGCCAGGGGCTACCCCAAAGGGCAGCTGCTATTCAGGCTTCTGTGCAGTGAAGCACTGACACCTGCCCTGCACAGAGTGCTTCATCTCCATCAGAACTGGCAGAATTGACTGTGAACACCCAGATTAGCATTGTAGCCTCACAGCTCAGATGTCTACATTACTGGAACAGCCCCAAGTCCCCAGGCTGCTGGGAATAGAGGTGGCCTCTGACCCCCTTGGAGACACGCAGCTGTGGGAGAATCTCCTGCATGGGCACCATCTCACCTCCTCCCCTTTCTCCAGCGGTTCCAGTATGTGGAAGTCCCAGGCAATCACTATGTCCACATGAATGAGCCCCACCTTGTGGCTGGATTCATCAGCTCTTTCCTACAGAGCCAACCCAGGACCTCTTCGAGGCTGTAGCTCTGACCTTGGAGCTGTTCACACTGTCTACAAAGCACCCTCTGCCAACAAAATAGGTGGGGTGGGTCTCACTGTGCTCTAGACCAAGAGAGGCAGCAGAGAATCCTGTGGCAGAGCTAGAAGTAAAGGGAAATAGAAGAAGATCCTAACCTTTAATACGTGGCTTCAGGAAGGGCACAGTGGTCTGGGGCTTGCGGTTGGTGAGCTCTACTAAGCTGGTGCCGCTTAGGGAGCAGGGCTGTGGCTGGGTCTCTGGAGCTTGTGCTTATCGCCGGTCTCTGTGGAAATAAAATCTTCCTCCCTCTTTCCTGCCTTCCGAATGGCTCTGTTGCCAGCAGGGATTCATGGAGGGTACAAAGAGGTTCAGAGCAGAGAGCAGTCACATTTCCCAGGAGTGTCTCCCAGGCCCGAAGAGGCAGGGGCAGCTCCTCAAGACCAAATCCTCCTCTCGTCCTGATTTCCAGCCTGCGTGGGTGAAGAGCTGGAGCTGTGGGACGCAGCAGCTTCTTGGCCTGGCATCTGCTCCCCTAAGCACGGTCCCCGAGGCAGCAGGCCTGCCGGACTTTGTAGTCTCCACGCCAGCTCTCCACATCCAGAACAGCTCAGTAGGGTCGGAATTTGCGTTGGGCACGCATCAGTTCAATCCTCTGCTTGTCCTCCTCGAACTTCTTGCGCAGCTGTGCTAGGTCTGGGGTGTGAAGGGAACAGGACGGGTCACAGAGTACCTGTGCAGGACCTGCCAGCCACCCCACTAAAGGGACCTCCTCACCCTCGTGTCCCAGGGCGGCTCTGCACACTCTCCCTCTCCCACCCATCCCCCTTCCATCCCGACTACACAGTTAAGGTCAGGCTCCTGCACGGAAACAGAACTGGACACTGACTACAGCCACTCTGGGGGCTGAGGTGGGAGATGATGGTGTAGGAAGTTCTGAGAAGACAATGTATCAGGGAGAAGAGAGGCCCAGAGAAAGCAGGACTCCTAAGCCCTCTGTTCCCCAAGAAGAAGCAGTCCCAGGGATCCCTTTTTCTAGATGAGGCCTTGCAGTTGGGGGCTCCAGAATTCAGTGGGTAAATGGTCGCCAAGGGACCCACATCAGAGGCGGCACCTGCCGCTCAGGAGGGAGGGTCGACAGGGGCTGCTCGGGTGAAGGTGCGTCCCGGGTCCAAGGACCAGGAGCATGTGAGGTGTGGGAAAGACAGTGGGCAGGTGTCAGTGCCAACAAAGGGTGGGGTCGGAAGGCAGCGGTTGAGCCCAGCTGTGCTCAGGAGAGGACCAGGCTTCTCAACCCTGGCTCCAGCGTTGAGACCTGGGGTCCTGCCGCAGCCCTACCTCAGCTATCTTCTTGTCGTAGGCCTCCATGAAAGTGTCCACTTCCACCCTCAGGGCCTCAGGGGCGAGCACTGAATCTTCATAGTCACTGATCCACTCTGAGGGAGAAGGGAACACAGTGTAACAGAAACTGCACTGGGAAAGCGTGTGCTCTTGGGCTCGGCATGCAGGTCAGCTTTAACAGGAAGATATGAGGGGACTTCTTAGGTCTGTCCTGTTTACACACAGCGTCAACCACATAATGAATAAGATGCAGCTCAGGCTACCAGAAACCTTGTCTGTCTGAAACAAAACAAAATTATCAAAAGTATATAAATGTAATAGCTTCTGCAAAAAATCAGTGTGTCGAGACAGAATGGCCAGTGATTTTTGTTAGACTTTCTTACACAAGAAAGAAAAACTAACCAGTAACCAAAAAAAAAAAAAAAATCACTGGAAGGAAAAACAATTTGAAGCCAGGTGTGAGCACTCTAACAGTACTGAGTGGATGGAGTGGTGGGTGGTGGAGAACAGCAAATCTGAGGTCAGCCTGAGCTAACTAGTGAGTTCCAGAACAGCCTCCAGGGGAGTGAGGCTCTGCTGTTTGGACAGGGTTTTTTTTTTTTTTAAAGTTCTTAACTGTGAGAACTTTTCAACATTCTACAATAAGGGTTTGCAGGCATTTCCACCTGACCACCAGAATTTTGTAGGGCCCATGGCAAGCCCCCATTCAGAACCCACTGGTCCCCCGACAGACGCCTACCTTCGTGCAGTACGGGGGCACATTGAGGATAAAAAGGGTCCTATTGGCAGGCCACGTGGACTGGGTGTCTTGGCGAACTCTGTGCTGTCTCACGTACAGGTAATGAGAAGCCTGCTGCTTCTCTGAGAACTTGACTGGAACAGCTACGAGTGCAGGAGAGAGTTCGGGGTACCCCGAATTGAGGCCAGCGCCACTGTCATGCAAGTTCCTTTCTGTGTCCCGTTCTAGCTCCACCGGCCCGCCTGTTAGTCCATCCCACCCCCGGGAGCCAGGGACCATGTACTGGGGTAATCATGGCCGGCGGGGGCACAGTGAGCCAGCGGCTCGGTTCTGCCTTCTCGGGGTACTCGCTGCCTCACACCATCAGCCCCCATCGCACACCGACCCTCTTCCCTCCAGCCATTCTTCAGCTTGATGCTGACCTGCCCGATCCCTCTTGCCAAGCGACCTCCACCTTCCCAGGATCTGCGCCGCTGGGATGCAACTCTCATAAAGCTAGGGAAGCTTTTCCTTGGGGATTGGGAAACAGCAGCGGCCACCACACTCAGGGAGCGCTTGTTGAAGAAGCAGACACAAGCAGGTCAGCGATGACAGACTCCAGTGGCTGAAGCTGGGCGCTGGGCGCGACCTGGAGGAAGCGCTCCCAAGGCCTCTCTCGCGGAGTCAGCGGCCAGAGTCGGCGCGGCGGGCTCCTCCGTCCCGACACCTCCGTCTCCCCACCAGCAGGCCACCTCCCTGCGAAGAGGTCAGTCCCCGGCCCTCAGCTGCTCACCTGAATAACCTGGTGGGCCCTGTATGCTCCCCTAGTGGCTGCCCGCTCCGGCTTTTTTTCTTGAGGGCCACCATCTAGCGGACCCGGGAGCGCAGGGGTGGACCGGAGTTGTAGTTCTGGACAGGAATTGTACTTCTCCACCGGGCACAGCTGTGTTTCCCTGACGACACGTAAGGCTCCGCCTTCTGAGCCCTAGAATTCCTCCCGGATCATCCCCAGGCCTAAGACGTTCCTCACCAAAATGGAGGTGAGGGGCCGGGTCGGCTGGGACTGGTGAGGGCTCCTTGGGGAGGCTGAATGAAAGCTGGGAAGTTAAGTGCGCCGACTGAAGTTAAGTGCGCTTCCAGTGGATCCGGTTTGCTCCTTTCACTCACAAATATCTGTAATCCCCGTTCCAGGGAGATCTGATGTTCTCTTTTGGCCTCTGTGGGCACAGTATACACGTCCTGCAAACAAACATGGAGATAAAACACTCAGAACACAATAAATAAATCTTTAAAAATAAATATTAGGCAGTTGAATCATGGTGCACCTGAGGAGCCACTGCGGGACTCTGAGTGGAGAGGAGAGCTGCATCAACAGTCTCTCCTTGGTAGTTCATTCGCCTGTGAGAGGGCAAGGGGTGAGCAGCTTGGGGCTGAGAGACTGTAAGCAAGGAGCCATGGCAGAGGGGGAAGACACTTGCTGCCCAGCCTGACATCCTGATACATCCTTGGAAGGAGAGAACTGACTCCTGCCAGTTACCTTAGGACCTCCACATGCACTCCATGGCACATGTCCGCTCCCACAATTAAAGTTAAAAAATTATATGTGAGCCGGGCTGTGGTGGCGCACGCCTTTAATCCCAGCACTCGGGAGGCAGAGGCAGGCGGATCTCTGTGAGTTCGAGGCCAGCCTGATCTACAAGAGCTAGTTCCAGGACAGGAACCAAAAGCTACGGAGAAACCCTGTCTCGAAAAATCAAAAAAAAAATTATATGTGCATGTAATCCAGACTGACCTGGAGCTCTTGGACCAGGCTGGTTTCAGTCTCACAGAGATCCACATGTCTCTGTGTCTGCCTCTGTCCCCAGAATGTTGAGATTAAAGTTGTACACCACCTTACATGACACTAGAATTTTAATTTTTACGAATTGAGGTAAGCTCAAATAAAATAAATGTTTCCCAGCTGGGCATGGCTGTAAATCCAGCTGAATCAGGAGGAAACCTGTGTGTCCCAGACCATCTGAGATTACAGTGAAAACCTGTGTGAAACCTTTTTTTTTTTTTTTGATGCAGAGGTCTCACTTAGCCTAGGTGGGCCTGAACATTGATCCTCCTGCCTCCATTTTCCCAAGCACTGGGATCAAATGTGTGCACCACCAGGGTGATTTATGTATATTGCTTTACCTCCATGGCAACCTAAGACAGGATGTACACTGTTATTTCCTGTCCATGGGCACCCCAAAAGACCACCAGGGAGTCTGACTCACAGAAATGCAAAAGCAAGGTTTATTGTGTGCACAGTACAAGCTGGCAGGGACCTCATCAAAGCAACTGGCGCACCAACAGCAAGAGGTGTACCCTGCCCTTCTAGAGGGCATTATTTAAAGGCAAAACCCAGAAAAGTTACATCACCTGTTGCTTGTTAAGTTTTCTTATCTGCTGGCCTTCAGGTGGGGACAGTCTGTGGTCATCTGGACACTCCAGCTGGCTACCCCATTACTTTTGCCCCTCACCCTTTCTGAGGACTGGAAGTAGCTTATACAAGACACACGATGGAGACAGAGGACAAAATGGAGAAACTTTGGTTCTTCATTCCCCCTGTTCTAGTAACTATAGTGAACCCAATCCTGGGTTCCTGACAGCTCTCGTATGTATCTTCGATCCTGAGAGGTCTATGGATTTGTGATATCTGGACAATAGGTTGTATTGTACACAGCCTGTCTTTCATGAGTTTTACTAGCCAGTTAAGAATGCAAGGCCCGGCAAAGCAGTGATGGCTCACACCTTTAATCCCAGCACTCAGGAGGCAGAGGCAGGAGGATCTCTGTGAGTTCGAGGCCAATCTCGTCCACAAGAGCTAGTTCCAGGACAGGAACTAAAGCAACAGAGAGACCCTGTCTGGGGGGGGGGGGAGCAGAATCACCAGGGGTCCCAGAAGAGATGAGAGTGGTCAACCAAGCGGAGCTCTTAAACCAGATTTCAAAGCAATCCTGCCTGGCCTGGCGTTCTCTTTTCCGCTTTGCTAGTCCTTCTCTAACTTTAGCCATGCTGTCTTTGATTCTTCCCGAATGATCAGTGAAGAAACAACACTCTTCCCCTAGCGCTGCCCAGAACCCACACTGCTGTAAGAAGAGGAGATCTAATCCCCTCCTGTGCTGCCAGACTACCTCCTCCAGGGAGGATAAGGACTCCTCTGGGTGGGGGATGGATTTTTCTATGCGCTCTATATCTACATCTATGGCAACACATAGGCTGGAGTAATACTGATTCTGGGTTACTAGTGCTGAGATTCCCGTGCCCAATCCCTCCAGGCTAGTGCCTAAAAGTAGGCTAAGGGTGAGGGCTGGCATAGGCTCTCTCCTATGTCTCCATAGCCGTGAGGGCTGGCTCCATCCTTGCTGCAGGTCTAGGAACTCCTGATCAGTGTGATAGGTGTTCTTGGAAGGAGCCTGACTAGTACACAATGTCCCCTGGTCTGGTTTAGGACTTCAGTATACACACGAGGGGTAAGCCCCGTGGAGCAGGATCACCAAGTGTCGTTGTGTGGGAGCAAGTACTGATCCTGTGTGAAATTGTGGGTAGACAGTGAAGAATTACAGATAGAAGCTTTATCTGGGGGAACCTGCCCTGTACATAGTCCCTGCCCTGTCGCTTGTTCTAGGGTAAGGCCTTGTCTGCTCTGTTGCCACCGGCAGTGACTGATGTCAGCTGTCGTGGAAACAGAAGCACTAACTGCTAGGCCCTCATAGTAAGGAGGAGCTATATCATAACATTGCCAGCAAGCTTCCATCAAATTGTGTTGGGAAGCATTTAGTACCAGGCACGATCTACCCAACAGATCTATTAAAGGGTGCTCGTGTCCCATCAACGGGTTGATGGTTGATGTGATCATGAGGCTACAGCTGACATTCGCCTGAGTTGGTTGTGGAGTCATCCTGCCAGACAGAACTTGGGGTGACGGGCTGGGGGCCTGGGGTGGATTAATGACCCAGTTGGGTCCTATCGAAACTTTATTGTCAGTACTGAGTCAGCCAGTGCGGTAGAGCTGTAGGCCCAAGGTCTTATCGGTGGTCCAATCGGTCTTTCTGCCACCTCGGTGAATTTGATGCCAAGCTGGTTGCAGCTCCCTCCAGCAGTCGCCCAGGGGTGGTTGGGGTATTGATCCTTTATCATAGCCGGGTCCACAGTCAACTCATTTGCCTACGGAGCAAGTCCCTATCCCGGCTGTCTTCATATCCCCTGCCCTTTGGATAGTAATTAATTCCCCAGTGACAGGGGGCAACCAGCTAATCCACCCAGTCGACTCACATCCCCATTTGGCACAGTAGGCATCCCCGGCACCCCCCAAGTATGTTGTCGCTCCCTGGAGTGAGAGTGGCCAGGACAGATATAGAATCCCAAGGATTAAGTTGATCCCAGCCATCCAGGAGTTTTGCATCCATACCTGGGGGATGGTTCCTGGTCTGAGGTCCCATCTTTCTCCTGCCTGGCCACAAAGGTCTACATAGAAGTCAGGGAACCAAGTGTCCTTGGGGTTCTGAACAGAAGAGGTGCTATTAGCTATGGTGCTGTCCCATTAACGATCATCCAGGTTTTGTTCCATGGGGAATGTTGGTTATGTATGGCGGAGGAAGAGGGGACTTGAGTAACTAGCAATAGAAACAAAATCACCGGGACTCGACTTGATCGCCACAACAAAGATGCAGTTTTAGCAGATTGAGGGATGTTTGGAAGCTTCCCACATCCACACGTCTCCTTTGTAGTCCTCTGAGATGGCGAACGGATCTGCTGGATGGGCGTGGGAGTAGCGTACTCAGGTGGTGATGCCATCCACTCTGCCGTTAGCGTGGTCATCAGAACAACAAACGAACCCTTCGTCTTGGCTCCAAGGTCTTGTGCTGATGTCTGGGAATGAGGACCCAGTCACCTGGCTGGAACCTGTAGGTTTGGGGGAAGCGGCTGCTTCATAGATGGCCCTCAACTGGGGCCAGGCCTGCTGGTGGGCTAACTACAGTCTGCGGAGGGAGTTCAGCATATCCTGGTCATCCAGGGTAGAGACTAGGCCAGTCTGAAGGCTTGGTATCATGAGAGGGGGTGTCCCATATATAATCTTGAAGGGAGTGAGGCCCATCCGATACAGAGAATTCCTCATCCTAAACAGGGCAAAGGGGAGGAGAGTCACCCAGTCTGTGCCAGTCTCCAGAGATAATTTAGATAAAATCTCTTTTAGGGTTCTATTCATCCTTTCTACCTACCCTGAGCTCTGGGGTCTATAAGCACAATGGAATTTCCAATGGGTCCCCAGTGCAGTGACTATTTCCTGGCTTACCTGTGATATGAAGGCTGGGCAATTGTCAGAACCAATCATGGCTGGGAAGCTGTATCTGGGCAGGATTTCTTCAATTAATTTCTTTGCTACCACGTTGACCACCTTGTCTTTGGTTGGACACGCCTCAGTCCATCTGGAGAAGGTGTCTATGAATACTAACAAGTACTTTATCCAATTTTTCCAGATTTGATTTCAGTAAAATCCACTTGCCAATACATACCTCTCTTCTCTGAGGTTCAGTGTGGCTGGCTTTATGTTGAGGTCTTTGATCCATTTGGAGTTGAGTTTTGTGCATGGTGATAGATATGGATCTATTTTCATTCTTCTACATGTTGATATCCAGTTGTGCCAGCACCACTTGTTACATATGCTTTCTTTTTTCCATTTGATATTTCTTGGGAAGCTGACTTTGAAACCCAGCCTTGAAAAGAGGGTAGAACTTTCAGAGTAAGGTGGAAGGGAACAGCATTCTGGAGGGAAGGAACAGAGGCTCAGCAGTATAGAAAGCAAGAGTCAGATCCAGAGAATGAACTGTTGTGGAATATTATTTTAGGTAGGCAAAGATGCATTACATTTCTTTATGCTGGGGAATATTACTTTAAGAATGTAAAGCTGTGTTATTTTTTATGCTGCATTTGTTTAGATATGTAAAGATGTATTAAATTGGGCTGGAGAGATGGCTTAGTGGTTAAGAGCATTGCCTGCTCTTCCAAAGGTCCTGAGTTCAATTCCCAGCAACCACGTGGTGGCTCACAACCATCTGTAATGAGGTCTGGTGCCCTCTTCTGGCCTGCAGGCAGACACACAGAATATTGTATACATAATAAATAAATAAATAACACCTTGCCTGCCTAAGACACCCGATTGGTCTAATAAAAAACTGATGGACCAAAATCTGGGCAGGAGAAAGGAAAGGCGGGGCTGACAGGCAGCAAAAATAGAAGAAAAAGAGAGGGAGAAGAGGAGAGAAGAATGAGAGGAAGAAGAGAGGAGAGAACAAGGGAGATGTCCAGGACCTGAAGCCAGGCATCTGCCAGCCAGCAGACATGAAGGAAGGCATACAGAAAGAGAGGAAGAAAGGCTAGAAAGCACCAAGGCAAAAGGCAAAAAGAAATAGGTTAATTTAGGTTAAAGGATCTAGGCAGAAATGAGCCTAAGCAAGGCTGAGCATTCATAACTAATAAGAAATCTCTGTGCCATGATTTGGGAGCTGGTTGGTACAGTGAACAGCACAGGGCTCCCATGTGCAGGAGGAAAGAGGGGCCCCTAACATCGTCTAATAGTATGACTGGAGACCCACCTCTCCCAGCCAGCAGCGAGAAGCACCCCCAGATTCTCACAGAGGTAAAACCAGAGCTGGGGCAGAGGGACTGGTGGTAGCTCGTGGTAGAGTAGTGGGCTGGGGTGGAGGGCACAACAGGCAGTGATCTGTCCTATAGGGTCATAGGTACCGAATCCAAGGGCTTCACAGGAATGGGAAGGCTGGCAAGGAAAGAAATGGGATAATAATGGATTGTGAATATGAGGACGAGGCTGGAGGGAGGGAGGGTGACGGAGGTCATGGGCCAGCAGGACAGGCAGGAGCCAGCAGAGGCTATATTTGTTGATAGAACTGATTGAACCCAGGGAGTTTGGAGGGCAAAGGCACAGGTGATGCCAGCCAGAAGTCAGGCAGGCCAGAGACTGCTATCCAAGTTCAAGTGTCTGTGGCAATGTGTCCTCGGGGAAGAATGGGAAGGACACTGTGTTCCCAGTTCCTCTGCTACCTGAGTTGCTGCTGTATAATTTGGAAAAGATCCATGTCTACAGGATATGAAACCATTTCCGCTACTGATAGATATCACTGCTTAAACCATGTTTTCTAGCTCTCATGGGCTGGGGGCGTGTAGCTCAATTGGCCTGTACTAACCCTGGGTTTGAAACCCAGCATTGCATAAGACAAGCAAGGGTGAACCCCAGGATTCTGGAGGTCTCGGTTCTAGGGCATTCTTGGCTGCATTATAAGTTCCAACCCTACCTCAAAGAACAAATAAAACAGAAAAGTTTGCATTGTTCCTAGATCCTAATCTCCCCAGAGCCAAGCCACTCAGAAAAGTGCAAGCTCAAGTCCTGTCACAACCTGATGACCCCATTCTCCAGTCCTTCATCTACCCTGGCCTACTTCCCTGACTCTACTTTCCCTACACGGTGGCTCTGCCCAGACTCCCCTTCCCTACTGCAGCCTGTGGTCTTTGTAGGAGCCCCAGGACAGACAGGACTCATGATTGAGTCCTGTGCTCAGTACTTGTCAAGTGGGAAAAATGTTGGGTCCAAGGCAGCTTTCCCAGGGCAACTTGGTACACACCTGCCGAGATGGGTTCTATAGGTCAGCAGGAAGGTAGGCCTGAGTCTCATTTGCCCTAGGACAATGCTAGTCCTTAGGCTTCCTCCTGTTCCCATTTCACCCTGGGACTTCTTCCATGTCTTCGCAGGATATAGCATTAAGAGCTAATTACAAACTTGTTCTGTTTTTACCCTCGGAATGACTAATTCAGTTTCTTTATTAGCTTCAATTCAAAATCATTACAGAATGTAAAGTTCTAGTCTTATAAAAGTTGCTAGCTTATTATAGGCTGTTAGGAAATACAAGTCAGTCAGTCATCTATAAATAGTACTGATATAATTGATTACAGGAATAAGCCTTATTCAGTTCCCCGTAGATGTTTTCAAAGTCAAACTTAAAACAAGTAATGAGAAACAAGGCTTGTCTAATAAGATATACCTAGGCAGCCCTCATACTTCAGAGATCTGCAGAATATGGCATTTAAAATAATGATTAAGGGGGCTGGAGAGATGGCTCAGTGGTTAAGAGCATTGCCTGCTCTTCCAAAGGTCCTGAGTTCAATTCCCGGCAACCACATGGTGGCTCACAACCATCTGTAATGAGGTCTGGTGCCCGCTTCTGGCCTGCAGACATACACACAGACAGAATATTGTATACATAATAAATAAAAATAAAATAAAATAAAAATAATGATTAAGGGCTGGAGAGATGGCTCAGCCGTTGAGGGCTGGGCTCACAACCAAAAATATAAAATAATGATTAAAAAGCTTATTATATTAGACAGAGACTCTGAGATCCTAGCAGTAACCCAAGGTCTTCAAAGAAGATTACGGAACACCATGATGTCTCCACCTGGATTACGACAACACTGACCACTGGGTGAGATGCCCCAGCGCAACACCTGCTGCCAGGACCCGGTCCAGACTGTGAACAAACAGCAGGACATTGGAGAATTGATTGCGTCACATTTGCCTAGACAGAATAAGGTCAGTCTTTCCATGTCCCTCTTCCATAGGAAAAAAAATTCACCTTATGGGCCCGACTAAGACTGTAAGACTGTTGTTCTGGATACTTCTACCTCCAATGCTATGAAGACCTGGGTATGACTAACTGTGTATGGGTTCTGGTCACTGTCATTTTCAAAAGATTAGGAAACTCAGGTATCATTTATTTATCCATCTGGGATCTCTGATAGTATTGATGGTTAGGTTAGCTCTAATGTTGTCAGTTTAGCAGAAAAAGATATCTAGATCCTCCCACAAAGCTATAGCCAGCATATATATATATACATATATATACATATATATATATACATATATATATACATATATATATATATATATATATATATACATACATACATAAAGCCTTGCTTTTTCTAAAGCTACTAGGTCTCTTTTTTTTTTTTTTTTTTTTTTTTTTTTTTTTTGGTTTTTCGAGACAGGGTTTCTCTGTGGTTTTGGAGCCTGTCCTGGAACTAGCTCTTGTAGACCAGGCTGGCCTCGAACTCACAGAGATCCGCCTGCCCCTGCCTCCCAAGTGCTGGGATTAAAGGCGTGCGCCACCACCGCCCGGCTGCTACTAGGTCTCTTTAAGGGGCTGGAGAGATGGCTCAGCGGTTAAGAGCATTGCCTGCTCTTTCAAAGGTCCTGAGTTCAATTCCCAGCAACCACATGGTGGCTCACAGCCATCTGTAATGGGGTCTGGTGCCCTATTCTGGCCTGCAGGCATACACACAGACAGAATATTGTATACATAATAAAAATAAATAAATAAATAAATAAAAATGTTTTAAGGTCTGAGGATATAAAAGTTCATAAGCTTTGAGAATCTAAAGATATGGAAAATTGATGTGGGATTCTCCTCTGTATGCTGTGAATACCACTGGTTAATAAAATAACTGTCTTGAGCCTATAGCAGAGCAGGGCAGAACAGAGCTAGGCAGGGAATGCTGAATGCTGGGAGAAGGAAGGCAGAGTCAGAATGAAGCATGTAGCTCTGCTGGGGACAGACACTGGGAACTTTACCTGGTAAGCCACAGCCACGTGGCAAAACACAGATTACTAGAAATGGGTTAAATTAACATATAAGTGTTAGCCAATAAGAAACTAGAAATAATGGGCCAAACAGTGTTTTAAATAATATAGTTTCTGTGTGATTATTTCGGGTCTGAGCTGCCAGGAGGCCAGGAAACAAACAAGCAGCCCTCCTCCAATAGAAAATATTTCTGATTTCTTCCCCCCTATATGGTATAGTTCTGATAAGGTGATAGATAGAGCAATGACTACTTACTGTTTGGGTCACAAGCTCAAAATTTTAGGTTTATTCTAGTTGCCATTTAAATATTAACTAAAAGATGTTTCTCATCAGGCCAAAGGCATCTCCGTCCAATCCATACATGGTTCTCTGGACAGCAGAAAAATATACATGTTTCTAACCAAAATCTGTAGTTTTTGCTAGGACTCAAAGGTATGAGTCTATTCGTTCTGTTTACAGATACCTGTTATCTGCTCTTTTCCTACAATATGGATTTCAATAATGTGTTATTTTTCTTTAAGTACATAAACTTTAACTTCTGTTCCTAGTTTAAACTTATCACAATAGGCCTCCGCTTGGCTGGCAGACACATCTAAGCATCAGTTACTGACTACATCCTGCTCTGAATGGCGGCGAGCCCTGGACTTCCTGAAAGCTGATGTGGACCAGTCCAGCTGATGTGAACGCTCCCTGTCCCTTCAGTGGAGTCTGATGAGTGCCCCATTGCCTGAATTTCCTCCCTGCCTTTGCCTCACCTTTTAACCTACTTGGGCCCTGATAACAACGCCCCAATATCAGCTTGATGTAGTTGTGGAAAGGAACACATTGTCCCATGACCCCTGCCCAGAATAGGTTGAAAGGCTGAGACAAGGGGGAACTCCCTGGCAGGGGGGACAAAATGACTACCAATAGTGCCCATTGATATACCAGAAAAATAGGCCCAGAGTTATCAATTAATGGATTTGTTAACTAAAATAGTTCTTAGGTCCTAATAATACCTCCTTAAAAACATGGGCAAGCAGGACCCAAAATTGAGTCCTGTCATTGGTGCTTGTGAAGGGGGGAGTGTAGGACTCAGCCAACCATGATAAGATTAATAGGAACAGACTACCCAAGGAAATTTTTTTGTTGTTGTTGTTTTGTTTTGTTTTTTCCCCAAGGAAATTCTTAACTTCCAACCATTATCGCCTGCCAGTGTAGGACTCAGCCACGATAAGCTTAATGGAGGCCTGAGTCTCGGGAGTTTACCCTGATGCCATACCTGGTTGCAGGAAGAACCACAAACTGAGATTCCCCAGGCATCACCCAGGAACAGACCATCCGAAGGAAATTCCTAATGCTCCTACCATTGTAGATAGGACCACCTGCCAGCACACTCACCAGGGCACCCCTAGACAAATGTCAGCCAATCAGGTCCTAAACTTGAGAAATCCCTCATCCTTTATGACTATAAAAACCCAACTCTAACTGACAGGGCCCTCCGATTATTCCAATACATTGGACATGCGGACAGACCGAGTTTGCAAACTTGTATAAAATAAAGGCTCTTTGCTTTCACATACAGGACTGGGTCTCCTTGTTGATTTTTGGGGAGACTTTGCAGATCTGGGCATAACAGTCTTCTGTTCCCAGAGTCTGTCCTGTCACACCTTTGGGGAACTCACAATTTCCGAGTGTCCACGTCTGGGGTTCTCAGGCTAGGACAGTGAGTCCCTCAGTGCCTGGACCACATCCTGTCGTCCCCTCAACCCCACTCCCGAGGTCTGCCTGGCAAATTTCCAAAGTTCAAGGGGTGCAGATTTCTTCTTTTCCTGAGAAATTCAATGCTTGCATGTGCTCATTTGGGGAGGGTTTTGTGGTTTGGGTTCCTAGGGTTTTGTTTTAGGGTGGGTTTGTGGGGGCTCAATCTCTGCAGTGTATTCCAGGCTTGCTTCGAGTCCCCATCTGCCTTTCTAAGTGTTGTGAATGCACCATGCCCACAGCCGGACTCTGGGTTCTTCATCTTTTCTGGACTGAACCAGTTTAGAATCCTTCCTTGCCTCGGGGTGGTTTCCACCACAACCCTCTATTAAAATACATTCATTTCTTCATTCAGTTATCAGAGCTGGATAGTGCCAGGCTCACGTGGGGACATGGATGACATCTTAAGCTGTAATGTAAACACAGTCATCTCACCTCTGTGGGAGCCAGAGGGATCCTCAGGGCATTTTGTTTGCTGTGGGGTCACTGGCCCTGCTCCAGCTGCTGTGCCATGCCGGCCTGCCCAGGCATGGGCCCTGCCACCTGCGTGTCCTTCAGAGCCTTCTCATTCTCCACTGTCTCCAACACCGCTCTGCCAAGCCGCCGCACCACAGCAGCTCAGCCTGAGGACTGAGCTGGGAAGCACCAGAATTCACATGAAAGTTCCCAGCTAGGGAACACACTCAGGAAGGCTAGGCCTGGGTAGGGCGGGGTCAAGGTAATGGTTACTGTTTGGGGAGGAACTGGACCTAGAAGTGGGACTGTCCTGGAGGAGGTCTGCGGGGGAGGGAGAGGGGAGAGGCTTGCCTGGATTAAAAATCGGAGGGCAGGGCTGGAGCTTCTGAATTTTTCCATCCCTGAGAGCTCCTGAGGGAAGTGACAGCCGCGCTGAAAGAGCAATGGGTGAAAATGCCCCTCGGGGCCCCTTAGATCAGAGTGGGAAGGGGGAGGCCGGCGAGAACCCTCAGGCACCCACTCACTTTCTCGGGCCGGTGGAGTGGACGCTCACTGCCCTCCCCACTGGGTGTTCAGGCTGTCAGCAGTGCTGGGATGCAGTGAGCCAGAGTGTGGGCTCCAACGGAGTCTCGGGCCGCCGCTGAGTCCTGATAGCCCTTAGATTAGAGGGATGTGAGCTTGCCTATTTGGGGTTGCATTTTGGGGTCAGCAACATGAGGAGGTAAGCTCTGGGACACACCTGACCTGAGGGGGGCCAGCTGGAGTCCCGGCATCATGCTGTCTGTCATAAATCTTCTCTCGATCTTTCCGAATGTGTTTGGCTGTCTTCTGTACCTCCCTGTGGCTCAGTTCCATAGTCTGTGTACTGAGAATGGCAGTGTTCCAACTCAACATGTGGGCAGTTGGCTTGTGTGAAGTGCCTGGCGCCTGCTCTGAAGGCTTAAAACATGCTGGCCAGTTTCTATTAGCTAGGGTTCAGCTTCCCAGCGTCCACGATGTCTAGTGCAAACTCCAGTTTTGAGTTGGATGCTACTCTCTGGTGTCATAAACGCCCAGCCACCTTAAAGACTGTCCCTCCAGGTCCTCTTATTGTTTCTTTAAATGTAGCTTTGGCTGGCTTGGAACTCCCTATACCTGTCTTTCCTGAACTGGCTGCAATTCTCCGCCCAGCATATGATTTAAATTTTATCATGGGTGTTTATATACAAAAAAGCATAGCTAGCACTCATCATTATATGGCGTTCATTAATGATTTCAGATATCCATGAGGGCTCTTGGAATGGGGTCCCCTACAGTTGAGAGGCACTGCAATCTACTTACTCCAATAAAACAGAAAGGAAACTGAGGATGGAGAGGTTTGAAGCAACCAGTCCAAGGCCATACAACCCACAGTGACAGGATTCAAGGCAGCACCCCCAATCCATGCCTTCCCGTTCTGTCCAAGCATCAATGGATTACATCCGAAAAGCCTGTTCAGACCTCTCTCACCCAGGAGAGCTGCTTATCTTTCCCTCATCAGGATATCTGGCAGTCCGGCTGTGGAGAGCCAGGACACAGGCCATTAGCGCTGAAGCCCACGCATGCTGCCGCATACATAGATGAGGGGCTTAGGACATGCTGGTTTGGTGGATGCAGGAGATGAATGACTGCTTCTACCCTACAGGTCTGCTCTCAGAGTTGAAGCTGGCTGTGCCCTGGGGCCACATTGCTGTCAAAGTCTGGGGCTCCCAGAAGAACCCTCCAGTTCTCTGCCTGCATGGCTGGTTGGACAATGCCAACTCCTTTGACAGGCTCATTCCTCTTCTTCCACAAGGTGGGCTATGGACTGAGGGGCAGTGGAGGGGTGGAAGCTGCCATGCAGACCCCTTTCTCGTTCTCCTCTCTGCTGCAGGTTTTCATTATGTGGCCATGGACTTCGGAGGTCACGGGCTCTCGTCCCATCACCACCCAGGTTTCCCATATTACAACCAAAGTTTTGTGAGTGACGTCCGGCGGGTGGCAACAGGTGAGCAGGAGCGAAAGTGAGTGTCGTGAAGGAGTTGTGTGTGTGTGTGAGTGTGTGAGTGTGTGTGTTTGTGTGAGTGTTTGTGTGTGTGTGTGTGTGAGTGTGTGAGTGTGTTTGTGTGAGTGTTTGTGTGTGTGAGTGTGTGTGAGTGTGTGTGTGAGTGTGTGAGTGTGTGTGTGAGTGTGTGTTTGTGTGTGTGTGTTTGTGTGTGAGTGTGTGTGTGAGTGTGTGAGTGTGTGTTTGTGTGTGTGAGTGTGTGTGTGTTTGTGTGTGTGTGTGTGTGAGTGTGTGAGTGTGTGTTTGTGTGTGTATGTGTTTGTGTGTGAGTGTGTGTGTGAGTGTGTTTGTGTGTGTGAGTGTGTGTGTGTTTGTGTGTGAGTGTGTGTGTGTGTGAGTGTGTATGAGTGTGTGTGTGAGTGTGTGTGTGAGTGTGTGTTTGTGTGTGAGTGTGTGAGTGTGTGTGTGAGTGTGTGTGTGAGTGTGTGTTTGTGTGTGAGTGTGTATGAGTGTGTGTGTGAGTGTGAGTGTGTGTGTGTGAGTGTGTGTGAGTGTGTGTTTGTGTGTGTGTATGTGTTTGTGTGTGAGTGTGTGTGTGAGTGTGTGTTTGTGTGTGTGTGTTTGTGTGTGAGTGTGTGTGAGTGTGTATGAGTGTGTGTGTGTGAGTGTGTGTGTGTGAGTGTGTGTTTGTGTGTGTGAGTGTGTGTGTGTGTGTTTGTGTGTGTGAGTGTGTGTGTTTGTGTGTGAGTGTGTGTGTGAGTGTGTGTGTGAGTGTGTGGGAGTGTGTGTGTGTTTGTGTGTGTGTGTCTGTGAGTGTGTGTATGTTTGTGTGTGTGTTTGTGTGAGTGTTGGGGGGGTGGATGGGGGTCCTCTGTGACATTCCCTTTCATCCCAGGAGGAGGATACAGTGTCTAGGAGGCAGTGCTGGCTGGGAATGGATGTCTGGGGTCTGACTCCAGTTCTCCCAGCAACTGAGAGGAGCAAGCTTGCTTCCTCCCACAGTGGAGCTGAACCCCTCAGCTGGTATCCAAGGTTGGGTGATACAGTTATTTGGAGGAAGTCCCAAACCGGGACACAGAAAAACATTCAGAGTAAGGCTGCAAACTCTTCCTGGCTTTGTGTTTTCAGCCTTTAAATGGACTCGGTTCTCCATCCTGGGCCACAGTTTCGGTGAGTCAGTTTGGGCCAGGCCCTGAGTTAGGTGGAGGACTATAGGAGAGGGAGGAAGATTGATACAGTGGTACCTGAGACTTTTCCCTGCCCTTCTGAGGAGCAATAAGAGGACCCTCAAATGCTTATCTTAGAGACTGTGCCTCTGGTCTCAGATGAGGGAAGGGGTGGCCTTGTGAGTGTTTTCAGGTGAAGGGACCTTGATGGCCCAGGGAGAGGCTCCAAATTGAAGATGCAGAGTCCCAACCCCATGGTGGGAGACAAGCTGGGGACTGGACAGCCCCTATGAAAGTGCTTGGGTGAGGGTATTGGTGAGGGGTCGCATAGGATGTCAGCTCTGTTCTCTTGTCTGATAGGTGGCACTGTGGGCAGCATGGTGAGTAGCTGGCTGTTCTGTGGTCACGTGGGACCTTGGGAAGCAAGCAGATGGTAGCTAGGAAGAGCCCCTTCACACAGTGGATGCGGTGGCCAGAGACTGTTTCCATATTCACACTATGTTCTGATAAAGGTCCCTTGTAGAGTTTCTATGTGTCCCCCCTAGGGTCACTGGGTCTGTGGCTGGGTCTGGGAGAAGCACCCTGAAGGGACAGCAGACTCCGGCTCTGTGAAGCCTGTGCCTTCACCCACTAACTCCATTTCTTTTTCACTCTCTAGTTCGCCTGCACCTTCCCCGAGATGGTGGACAAACTTATCTTACTGGATACAACACCTTTTGCCCTGGACTCTAATGTAGGAAAAGGCTTCTTTGGAGGCTTCCTGGGGAGGGGAGGGTGGTGTCATCTCTGTCTCTTATGTTGGACATTAATGAGGCCAGAGAATGTGGCAGAGGGTAGATGAGTTAGCCAGGGATCTCCTCCAGAGAGGGCAGCATCCTGAAGCTTGTGACTCTGAGAATGTCAATGTCCAGGGTATGGGAACTCTTTGGAAGCCCAGTGTGTGGCCTGGATTCCTCAGAATGCTGATGGATCCCGCACAGACTGGGAAACAGCAGAAGGTGGATGAGGGGGGCAGCCATGGGTGGAGGAACTCTGGGCCACAGCAGCTGCCTGCCCTAACACTTAACCAATTCCATGGTGCTGTGCACACGGAGCACAACCAGATCCAACTGTGAGTGTGGCTGATGGAAAACACCACCAGCAGCACTCACAACAGCCAGTACTGTCCAGTGTCTGAGGCTTGGCTCTGTCCTTACCTGTGTGACCCTGAGGATGTGAGTTTGCTCCAGGGGACTCCACTCTGTCCGTTTCCACCTTTCACATATATATATATATATCCCCAGAATTTTTTTTCTCCCCCCCCTTTTTTTTACTTTACAAATAATATCAATCAAAATTCCCACTTCCTCCCTTCCTCCCATTTCCTTCCTGCTACCCCACCCCCCTTCTCTCCAACCCCCTCCAGTCCTAAGAGAAGGCAAGGTACCCTGCCTGTAGGAAGTCCAAGGCCCTCCCCCCACCTTTCCATTTTCTCCTTTACAAAATAGCCCACACCTTCCCTGAGGAAAGGAACTCATTCCTTCTTTTGAGACAGGAGATCATTCTGTAATCAAGGCTGGCAGTGAACTCCTGGAAATCCTCCTACCTCAACATCCTAACAGCTGCAATTAGAGTTTGTTTTTTGTTTTACTTTGTTTTCAAAGACAGGGTTTTCTTTTCTTTTTTTCTTTTTTTTTTGGTTTTTCAAGACAGGGTTTCTCTGTGGTTTTGGACCTGTCCTGGAACTAGCTCTTGTAGACCAGGCTGGTCTCGAACTCACAGAGATCCGCCTGCCTCTGCCTCCCAAGTGCTGGGATTAAAGGCGTGCGCCACCACCGCCCGGCCAAAGACAGGGTTTTCTGTGTAGCCTTGGTTGTCCTGGAACTAACTATGTAGACCAGGCTGGCCTAGAACTCACAGAGATCTGCCTGCCTCTGCCCCTGAAGTGCTGGACTTAAAAGGTGTGCACCAGCCTTCCCTGCTGGAGTTAGTTTTTATCCCCATGTCTCTAGTCCCTGCACACTGTAAACACTCAGTAACTTTCCATTGCACAAACCATGGGTCAGTGTGGACCCAATACCCAGATTATAATAATCTTTGACCTTTGGTCTTTGTAATGCCCCACTGATGAAACAAATGTAGAGCCTTGAGGCTTCCTCCTGGGTGGTGTTGGGTGACACTGAGCTCCCGAAGCCTGAGCCTGCTGGTCTTCTGCCATTGGGGACATGTTGGATGGCCGATGGAACCTGCCTGTACCCTGTGCCCCCTACCTCTCATTAGCGATGACAGCATTCACTGACGTCACTGAGTTTGCTGCCCTAACGATTCCTAGTGTCGCACATCCCTCTAGCTGTCCCAGGCAGCCTGTGCTGAACAGGAAGGACAGCGAGCACGGACTGACCCCCAGAGGGGCATGGAGGGCAGCAGACAGGACCAGGGGAAGGACTGGACCCCTCATCTGGGCGTCACTATTCACCAGCTCTGGCTGAATCCCTAGGAAACAGAGAACATCCTGACCTACAAACGGAGGAACATAGAACACATGCTGAAGGTGGAAGCTTCCCAGAAGTCCCCGAGGGTGTCCAGCCATGAGGAGCTTTTGCAGGGGTAGGTGCTGGCAGCCAGGGCAGGGCACAGGTGGGCTGGGACCATTGTGCCCTGGTGGGCAACATTCCAAGTCAGGGAGAAGGTACAGCCTCCTCCCCCTCCTCACAATATCTTCCCCTCCATTTTTCCACCCCTAGTCATCCTCCGCTGGGGTGTCACTCAGCACCCGTCCTCCTGGACACTTCTCAGAAGCCCCTTGTTGTCACCACCCCTCTTTCCTCATGCTTCCTGTGGGGTGGGGGCTCTTTCTCTCTCCCCATGTTCATGCTCTATGGCTCACCTCTTCTCTCTGACTACCTGCAGTTCTCTCCCATTCTCCTGCTAGAGCTGCCTGGCAGCCTCCACCCCAGAACAACCACCCTACCTCCTGGCCATGTTGGCCTCTAAATTCTTTACCCATGACCCGACTTGGATTGCCCTGGTCATATCCATACTCACTCTTCTGGAGTGTGCACGGTCGGACAGGGCTTCCCTGTTTTGTGTTTGTTGTCTAGAGGAAGGGACACACACAGAATAATGAGCAGATGCGCTGATGCTGTAAATCCCCACTGATTCTGAAGGACGTGTGCATTGTTCATGGGTAGCCTCCCTTCCCTCCATCTCTTCCTCCTTCTGTCCTTCCTGGAGGTCGAACCTAAGCCCTCAAGCCCTTTACCCCTATCCACACCTTGGCCCTTTTTTTCATCGTTTATCCATTTTAGGGAGATTTATCTATAATTCCAGTTTGCCTTGAACTCACTGTGTAGCCATGACTGGCCTTGAATTCAAATCCTGCCTCAGCTTCCTTAAGGGCTGGAATTCAACCTGGGCACAGTATCTCTGGCTGCCTGCTTTCCTTTCTGTCCAACCCCTGGGCTTGCTAGAGGCTTTGTTCCTTTAGAGTCTTTCTTTCTCCCCCAGGCTCCTGAGTAAGAACATCCACTTGAGTAGAGAGTGTGGGGAACTCCTGCTGCAGAGAGGAACCATGAAGGTGGACACAGGTAAGGACCATCTCTCATTACTGAGGGAGAACATGGCAGGGTGCGTGTGCCAAGCTGAAACTCGGTGCCTGAACTGCTTCATTGACTCCCTGTCTCATACAGTCCTGGGATAGCAGGGAAACTGAGGCTGCACATAGCCAAGGACCAGGTACAATGTCACGTAGGCATTGCAGAAGGCCACGCTGTGTGGGAAGGTTGGTAGGGTTTTGGACTAAAGGTGGTGACTGTCATGGCTGTGCCCTGCCGGGCCCACGTGCAGGAGGTTTGCAGAAGATGTGGAGGTGCCGTGTCTGGCAGTCACTGACGACGTGAGCGTCTTCTGTGTTAATCTTCCATGTACTTGTGCAGAACTCTTACTAAGGGTCTGAGAGGTACAGCGCCCATCAAGACTGTGAGTGTGGCAGTGAGCCACACTGTGCCTGTCTCCATGGGTCCAGAATCTGTAGGTGGCACAACTCCAGGGGGGCACCCTTTACAAATGCTCCTTGTGGAAATGACCCCTCCTGGGACTGGGCAAGGAGGAGTCTGGGCAGAAAATGTAAATTTTAGAAGAAAAAGATGGCAATCATCCATCAGATGTTTGTCTGTTGCTGCAGCAGAATTTTCTTACAACTTCAAAAAGTAAGGGTTTGACTCCCAGTCGCAGGGGACTGCCCATCGTGACGGGGAGGGTGTGGCGGCAGGAGCAGGAGGTAGCTGTGCCCAGTGAGGAAGCAGAGAGAGGTGAATGCTGGCCCTCAGCTCACTCTTCTGTTCAGTGCCAGATGCCAATCCATGGGGTGGTGCTGCCCAGAGTCAGAGTAGGTTGCCCACCTCCGTCTATTCTAGAAACTCCCTCAGAGACATGCCAGAGGGTTGTTTCTATGGTGATTCTAAAGCCTGTCACATTGACATTCCAGATTAACCATAATAACAAACAACCACTGAGTAAATGTGTGTGTGCCGTTGAGGGCTCGGAGCCACTCTCGGTGAGGTAAAGACTGTGTGAAGTGGGGTGATGAGACAGAACGAGCACCAGTTGAGCCCAAAACCAGGGTCCAGTTCCTGTTGGTGCCAGCTGAGCAACCATGGGACTCCCCAGTTTTGTTAGGAAACAGACAAGGTCATTAGATTGTTGCTCTCGCAGGCTGACAGGCTCAACTGAGGTTGTGAAAATTGATTTCTAAAGAACCTAATGACACAGGATTCATCTCCACCTACCCAGTCCACTGGGGTTGGGCAACTTGTCAAATCCTGTTGGCCAAGAGGAAGACACTAGGGAGTTATGGGCACTGCAGCCGACAGACCCTGGCAGAGACAGGGTCTGTGGAGGCCACAGGTTGATGTCTGTGTCTTCAATTCCTCACCACGTTTTAAAGAAGTTGCATGACATCAGGAGGCAGAGGCAGGCAGATCTCTGTGTGTCTGAGGCCAGCCTGCTCTCCGGGGTTGTTACATAGAGAAACACCGTCTCAAAAAATGAGAAGAAAAGATTGAAACCAGGTAACTTAATAAAAGTGCAAGGTTTGGTGCATAGCTCATTGGTGCCACATAGTGAGATCCTGTTTAACAAGAGAGAAGGAAAGAGAGAGAGAACTGTTTTGACACCATCCACATCCTTCCTGTCTTTTGGGGCCCAGGAGATGTCCATGTGCTGTGGACATCTTGACCAAGCTCTGCTCTAGAAGAATCCCAGAATGGAAGTCCAGGTCTGGCTGACGTCAGGGTGGCTTTCACCAGCCCAGATGGCAGACATGAGCCCTCTGTGGAAAGACTCGGACCTCCAAGGAAGCCAGGTGAATCCCTTCCTGTAACAGGTGATGCTGAAACCACCATGCCTTGTGCTTTCTCCAGGTCTGGTGCTGAACAGGGACCCGAGGCTCTCTCTGGTAAGTGCCACTGTCTCCCAGCTTCCCTCACAGAATGCCTGTGGTCTCTTTTTTTAAAGTAGTTTTAGAATTATATGCATATTTTAGCTGCCTGTAAATACACTGTCTTATGTAACCATCACCAAAACGTATAGCCCAACCTTTGCTCTCCTCAGTAAACACTGATCCATTAAAACACTAAGCCCTCACCTGTCTCACCAACAACCCCTAATTTAATTTTCTGTCCCTGTGAAGCTGCCTGTTAGGGGCCTCACAAAAGCAGAACCAATGTTTGCCCGTCTGGGCCTAGGTTCTCCTCAGCATCATGCTGTCCAGACCCTTTCATGGGAAACACACATCCATGTTCACACTTGTGAGACTGAATCCTGTTCCATCCTGGGGACTTTAACCCCAGCATGTGGGGGCAGAGGCAGCTCTCTCTCTCTCTCTCTCTCTCTCTCTCTCTCTCTCTCTCTCTCTCTCTCTCTCTCTGTGTGTGTGTGTGTGTGTTAGTTTAAGGGCAGAGAGACGCTTGTGCAGAATCAGGACAACTCATGGGAGTCTCTCCTTCCTCCATGAGTGTCGTGGATCATAGCTCGGCAGCCAGTGTGTTCACCCGCTGAGCCGTCTAACCTGCCCGCAGCACATTTTCCATGTCCATTCCTCTGCTGACAGACACTGGGGTTGAGGTTTTGGCAGTGGAGAGCAATGCTACTGTAACATGGGGTACAAGTGTCTGAGTCCTTGTTCCGGTTCTTGGCTTTGCCAGAAGAGACTGCTGGAGCCCGCGGTGATTTAGGATTGATCTTTGGAGAAGGCGCTAAACTGCTGTCCGCAAAGGCTGCTCTATTCTATGTTCCCACCAGCGATGCACAAGGGTTCTGACTTCATCCCCAATCTCTCTCGCATGTGCAGGGAGGAGGAGTGCTGGCTATTGAACCCCAGGATGTGTACAGGCTAGGCAAGTGTTATACAGTGAGCTACATCCCCAGATCTTTCTCCATTTATGTCCTTATACATGTGTACACACACTCACAGACATATACCCGTGTCTCAGGACGTTGCATCATTTCCACACTTTCTTGCTGAAGAAGTCCTTCACAGTTAAAAGCCAGTTGTGGGGCTAGAGCACAGAGGCAACAATCTCCTCTAGAGGAGGTCCACGGGGAGTGTGGGGCACAGCAGGGCACATTGACCTGTGTCTATGCAGAATGTCTCAGAGCTGGTGGTTCGTTTGACTTGGCTGTCCCCTGATCCTAGCTGGTATATCACCCCTGCCCTGAATGTGTCCTAGTGTCCGTCAATAGCTGCACGGGGCTGGAGGTCTCCTAGCGCACTGCAGCACAGGTGGATTTAGTGCAAGGACAGAACAGTGAGGGCTGGAGACTCAGGTGCGGTGGACTCAACTCCGTTGTGGTCCAAACACACTTCTGTCAAGTGGAAGCAGTCTCATGAAGGGAATGAGCTCTGTGTGACAGAGCCCAGAGCCCAGAGCTGGACTGTGCACCAGGAGCGGGCTGCAGGGGGCTCTCAGTCCTCAACAGGTCCTGAAGTCACCTCCAGTCAACAGCCACACCCAACTTAAAAGGGTTCTGTGAGTGGAGTCAACATTCACAGAGGGGAGAATGGATATGGGGGGTGGGAGACAGAACTTTGCCAGATGGAAGCTAAGAAGCCTTGATGAGTAAGGGACTTGGTGGACACTGGCCTACTGGGAAGGGTGACCCTGCTGACCTCACTGGAACCTCATTTCAGCTGTCCTGAAATAAGGACTCTGACTGCAGCAGGGCTTGGCACTTCATACTAAGGATTTACCTGGTTTTGTTTCTGCAGCCAGAGAACGTCTTTGACTTCACGAGCAAGGAGATGTTTCTGCAGTTTATCAGCAGCCTGCAGGCCAATGTGTTGCTCATCAAGTGAGTCTAGACAGAGTGCCCTTGACAGACCCAGGGAACAGGAACCTGAGGGAGGCTGGCACAAGGTGTCCAGTTCTCCAGGGTGACACCACACGACTGTCCACTCAGCCCTTCTCAGGAAGCATCTTTGTCAGCAGGTGCTGGGAGGGGGAAGGCCAAGGAAGAAGCAGCCTGGGAGCAGAGGGCAGGGTGAGGACTGCGGCACAGATCGGCAGGTCTCTGGGGAAGCCTGACATGGGCTGTGCTTATGATTCCACTTCCCACGCTGAGAAAGCAGAATGCACGTCACAGACACGGCACTGGAATCTGGGGAGCTTGAGTCCCGCTCTATTAGGACAGGTCGTCCTGTTTGCGTGCACAGCTTCAGGAAGGAGGCACCTAGAATGATGTGGAGGGGACACCCACCTAGTCAGACCCCCAAATTAACCCTGATGACCAGTGGGGTGACAGACATCCAGGATTGTCTTCACATTCTGGAATTTTGAATTAGGAACTTCTCCTGGGCTAGCAACCCACAGTTCGTCTAGCCCGATCCTTTCCTTGATGCTTGGTGGTGGCAGCCACAGCCGTGAGTTCAGAGGACATTTGATGCTATGGCTTGGACTGCTGCTAGGATGACTGGAGGCTCAATACTTTTTTTTAAGTTAAAATTTCAACTCCTTATGGGGTTGCAGAAATGTTAACACTGTTATAAATTAAGGTATATTTGAATTTAAAAACAAGGAACTGACTGGGTATGGGTGCTCACACCAGCAATTCAAGACTAGAGAGGGCACAGCTACGAGGTGACAAGTCTGAGGCCAGCCTAGGCTAGAGTGTGCTTCAAACACGGATGGGAATGTTGCTTGATCTTTAAAATAAGGGAGGGCTTATTTTAAAGAAAAGCCTGGCCTTGAGACCTGGTTCAAATCTCAGCCCAGCTTTCAGTGACCCCCACTTTCTGACAGCTGCACCCCAGCAGACACTCAGCTTGTGCTAGCCGGCTATCAGGTCTAAGAGGAAGCTGGTACTAAATGACTGAACCCCAGGATCAATCTAGGCTCAAAAGAACATATCTGAAGGAAAAGCAGACTCAGTCTAGGCTTGGGCTCCTCAGGTCCTGAAACACAGACAGGGCAGAGGGCTCCGTTAAGACTCAGAGATGAGAGACACCCCCACTTCTTGCTGCCCAGAGCAACACAGGGGTACTTTGATGTGAGACGAGAGAATGACAACAAGAAACAGCCACTGCTCTTCATGGTAGACGCGCTGAGAGTCATCCTAAAGGAGGTAAGGCATGTGGCCCGGGTAGGTGACAAGTTGGACATGTCTGCTCTAAACCCCACCTCAAAGAATCAGTGGCTTCGTATTTCCTGAGTCGGTGCCTCACCCCTCCATGAGCAGGCCCCAGAAACCTGGAACACATAGAGTTCAGGACCCTAACCCCTGGCCACGCTTACTTGTGGGGCGCACCTCTTAGAAGCAGCCCTGCGCTTCCCTCCACTGCTCCTGGAACCAGCACATTGGCAAGTGTGATGGCTACAGGGCAGGAGGAGGCCCGTGGTGGATCCAGGAGCCTGTATAGGTCCTGGCCCTCTCTGGTCATCATGCATTTAGAATCCCCGAGGCCTGGAACCTCTGCACAGCCAGGGGCTACCCCAAAGGGCATCTGCTATTCAGGCTTCTGTGCAGTGAAGCACTGACACCTGCCCTGCACAGAGTGCTTCATCTCCATCAGAACTGGCAGAATTGACTGTGAACACCCAGATTAGCATTGTAGCCTCACAGCTCAGATGCCTATATTACTGGAACAGCCCCAAGTCCCCAGGCTGCTGGGAATAGAGGTGGCCTCTGACCCCCTTGGAGACACGCAGCTGTGGGAGAATCTCCTGCGTGGGGACCATCTCACCTCCTCCCCTTTCTCCAGCGGTTCCAGTATGTGGAAGTCCCAGGCAGTCACTATGTCCACATGAATGAGCCCCACCTTGTGGCTGGATTCATCAGCTCTTTCCTACAGAGCCAACCCAGGACCTCTTCGAGGCTGTAGCTCTGGCCTTGGAGCTGTTCACACTGTCTACAAAGCACCCTCTGCCCACAAAATAGGTAGGGTGGGTCTCACTGTGCTCTAGACCAAGAGAGGCAGCAGAGAATCCTGTGGCAGAGCTAGAAGTAAAGGGAAATAGAAGAAGATTCTAACCTTTAATACGTGGCTTCAGGAAGGGCACAGTGGTCTGGGGCTTGCGGTTGGTGAGCTCTACTAAGCTGGTGCCGCTTAGGGAGCAGGGCTGTGGCTGGGTCTCTGGAGCTTGTGCTTATCACCGGTCTCTGTGGAAATAAAATCTTCCTCCCTCTTTCCTGCCTTCCGAATGGCTCTGTTGTCAGCAGGGATTCATGGAGGGTACAAAGAGGTTCAGAGCAGAGAGCAGTCACATTTCCCAGGAGTGTCTCCCAGGCCCGAAGAGGCAGGGGCAGCTCCTCAAGACCAAATCCTCCTCTCGTCCTGATTTCCAGCCTGCGTGGGTGAAGAGCTGGAGCTGTGGGACGCAGCAGCTTCTTGGCCTGGCATCTGCTCCCCTAAGCACGGTCCCCGAGGCAGCAGGCCTGCCGGACTTTGTGTTCTCCACATCCAGAACAGCTCAGTAGGGTCGGAATTTGCGTTGGGCACGCATCAGTTCAATCCTCTGCTTGTCCTCCTCGAACTTCTTGCGCAGCTGTGCTAGGTCTGGGGGTGTGAAGGGAACAGGACGGGTCACAGAGTACCTGTGCAGGGCCTGCCAGCCACCCCACTAAAGGGACCTCCTCACCCTCGTGTCCCAGGGCGGCTCTGCACACTCTCCCTCTCCCACCCATACCCCTTCCATCCCGACTACACAGTTAAGGTCAGGCTCCTGCACGGAAACAGAACTGGACACTGACTACAGCCACTCTGGGGGCTGAGGTGGGAGATGATGGTGTAGGAAGTTCTGAGAAGACAATGTATCAGGGAGAAGAGAGGCCCAGAGAAAGCAGGACTCCTAAGCCCTCTGTTCCCCAAGAAGAAGCAGTCCCAGGGGTTCCTTCTTCTAGATAAGGAAATTCAGTGGGTAAACAGTCACCAAGTGACCCACGTCGGAGGTGGCACCTGCTGCCCTCAGGAGGGAGGGTCGACAGGGGCTGCTCAGCTGAAGTGCGGCCTGGGGCCTAGGACCAGGGCGCGAGCATGTGAGGTGTGGGAAAGACAGTGTGGCAGGTGTCAGTGGGGTCTGAAGGCAGCGGTTGAGCCCACCCCATGCTCAGGAGAGGACCAGGCTTCTTAGGACCCAGAATGTCCTGAGAGCAGGATGCCTACTGACAGCAGGAAGAGCAGGCACTCCCATAAGGAACACTTGGGTAGGCCCCCAAGTCCCTCATGAGCCCCACCCCTCAGTCCCTCAGCACCCTGTAGTCAGACTGGCTGGGGCTCCTGGGCAAATACGCTCTATCTCTGAGAAGCAGTAGGGGCACTATACACAGGGACTCTGACCCTGAGCCTCTATCAGATGTGCCTCAAGCCACCCTGTTTCTTGCCCAAGGCCTTCGGGGTGCCCTCAGGTGTCACTTACGCTCCATCTTGGTCTCTCGGTGCTGCCAGGCATAGAAGTTGAGCAGCTCCTTGCGGGCACGCTTCCTTTTCTCCTTCTCAAGAACGCGCAGGCTGGCCGCTTCTGTTCTAGGGAGCACAGGTCTACGGCCCCGGCGGGTCACCTTCACCCAGCCCTCCTCATCAGGGACTCCTTCCTCCTCCTTGGCCTTAGTTTCCTCCTGTGTGGAAGAGGATGTTGAACGGCAGAGCTGTGCGGCAGCAGGATGCCTGACTGGCTAGGGGCCCGCTGCTGCCTCCTGCAGGAAAGCACCTTGAGTGCAGTGTCTGCTGGTCTGAATAAATGTTGATCAGACATCAACGACACTGCCCTCACCTACTGACCATTTAGAGTCCTTGTCACCCAGTCAGATGGCCCAGGTTTCCACAAGCAAAACGGGAGCCTGCACATCCTCTGGTAACCAAGGACAAGCATCACGTGACAACACACAATACTTGTGGAACCACCTTCCCATGGCTCCAGTGTTGAGACCTGGGGTCCTGCCGCAGCCCTACCTCAGCTATCTTCTTGTCGTAGGCCTCCATGAAAGTGTCCACTTCCACCCTCAGGGCCTCAGGGTCGAGCACTGAATCTTCATAGTCACTGATCCACTCTGAGGGAGAAGGGAACACAGTGTAACAGAAACTGCACTGGGAAAGCATGTGCTCTTGGGCAGGTTGAAAGACCCTGGGGACCAGAACTGTTAAGAGCATAGTTGCTCTTACAGAAAACCTAGGTTCAGTTCCAGGCTCCAACATGGTGGCTTCTAACCACCCGTAACTCCAGCTCCAGAGATGCACCCTCTTCTGACTTCCAAAACACGCATGTGGCACTCACACAAAAGTAAGATGTTTAAAAATTAAAAAAAGAAGGAAAAAGAGTTGACTCTAAGAGGTTTTCGTTTGTCTCCTCCAAAACCTCTACTGGGGCAACCTGGCTCCTGGGCTTTGTAGGGAGGGGACAAAACAGCAGCTGCCTCCTGAAAAAGCTAGCAGGCTTCTCCTTCCAGCAGAGGGCACTAGTGTTCATGCCATGGCATAAAAGTGCTGCAAAGAGACAGGGAAGGCAGGAGCTCACTGATGGAGGCCATCAGCCTCCAGTCACTCTGGGACATTCCCAGCCCGTTTGATGCTGTTCCCCTGATCTGCTCTCAGCCAGGCCATGCCAGCAGCTCTGCACACTGATTTGTTTATTTATTTTTAAAGATTTATTATGTATACAGTGTTCTGTCTGCATGTTTGCCTGCAGGGTGGAAGAGGGCACCAGGTGTCATTCATTAAGGATGGTTGTGAGCCACCATGTGGGTTCTGGGAAATGAACTCAGGACCTCTAGAAGAGCAGCCAGTGCTCTTAACCGGCTCTTAACATGAGCCAGGTCTACAGCTCATGATGTTTTGCTGTCTGGTGTTTGTGCTCTTCACTTTTGTTGACCATATACGTACTAAACACTCATTCGAAACTAGAACTCCAGCTATCACAGAACGTTCTGTTCTCCAGGACAGACAGAATGCCCAAGTGACTGGCTTGGAGTAAGATACTCAGGCTTCACCCAGATACGGCTGAAAAGCTGGGATCCACTAGCAGAGGCACCTGGGGTCCAGGTTCAGAAGCTAGGAAGGTTCTAGCAGCAACAGGCCTGGCCCTTACCTAGTGCCAAAGGCTCAGGCTATGTCTGATGTGTCTCAGACACAGCCCTGAGAGCTGAGGTCCCTTGGAAAGAGGGGACCCAGCTTGTGGCATTCACAGATGCTGGCCATATTAAGTGTCCCTCACCAACCCAGGCCTGGGGAGGAAGCACTGGACACAGCCAGCGGTACTGACTGTGAATCCCGCTCTTCACTGGGTGGCTCTCTGTAGAAACCAGCAATGGGCCCTTCAGATTCAAGGCAGCTGACACTCCACTTGGCTTCTGGAACACCACATAAGCTACCTGAAAACCCTGGGGGGAGAGAGAGAGAGAGATCTGCGTGGAGCCTTCCCACTTGTGACACAAAGTCCCCATACCTGCCCTGGACCAGGGGAGATGGTGCCAGGCTGTTTCCTGTATCATCCCCCAGTCTGGGTGTGGGACAGCCATGCTCCTAGCTAGCCAACTGCTGCTGGGACACCTTTGTGCTCAGTGAAAAGCAGGCTCACCCCAGGCTAGGGCGGGTCATGAACAGACAAGGCACAAACTTAGGGTGGGAACCCCTTGTATGTCACAGAGACATGGGGGACCTGGGGAGAGGGAAGAGGAGCAGGGTTCCTGGAATCAGGGAACCAGTCTTGAGAAGGAAGATAGGAAGTGGAAATTGGCCTCTGGGAGACTGCAGGGCAGACAGGGAAACAGGAAGTCAATGAATGTGGCTCACCTGAGAGAATCAGAGCCCATGACCTGACAACCGCCTACAGCACACGTTGCAGAGACTACCCAGAGGCAGAAAGTCTACTGCTGAGCCCACCCAGGCCCCACCCACTGGCCCCCACTCAGTGGAACCTGGCAGTACTGGGCAGCCTACCGGAACTGGCTTGGGGTGAAAATACTTCGACGTTGGCTCCTTAGGGCTCTCAGCAAGGTCAGGCTTCTCCTGCAACTCCACTGTCTTGATGGTGCCACAGGAGGCCAGGAGTCGAGACAGGCACTCCTGCCGTGGTCAGAGGGGAGCAGAGCATGAACACCCACAGCTCCTCAGAGTCTCTGGGCACCCACAATAGCCCAGAAGGACTTGGAGCCCAGGTCGACACTACCCAGGGGGCCCGAGTGCCCAACCCTGACCAGCTCCCAAGACAACATGGAGGCAGATCTTTCTAGCCTGCGATGGCAGATCAGGACTGCCAGTGTCCCTGACTTCAGATGACAACTGTTTAAGCTTGGCATGCTGGTCAGCTTTGGCAGGAAGATATGAGGGGACTTCTTAGTCTGTGATAGTTACACACAGGGGCATACAGCCACTGGACAGCCCAGACCTCCTCTCCACCCTGTTGTCCAGACTGGCCTTGAACTCACTCTGTAGCCAAAATGGGCCTTGAAGTTCTGATCCTCTGGTCTCCAAATCTGATTTATGTAGTGCTGAGGACTGAACCCAGGGTTTTAGGAATGCTGGGCCAGCAGCCTATCACCGATCTACCTCCCTAGCTCTGGTGTTTCTCTTCTCAAAAAAGGAGTCTGTCCCGCCAGGCCTGACACCTGAAATCCCTGCACTCGGGGTGGGTGGATCATCAATTTTAAAAATGTTTTAACCCAGGTGGTGGTGGCACACGCCTTTAATCCCAGGACTAGGGAGGCAGAGGCAGGCTGATCTTTGTGAGTTCGAGGCCAGCCTGGGTTACTAGGGCTAGTTCTCCAAAACTACAGAGAAGCTGTGTCTCGAAAAACCAAAAAAAAAAAAAAAGTTTTAAATTTCATTTGTGTGTTCACACACAGGTATAAGTGTATTTCACATTACAAGTGTGGAGGTCAGAGGACAACTTTCACTGGATGGTGGTGCTGCAAGCCTTTAATCCTTGCACTCAGGGGACAAACGCAGGAGGATAAATGAGTGTGAGCCCAGCCTGGTCTACTAAAGCTATACAGAGAAAACCTGTCTCAAAAAAAAAAAAAAAAAAAAAAAAACACCATCACCACCAAAAATCTTGGAGGAGTCAGTTTTCTCCTTCTACCGTGTGGGTCCCGGAGTTCTGACTCAGGCCATGGGACATGGTGGCAAGCGCCTTTACTCACTGGACTATCTCACCAGTCCTCAACCTCCTTTCTAAGCTGAGTGTGCTGGCACACTGGCCCGTGATCCCAGGGCTCGGGAGCAGGAGTTCAAGGTCAGCCTCAACCACGTGAAGAGTACCCTGCTCAGGCTACCAGAAACCCTATCTGTCACATAACAAAATAAAAAAGTAAATAACTGTAATAGTTTCTGCAAATAATCAGAAAGTATGTTTGGACAGAACTGCAGCTGATTTTTGTTAGTTTATTTATTTATTTTTCGAGATAGGGTTTCTCTGTGTAATAGTCCTAGCTGTTCTGGAAGTAACTCTTCTAGACCAGGCTAGCCTCAAACTCAGAAACTGCCTGCTTCTGCCTCCAGGGTACTGGTAGATTAAAGGAGTGAACCTCCCTCCCATTCCCCCTTCACCCCCCTCCCACCCACCCCCCAACTCACACACACACACGCCCAGACTTTCTTTAAAACAAAAAAAGAATGAAGCCAGGCAGGGTGGCACAAGGCCTTAATCCCAGTACTGGGGAGGCAGATTCTGGACAAGCTCCAATGCTAGAGAAACCCTGTCTTGAGAAACCAAAAAAAAAGAAAAAATAAGGAAGGAAGAAAGGAAGAAGGGAGGGAGGGAGGGAAGGAGGGAGGGAGGGAGAGAGGGAGGGAGGGAAAAAACAATCAGTAAACAAAAAAATCGCCGGAAGGACAATTAATTTCGACCAGGTGTGACAGGGAGTAGAGGGTGGTGGAGGACAGCAAGTCTGAGACCAGCCTGGACTATCTAGTGAGTTCCAGAACAGCCTCCGGAAGAATGAGGCTCTGTTTGGACAGGGTCTATTTTATTTTATTATTTTTTAAAAAAGCAATGTTCTTATTCTGAGAGGCCCGGTTTTCAACATCCTCCAATGGGGGTTTGCAGGCATTTCCACCTGACCGCCAGAATTTTGTAGGGCCCACGGCAAGCCCCCATTCAGAACCCACTGGTCCCCCGACAGACGCCTACCTTCGTGCAGTACGGGGGCACATTGAGGATAAAAAGGGTCCTATTGGCAGGCCACGTGGACTGGGTGTCTTGGCGAACTCTGTGCTGTCTCACGTACAGGTAATGAGAAGCCTGCTGCTTCTCTGAGAACTTGACTGGAACAGCTACGAGTGCAGGAGAGAGTTCGGGATACCCTGAGTTGAGGCCAGCGCCCGTCATGCAAGTTCCTTTCTGTGTCCCGTTCTAGCTCCACCGGCCCGCCTGTTCGTCCATCCCACCCCAGGGAGCCAGGGACAATGTTTTCCTTGGGGTCGGGGAAACAGCAGCGGCCACCACACTCAGGGAGCGCTTGTTGAAGAAGCAGACACAAGCAGGTCAGCGATGACAGACTCCAGTGGCTGAAGCAGGACGCTGGGCGCGACCTGGAGGAAGCGCTCCCAAGGCCTCTCTCGCGGAGTCAGCGGCCAGAGCCGGCGCGGCGGGCTCCTGCGCCCCGACACCTGACGAGCTGCTGTGGCCTTCGCCACCCGCAGGCCACCTCCCTGCGAAGAGGTCAGTCCCCGACCCTCAGCTGCTCACCTGAATAACCCGGTGGGCTGAGTATGCTCCCCTCGTGGCTGCCCGCTCTGGCTTTCTTCTTGCGGGCCACCATCTTGCGGACCCGGAAGCGCAGGGAAGGATGGGAGTTGTAGTTCTCCTTCCCGGCGCGGCTGTGTCTCCATGACGACTACCCCACGTGGGGCTCCGCCTTCTCAGCCTATGCCCGCCTCCCGGATTTTACCCACCGCAAGGTATTCCCCCTCCTCGTCAAAATGGGGGTGGTGGGGGTGTGCAGGCTTAGATGGGAGTCTTAAGGGGGGTGTGGGGGAGGCTGAAACGAAGGTTTGGAGCTTAAGAGCAGTGGCGTCTCTTCCGGAGGATCCGGGTTTACTTCTGGTCACTCCAATTGTCTGTAATGCCAGTTTTAGGGAAATCTGACGTCCTCTTCTGGCTTCTGTGGGCACAGTAAACACATGGTGTAAACAAACATCTTCATAAAACCATAATAACACAATAAATAAATAAATCTTTAAAAATAAATAGTAGGCAGTTGAATCACGGTGCAACTGAGGAGCCCCTGTGGGATTCTGAGTGGAGAGGAGAGCTGCAACAACAGTCTCTCCTTGGTAGTTCATTCGCCTGTGAGAGGGCAAGGGGTGAGCAGCTTGGGGCTGAGAGACTGTAAGCAAGGAGCCATGGCAGAGGGGGAAGACACTTGCTGCCCAGCCTGACATCCTGATACATCCTTGGAAGGAGAGAACTGACTCCTGCCAGTTACCTTAGGACCTCCACATGCACTCCATGGCACAT